>NC_091303.1:54259654-54324654 GCF_038502225.1 Cherax quadricarinatus | reverse complement strand
ATTTGTAATGTTTATGAGTATCGTGCATATCGTGATCATGTCTTCCTTGACCCTTGGCTTTCCCAATGACTGCTGGTTCTTCTCCATTTGTCTATTAAACGTTAATAATAATCTTTGACTCCGGGATCAGCCGGGTGACACATCTTTGGCCTTGAATTAAAACTATTTAAACAAATAACAACAAAAGAGATAGCTAATGAACTAAAGCTGCTTCCTTTAAATGGCCGTGTTTGAAAATGGTCGCCGCTACTTTCTCCATTTAAACTGTGATAGCCATTTTAAAGGCTGATGTTTCAGGTAAAACTTAATACTCCCTGACCGGGCTGGCCAGCGTCGTGTGTCACTTCCTGAAGGATTTTTTTGGTGTTCTCCCTCGAGTGTCGTGGGAGTCACCACTAACTTGGTATACCTCGCCAGGTTTATGACCTTGATGGACACCTGTGATAATACCCTTGGTGTGATGCTCGCTCCCAGGTCCTTCTATTTAACTGAGTGTTGTGGAATAATTTGTTCTATTTTGAACCCGCACTTCGGTCATTCCTACTTTTTCCCATCTACGTCATTTTAGTCATTCCACCATTCTTGTCACTTATTAAGTTCTCCTGACGTTTATTCCTCTGGCTGATCATTTATTTAGATCACACACAGTAGTGGTTCAAGTGTCATTGTCAACTCCAACCGTGTTAATTTATTAGGTTTAAGGGCTAGTGACTGCACGAGGGACATTATATTACCTGTCATGTGTTACCTTATTTACAACCTGTGCTCACCTGATACCTGGTATCATATAAACTTGTTCCAGCGTCTCTGTTGTAGGACAGAAGTCACTCGAGATAACAGGTTTCTAAACTGTGCTTAACAATCTTTATCTACAGTGTCGGCATCACTATACTTGTTGCCCATCCATAAAAACTGTAACTAACATTCAAGAATATTTTCATTCCTTAAACAGTGATTAAATTAAATTATCAGAGATATTCAACCCTGGATGTATGTATCATCTAGCAAGTATACGTCGACGGTGATATACATTACACCGAACCTGTGAGGAAATTTAAAGCCATTATAGCGGGCTCCTAGTTTCAAAACACTCATCTTCCTGTAGAAGTGTAGGTTAAGTGGTTCCTGGGGCAATATGGCTGCGGGGAGCACGATCTGGACGTCTCATTGTGGTACTACAAACTCGAATATTTCTTGGCAATAACTCACGACCTCATTGTGGTTTTTAAACATTATTTTGAAAGCGAATTTGATGCGTAGTTCGTAGGGTGTTCGATCTGGGGGGTTTGCCTCGCCTGGAGGACGTCCATGATTGATGGTGGACTGAGAACTGAAGTCATGTTTCTGTTGAATTGTTGCAGCAGTTAGCTGGGAAGGAAAGTATTGTTAATAATGGTTTTGTGATGGTGGTATTGTTGAAAGTGTTACTTAGGGTTTACTGGTATTGATGGTCGTTGTGACAATGGTGGTGATAGAGGTGGAAGTGACGTCAGTGGTGGTTGACGTGGTGGCTGTGATAGTCGTTGACGTGGTGGCTGTGATAGTGGGGTCATGGTGGCTGTGATAGTCGTTGACGTGGTAGCTGTGATAGTGGGGTCGTGGTGGCTGTGATAGTCGTTGACGTGGTAGCTGTGATAGTGGGGTCGTGGTGGCTGTGATAGTCGTTGACGTGGTAGCTGTGATAGTTGGGTCGTGGTGGCTGTGATAGCGAGGTCAACGTAGTTGTCGTGGTAGCAGTGATGGTGGGGGTCGACGGTGGTTGTCGTGCTGGCAGTGATAGTGATGTCGTTGCTGGTTGTCGTGGTAGCAGTGATAGTGGTGTCGATAGTGGTTGTCCTGGTAGCAGTGATAGTGGTGTCGATGGTGGTTGTCGTGGTAGCAGTGATAGTGGTGTCGATGGTGGTTGTCGTGGTAGCAGTGATAGTGATGTCGGTGGTGGTTGTCGTGGTAGCAGTGATAGTGATGTCGGTGGTGGTTGTCCTGGTAGCAGTGATAGTGGGGTCGATGGTGGTTGTCGTGGTAGCAGTGATAGTGATGTCGGTGGTGGTTGTCGTGGTAGCAGTGATAGTGGGGTCGATGGTGGTTGTCGTGGTAGCAGTGATAGTGGTGTCGATGGTAGTTTTTATGGTAGCAGTGATAGTGGTGTCGATGGTGGTTGTCGTGGTAGCAGTGATAGTGGTGTTGATGGTGGTTGTCGTGGTAGCAGTGATAGTAGTGTCGATGGTGGTTCTCGCGGTAGCAGTGATAGTGGGGTCGATGGTAGTTGTTATGGTAGCAGTGATAGTGGTGTCGATGGTGGTTGTCGTGGTAGCAGTGATAGTAGTGTCGATGGTGGTTGTCGCGGTAGCAGTGATAGTGGTGTCGATAATGGTTGTCGTGGTAGCAGTGATAGTAGTGTTGATGGTGGTTGTCCTGGTAGCAGTGATAGTGGTGTCGATGGTGGTTGTCGTGGCAGTAGTGATAATTGTGTCGATGGTGGTTGTCGTGGTAGCAGTGATAGTAGTGTCGATGGTGGTTGTCGCGGTAGCAGTGATAGTGGTGTCGATAATGGTTGTCGTGGTAGCAGTGATAGTAGTGTTGATGGTGGTTGTCCTGGTAGCAGTGATAGTGGTGTCGATGGTGGTTGTCGTGGCAGTAGTGATAATTGTGTCGATGGTGGTTGTCGTGGTAGCAGTGATGGTGGTGTTGATGGTGGTTGTCCTGGTAGCAGTGATAGTGGTGTTGATGGTGGTTGTCCTGGTAGCAGTGATAGTGGTGTCGATGGTGGTTGTCGTGGTAGCAGTGACAATGGTGTCGATAATGGTTGTCGTGGTAGCAGTGATAGTGGTGTCGATGGTGGTTGTCGTGGTAGCAGTGACAATGGTGTCAATAATGGTTGTCTTGGTAACAGTGATAGTGGTGTCGATGGTGGTTGTCGTGGTAGCAGTGACAATGATGTCGATAATGGTTGCCCTGGTAGCAGTGATAATGGTGTCGATGGTGGTTGTCGTGGTAGCAGTGATAATGGAGTTGATGGTGGTTGTCGTGGTAGCAGTGATAGTGGTGTCGGTGGTGGTTGTCGTGGTAGCAGTGATAGTGGGTCGATGGTGGTTGTCGTGGTAGCAGTGATAGTGGTGTTGATGGTGGTTGTCGTGGTAGCAGTGATAGTGGGTCGATGGTGGTTGTCGTGGTAGCAGTGATAGTGGTGTTGATGGTGGTTGTCGTGGTAGCAGTGATAGTGGTGTCGATGGTGGTTGTCGTGGTAGCAGTGATAGTGGTGTCGATGGTGGTTGTCGTGGTAGCAGTGATAGTGGTGTCGATGGTGGTTGTCGTGGTAGCAGTGATAGTGGTGTCGATGGTGGTTGTCGTGGTAGCAGTGATAGTGGTGTCGATGGTGGTTGTCGTGGTAGCAGTGATAGTGGTGTTGATGGTGGTTGTCGTGGTAGCAGTGATAGTGGTGTCGATGGTGGTTGTCGTGGTAGCAGTGATAGTGGTGTCGATGGTGGTTGTCGTGGTAGCAGTGATAGTGGTGTTGATGGTGGTTGTCGTGGTAGCAGTGATAGTGGTGTCGATGGTGGTTGTCGTGGTAGCAGTGATAGTGGTGTCGATGGTGGTTGTCGTGGTAGCAGTGATAGTGGTGTTGATGGTGGTTGTCGTGGTAGCAGTGATAGTGGTGTCGATGGTGGTTGTCGTGGTAGCAGTGATAGTGGTGTTGATGGTGGTTGTCGTGGTAGCAGTGTCGACATGGTGTTGTCTATTTGTACCTGTAATCCTCCTGTTCTTCAATAGATTTACTCTTCAATTTCTCCCAAGTTTTTCACGCCAGTAAGTTGTTATTTCGTGTGAGATTATCCTCTCTTACATTTGTATCAGAGATTGACAGCTGTGGCACTAGTTGATACTTGTGGCACTAGTTGATACTTGTGGCACTAGTTGATACTTGTGGCACTAGTTGATACTTGTGGCACTAGTTGATACTTGTGGCACTAGTTGATACTTGTGGCACTAGTTGATACTTGTGGCACTAGTTGATACTTGTGGCACTAGTTGATACTTGTGACACTAGTTGATACTTGTGGCACTTGTTGATACTTGTGGCACTAGTTGATACTTGTGGCACTAGTTAATACTTGTGGCACTAGTTGATACTTGTGGAACTAGTTGATACTTGTGGCACTAGTTGATACTTGTGGCACTTGTTGATACTTGTGGCACTAATTGATACTTGTGGCACTAGTTGATACTTGTGGCACTAGTTGATACTTGTGGCACTTGTTGATACTTGTGGCACTAGTTCATACTTGTGGCACTAGTTGATACTTATGGCACTAGTTGATACTTGTGGCACTAGTTGATACTTGTGGCACTAGTTGATACTTGTGGCACTAGTTGATACTTGTGGCACTAGTTGATACTTGTGGCACTTGTTGATACTTGTGGCACTAGTTGATACTTGTGGCACTAGTTGATACTTGTGGCACTAGTTGATAATTGTGAAACTAGTTGATACTTGTGGCACTAGTTGACACTTGTGGCACTTGTTGATACTTGTGGCACTAGTTGATACTTGTGACACTTGTTGATACTTGTGGCACTAGTTGATACTTGTGGCACTAGTTGATACTTGTGGCACTAGTTGATACTTGTGGCACTAGTTGATACTTGTGGCACTAGTTGATACTTGTGGCACTAGTTGATACTTGTGGCACTAGTTGATACTTGTGGCACTAGTTGATACTTGTGGCACTAGTTGATACTTGTGGCACTAGTTGATACTTGTGGCACTAGTTGATACTTGTGGCACTAGTTGATACTTGTGACACTAGTTGATACTTGTGGCACTTGTTGATACTTGTGGCACTAGTTGATACTTGTGGCACTAGTTAATACTTGTGGCACTAGTTGATACTTGTGGAACTAGTTGATACTTGTGGCACTAGTTGATACTTGTGGCACTTGTTGATACTTGTGGCACTAATTGATACTTGTGGCACTAGTTGATACTTGTGGCACTAGTTGATACTTGTGGCACTTGTTGATACTTGTGGCACTAGTTCATACTTGTGGCACTAGTTGATACTTATGGCACTAGTTGATACTTGTGGCACTAGTTGATACTTGTGGCACTAGTTGATACTTGTGGCACTAGTTGATACTTGTGGCACTAGTTGATACTTGTGGCACTTGTTGATACTTGTGGCACTAGTTGATACTTGTGGCACTAGTTGATACTTGTGGCACTAGTTGATAATTGTGAAACTAGTTGATACTTGTGGCACTAGTTGATACTTGTGGCACTTGTTGATACTTGTGGCACTAGTTGATACTTGTGGCACTTGTTGATACTTGTGGCACTAGTTGATACTTGTGGCACTAGTTGATACTTGTGGCACTAGTTGATACTTGTGGCACTAGTTGATACTTGTGGCACTAGTTGATACTTGTGGCACTAGTTGATACTTGTGGCACTAGTTGATACTTGTGGCACTAGTTGATACTTGTGGCACTAGTTGATACTTGTGGCACTAGTTGATACTTGTGGCACTAGTTGATACTTGTGGCACTAGTTGATACTTGTGGCACTAGTTGATACTTGTGACACTAGTTGATACTTGTGGCACTTGTTGATACTTGTGGCACTAGTTGATACTTGTGGCACTAGTTAATACTTGTGGCACTAGTTGATACTTGTGGAACTAGTTGATACTTGTGGCACTAGTTGATACTTGTGGCACTTGTTGATACTTGTGGCACTAATTGATACTTGTGGCACTAGTTGATACTTGTGGCACTAGTTGATACTTGTGGCACTTGTTGATACTTGTGGCACTAGTTCATACTTGTGGCACTAGTTGATACTTATGGCACTAGTTGATACTTGTGGCACTAGTTGATACTTGTGGCACTAGTTGATACTTGTGGCACTAGTTGATACTTGTGGCACTAGTTGATACTTGTGGCACTTGTTGATACTTGTGGCACTAGTTGATACTTGTGGCACTAGTTGATACTTGTGGCACTAGTTGATAATTGTGAAACTAGTTGATACTTGTGGCACTAGTTGATACTTGTGGCACTTGTTGATACTTGTGGCACTAGTTGATACTTGTGGCACTTGTTGATACTTGTGGCACTAGTTGATACTTGTGGCACTAGTTGATACTTGTGGCACTAGTTGATACTTGTGGCACTAGTTGATACTTGTGGCACTAGTTGATACTTGTGGCACTAGTTGATACTTGTGGCACTAGTTGATACTTGTGGCACTAGTTGATACTTGTGGCACTAGTTGATAATTGTGGCACTAGTTGATACTTGTGGCACTAGTTGATACTTGTGGCACTAGTTGATAATTGTGGCACTAGTTGATACTTGTGGCACTAGTTGATACTTGTGGCACTAGTTGATACTTGTGGCACTAGTTGATACTTGTGGCACTAGTTGATACTTGTGGCACTAGTTGATACTTGGGGCACTTGTTGATACTTGTGGCACTAGTTTATGCTTGTGGCACTTGCTGATACTTGTGGCACTAGTTGATACTTGTGGCACTTGTTGATACTTGTGGCACTAGTTGATACTTGTGGCACTTGTTGATGCTTGTGGCACTAGTTAATACTTGTGGCACTAGTTGATACTTGTGGCACTAGTTGATACTTGTGGCACTAGTTGATACTTGTGGCACTAGTTGATACTTGTGGCACTTGTTGATACTTTTGGCACTAGTTGATACTTGTGGCACTAGTTGATACTTGTGGCACTAATTGATACTGGTGGCACTTGCTGATATTTGTGGCACTAGTTGATACTTGTGGCACTTGTTGATACTTGTGGCACTAGTTGATACTTGTGGCACTAGTTGATACTTGTGGCACTAATTGATACTGGTGGCACTTGCTGATATTTGTGGCACTAATTGATACTGGTGGCACTAATTTTGTTCATAAAACATTGGTGGTTTTGTTTCAGCAGGAGAGCCATGTAATGTGAGCCAGACAGACGTTGTAGAGGCGAGAGGCAACAGTAGGTGTTTCAGTAAGTCAGGTTGCTCTGACCTCCTCACACCTCATAGCCTTTCCTGTGTCCAGATGGTCAGTCTTTGTGGCTAGCACCAGTATTTTCATCCTTTACTTGTCAATTTCCGCAGACACACGCACATACACACACACACGCACATACACACACACACACGCACATACATACACACAAACACACAGACACACACACACACACACACACACAGACACACACACACACACACACACACACACACACACACACACACACACACACACACACACACACTCATATGTATATATGTATATATATATATATATATATATATATATATATATATATATATATATATATATATATATATATATATATACATATATATATATATATATATATATATATATATATATATATATATATATATATATATATATATATATTTATATTTTTATTATTTTTTTTTTATTATCACACTGGCCGATTCCCACCAAGGCAGGGTGGCCCGAAAAAGAAAAACTTTCACCATCATTCACTCCATCACTGTCTTGCCAGAAGGGTGCTTTACACTACAGTTTTTAAACTGCAACATCATCACCCCTCCTTCAGAGTGCAGGCACCGTACTTCCCATCTCCAGGACTCAAGTCCGGCCTGCCGGTTTCCCTGAATCCCTTCATAAATGTTACTTTGCTCACACTCCAACAGCACGTCAAGTATTAAAAACCATTTGTCTCCATTCACTCCTATCAAACACGCTCACGCATGCCTGCTGGAAGTCCAAGCCCCTCGCACGCAAAACCTCCTTTACCCCCTCCCTCCAACCCTTCCTAGGCCGACCCCTACCCCGCCTTCCTTCCACTACAGACTGATACACTCTTGAAGTCATTCTGTTTCGCTCCATTCTCTCTACATGTCCGAACCACCTCAACAACCCTTCCTCAGCCCTCTGGACAACAGTTTTGGTAATCCCGCACCTCCTCCTAACTTCCAAACTACGAATTCTCTGCATTATATTCACACCACACATTGCACTCAGACACGATATCTCCACTGCCTCCAGCCTTCTCCTCGCTGCAACATTCATCACCCACGCTTCACACCCATATAAGAGCGTTGGTAAAACTATACTCTCATACATTCCCCTCTTTGCCTCCAAGGACAAAGTTCTTTGTCTCCACAGACTCCTAAGTGCACCACTCACTCTTTTTCCCTCATCAATTCTATGATTCACCTCATCTTTCATAGACCCATCCGCTGACACGTCCACTCCCAAATATCTGAATACGTTCACCTCCTCCATACTCTCTCCCTCCAATCTGATATTCAATCTTTCATCACCTAATCTTTTTGTTATCCTCATAACCTTACTCTTTCCTGTATTCACCTTTAATTTTCTTCTTTTGCACACCCTACCAAATTCATCCACCAATCTCTGCAACTTCTCTTCAGAATCTCCCAAGAGCACAGTGTCATCAGCAAAGAGCAGCTGTGACAACTCCCACTTTGTGTGAGATTCTTTATCTTTTAACTCCACGCCTCTTGCCAAGACCCTCGCATTTACTTCTCTTACAACCCCATCTATAAATATATTAAACAACCACGGTGACATCACACATCCTTGTCTAAGGCCTACTTTTACTGGGAAATAATTTCCCTCTTTCCTACATACTCTAACTTGAGCCTCACTATCCTCGTAAAAACTCTTCACTGCTTTCAGTAACCTACCTCCTACACCATACACTTGCAACATCTGCCACATTGCCCCCCTATCCACCCTGTCATACGCCTTTTCCAAATCCATAAATGCCACAAAGACCTCTTTAGCCTTATCTAAATACTGTTCACTTATATGTTTCACTGTAAACACCTGGTCCACACACCCCCTACCTTTCCTAAAGCCTCCTTGTTCATCTGCTATCCTATTCTCCGTCTTACTCTTAATTCTTTCAATTATAACTCTACCATACACTTTACCAGGTACACTCAACAGACTTATCCCCCTATAATTTTTGCACTCTCTTTTGTCCCCTTTGCCTTTATACAAAGGAACTATGCATGCTCTCTGCCAATCCCTAGGTACCTTACCCTCTTCCATACATTTATTAAATAATTGCACCAACCACTCCAAAACTATATCCCCACCTGCTTTTAACATTTCTATCTTTATCCCATCAATCCCGGCTGCCTTACCCCCTTTCATTTTACCTACTGCCTCACGAACTTCCCCCACACTCACAACTGGCTCTTCCTCACTCCTACAAGATGTTATTCCTCCTTGCCCTATACACGAAATCACAGCTTCCCTATCTTCATCAACATTTAACAATTCCTCAAAATATTCCCTCCATCTTCCCAATACCTCTAACTCTCCATTTAATAACTCTCCTCTCCTATTTTTAACTGACAAATCCATTTGTTCTCTAGGCTTTCTTAACTTGTTAATCTCACTCCAAAACTTTTTCTTATTTTCAACAAAATTTGTTGATAACATCTCACCCACTCTCTCATTTGCTCTCTTTTATATATATAATATATATATATATATAATATATAATATTATATATAATATATATATATATATATATATATATATATATGTCGTGCCGAATATGTAAAACTGGTCAATTAGCAAGAACTCATTTAAAATTAAGTCCTTTCTAAAATTTTCTCTTATACGTTTAAAGATATATTTTTTCATTAATGTTAATGAAAAAAAATTTCATTTTGCACCAAAAGAATCTTAGAAAACTTACCTAACCTTATTACAACAAGAGCAATTTATTTTAGCCTAACCAAACTAAATATATTTTAAATACGTTTACAATAATTTAGTACTAAAGAAACACAATCAAATATATTTTTCTCGTTAGGTTCAGAATGATTTTGGCGAAATTATTGCATACACAAATTTTCACTTGTCCTATATGGCAAGATGAGCGTTGCTATTTAAGCCACGATCGCAAGTTCTGCCTATTCGGCACGACATATATATATATATATATATATATATATATATATTTTTATTTTTTTTTTTTTTATTATCACACCGGCCGATTCCCACCAAGGCAGGGTGGCCCGAAAAAGAAAAACTTTCACCATCATTCACTCCATCACTGTCTTGCCAGAAGGGTGCTTTACACTACAGTTTTTAAACTGCAACATTAACACCCCTCCTTCAGAGTGCAGGCACTGTACTTCCCATCTCCAGGACTCAAGTCCGGCCTGCCGGTTTCCCTGAATCCCTTCATAAATGTTACTTTGCTCACACTCCAACAGCACGTCAAGTATTAAAAACCATTTGTCTCCATTCACTCCTATCAAACACGCTCACGCATGCCTGCTGGAAGTCCAAGCCCCTCGCACACAAAACCTCCTTTACCCCCTCCCTCCAACCCTTCCTAGGCCGACCCCTACCCCGCCTTCCTTCCACTACAGACTGATACACTCTTGAAGTCATTCTGTTTCGCTCCATTCTCTCTACATGTCCGAACCACCTCAACAACCCTTCCTCAGCCCTCTGGACAACAGTTTTGGTAATCCCGCACCTCCTCCTAACTTCCAAACTACGAATTCTCTGCATTATATTCACACCACACATTACCCTTAGACATGACATCTCCACTGCCTCCAGCCTTCTCCTCGCTGTAACATTCATCACCCACGCTTCACACCCATATACGAGCGTTGGTAAAACTATACTCTCATACATTCCCCTCTTTGCCTCCAAGGACAAAGTTCTTTGTCTCCACAGACTCCTAAGTGCACCACTCACTCTTTTTCCCTCATCAATTCTATGATTCACCTCATCTTTCATAGACCCATCCGCTGACACGTCCACTCCCAAATATCTGAATACATTCACCTCCTCCATACTCTCTCCCTCCAATCTGATATCCAATCTTTCATCACCTAATCTTTTTGTTATCCTCATAACCTTACTCTTTCCTGTATTCACTTTTAATTTTCTTCTTTTACATACCCTACCAAATTCATCCACCAACCTCTGCAACTTCTCTTCAGAATCTCCCAAGAGCACAGTGTCATCAGCAAAGAGCAACTGTGACAACTCCCACTTTATGTGTGATTCTTTATCTTTTAACTCCACGCCTCTTGCCAACACCCTCGCATTTACTTCTCTTACAACCCAATCTATAAATATATTAAACAACCACGGTGACATCACACATCCTCGTCTATGGCCTACTTTTACTGGGAAATAATCTCCCTCTTTCCTACATACTCTAACTTGAGCCTCACTATCCTCGTAAAAACTCTTCACTGCTTTCAGTAACCTACCTCCTACACCATACACCTGCAACATCTGCCACATTGCCCCCCTATCCACCCTGTCATACGCCTTTTCCAAATCCATAAATGCCACAAAAACCTCTTTAGCCTTATCTAAATACTGTTCACTTATATGTTTCACTGTAAACACCTTGTCCACACACCTGCTACCTTTCCTAAAGCCTCCTTGTTCATCTGCTATTCTATTCTCCGTCTTACTCTTAATTCTTTCAATTATAACTCTACCAAACACTTTACCAGGTATACTCAACAGACTTATCCCCCTATAATTTTTGCACTCTCTTTTGTCCCCTTTGCCTTTATACAAAGGAACTATACGTTTATTAAATAGTAGCGCCAACCACTCCAAAACTATATCCCCACCTGCTGTTAACATTTCTATATTTATCCCATCAATCCCAGCTGCCTTACCCCCTTTCATTTTACCTACTGCCTCACGAACTTCCCCCACACTCACAACTGGCACTTCCTCACTCCTACAAGATGTTATTCCTCCTTGCCCTATACACGAAATCACAGCTTCCATATCTTCATCGACATTTAACAATTCCTCAAAATATTCCCTCCATCTTCCCGATACCTCTAACTCTCCATTTAATAACTCTCCTCTCCTATTTTTAACTGACAAATCCATTTGTTCTCTAGGCTTCCTTAACTTGTTAATCTCACTCCAAAACTTTTTCTTATTTTCAACAAAATTTGTTGATAACATCTCACCCACTCTCTCATTTGCTCTCTTTTTACATTGCTTCACCACTCTCTTAACCTCTCTCTTTTTCTCCATATACTCTTCCCTCCATGCATCACTTCTACTTTGTAAAAACTTCTCATATGCTAACTTTTTCTCCCTTACTACTCTCTTTACGTCATCATTCCACCAATCGCTCCTCTTTCCTCCCGCACCCACTTTCCTGCAACCACAAACTTCTGCTGAACACTCTAACACTACATTTTTAAACCTACCCCATACCTCTTCGACCCCATTGCCTATGCTCTCATTAGCCCATCTATCCTCCAACAGCTGTTTATATCTTACCCTAACTGCCTCCTCTTTTAGTTTATAAACCTTCACCTCTCTCTTCCCTGATGCTTCTATTCTCCTTGTATCCCATCCACCTTTTACTCTCAGTGTAGCTACATCTAAAAAGAGATCTGATATATCTGTGGCTCCTCTATAAACATGTACATCCTGAAGTCTACTCAACAGTCTTTTATCTACCAATACATAATTCAACAAACTACTGTCATTTCGCCCTACATCATATCTTGTATACTTATTTATCCTCTTTTTCTTAAAATATGTATTACCTATAACTAATCCCCTTTCTATACAAAGTTCAATCAATATATATATATATATATATATATATATATATATATATATATATATATATATATATATATATATATATATATATATATATATATATATATATATATATATATATATATATATATATATATATATATATATATATATACAGTTGGTCAATGCATGCAGGGGATGAGATGAAAAGCTGTAAGCCTTCTCCCTGAAAGCTGGCTGCCTTGGATCAACGTCTAGCGTAAGCTGGACGCCAAAGTATTGGTCCAGTGTGGTGAGAATAGTAAAGCACTGCGTACCTTGTTCCAAGGTTCGTAGGTTCGAGTCTCCTTCGTCCAAAGATCAGTGTTTGTTATGGGTTTGTGTGGCATGCAAAGAGTACGTAACCTTTATTCGGCGCATGTACACACCCTCATTTACAGGCTATCTCCCCCAACCAGCGAACCAGGTTGCTAAGAGTTGATGATGGGGCCCCGTCGTTCAACTAGTGACCAGGTTCTAGCCAATAAGAAGATGGTTTTGGCAATCGCAGAGGTTATGTGGGTACCACTCTCCTGTCTGCCCTTGTCATTCCCATTCTAGAGCTGGTTGAAGCACGGTCTGCTATCTTGTGGCTTCTATTTCTGCTTTGCTTACCGTGGAGTGCACTATACTTATCACTGTACATAGTGTACATATTGCTGTTCTAAATTGGTGAAGGATAATATAAGTCTAAACTTTTTCTGCTGTGTTTATTTTGCTCCCATTACACCCGGGGTAACAGGCCATTTGGAATCCTGGGTTGTAATAGTTTGTTTCTTGCATGTTTATTAAATATTCTGTCCTTCTGCCCTCTATTTTCTTCTTTCTCTCTATCTCTTTTCCATCTTCGTTCATGTTCTCCCTCTTCCCTCTGTCTCCCTCTTCCCTCTGTCTCCTTCTCCCGCCCCCCATTTCCCTTTCCATTCTCCTCTCCACTTTCACTACTTCGTGGCACTGACCACACAAACAATTCATGAGTTACTTTCCACTCTGCATGTTCTCTCCCTTTCTCTCTTGAAAACGTGTTAGAGAGAGAGAGAGAGAGAGAGAGAGAGAGAGAGAGAGTACATTTATATGGGAATACGTGGAAATGTCAGAAAACATCAGGCTTTAAAATTTAAACTGAGGCTTTTTGAGAAACAAACACACTACTGCCTAGATTATGGATTATCAGGTATTGTGAACGTGTCTGAGGCAAAGATAGTAAAACAGAAGACTCTCTCCTCACTTCCCACTCCATTCGGCCACAGCCTGCATCAAACAGGGGGTACAATTACGTCAGCTTATAGTGTTATACCATAATTACTGCCCTCTTCTCTGTCACTCACACAGATCATTGTAACAGTGGTTCTGTATCTAGTCACTATCAGTGGTTCTGTCTCTGGTCACCACCAATGGTTCCGTCCCTGGTCACCAGCAGTGGTTCTGTCTCTGGTTACCACCAGTAGTCCTGTCTGGTCGCCACCAGTGGCTCTGTCTCTAGTCACCACCAGTGGCCCTGTCTCTGGTCACCACTAGTGGTTCTGCTCTGGTCACCACCAGTGGTTTCGTCTCTGGTTACTACCAGTGGTTCTGTCTCTGGGCACCACCAGTGGTTCTGTCTCTGGGCACCACTAGTGGTTCTGTCTCTGGGCACCACCAGTGGTTTCGTCTCTGGTTACTACCAGTGGTTCTGTCTCTGGGCACCACCAGTGGTTCTGTCTCTGGGCACCACCAGTGGTTCTGTCTCTGGGCACCACCAGTGGTTCTGTCTCTGGGTACCACCAGTGGTTCTGTCTCTGGGCACCACCAGTGGTTCTGTCTCTGGGCACCTCCAGTGGTTCTGTCTGGTCACCACCAGTGTTACTTCTGAATACCAGGGTTCAAGTGGCTATTTGGACTACCACACACCACTGCTGGGACTACCACGCACCACTGCTGGGATTACCACACACCACTGCTGGGATTACCACACACTACTGCTGGGACTACATCACTCCACTGCTGGGACTACCACACACTACTGCTGGGACTACCACACACCACTGCTAGGACTACAACACACTACTGCTGGGACTACCACACACCACTGCTGGGACTACCACACACTACTGCTGGGACTACCACACACACACCACTGCTGAGACTACCACACACACTGCTGGGACTACGACACTCACCACTGCTGGGACTACCACACACACCACTGCTAGGACTAACACACACTACTGCTGGGACTACCACACACCACTGCTGGGACTACCACACACTACTGCTGGGACTATCACACACCACTGCTAGGACTACCACACACTACTGCAGGGACTACCACACACAACTGCTGAGACTACCACACGCTACTGCTGGGACTACCACACACACCACTGCTGGGACTACCACACACACCACTGCTGGGACTACCACACACACCACTGCTGGGAATACCACACTCGCCACTGCCGGGACTACCACAATCACTGCTTTAACTACCACACACACACTGCTGGGACTACCACTCACATACTGCTGGGACTACCACACACACCCCTCCTGGAACTACCACACACCACTGCTGGGACTACCACACACACACCACTGCTGGGACTACCACACACACACACTACTGGGACTACCACACACCACTGCTGAGACTACCACACACACAATAGTGGGACTGCCACACACACCACTGCTGGGACTACCACACACGCACAGCTGGGACTACCACACACACACACACCACTGCTGGGACTACCACACACACACACACTGCTGGGACTACCACACACCACTGCTGGGGACTACCACACACACAACACTGGGACTACCACACACATCACTATTGGGACTACCACACACGCACTGCTGGGACTACCCCACACACACTGCAGGGACTACCACTCACACACCACTGCTGGGGCTACCACACGCACCACTGCTGGGACTACCACACACACACCACTGCTGGGACTACCACACACACACACACACCACTGCTGGGACTACCACACACACACACCACTGCTGGGACTACCAAACACACTGCTTGGACTACCACACACACCACTGCATGGGTTACAACACACACAGCTGGGACAACCACACACCACTGCTGGGACAACCACACACCACTGCTGGGACTACCACACACACTGCTTGGACTAACACACACATTGCTGGGACTACCACACACACACTGCTGGGACTACCACACACATAGTACTGGGACTACCACACACACTGCTGGGACTACCACTCACACACTGCTGGGACTACCACACACACCACTGTTGGGACTACCACACACACACACTGCTGGGTCTACCACACACACCACTGCTGGGACTAATACACACACCACTGCTGGGACTACCACGCACACACCACTGCTGGGACTACCACACACAGACTGCTGGGACTACCACACACACCACTGCTGGGACTACCAAACACACCACTGCTAGGACTACCACACACACACACACACTGCTGGGACTACCACACACACCACTGCTGAGACTAATACACACACCACTGCTGGGACTACCACACACACCACTGCTGGGACTACCACACACTGCTGGAACTACCACACACACCACTGCTGGGACTAATACACACACCACTGCTGGAACTACCACACACACCGCTGTTGGAACTATCACCGACACCACTGCCGGGACTACCACTCACACACCACTGCTGGGACTACCACACACACACTGCTGGGACTACCACACACACCACTGTTGGGACTAATACACACACCACTGCTGGAACTACCACACACACCGCTGTTGGAACTATCACCGACATCACTGCCGGGACTACCACTCACACACCACTGCTGGAACTACCACACACGCCACTGCTGGGACTACCACAAGCTACTGCTAGGACTAATACACACACCACTGCTGGGACTACCACACACACTACTGCTGGGACTACCACACACACACCACTGCGGGGACTACCACACACACTCTGCTGGGACTGCCACACACACAACTGCTGGGACTAATACACACACCACTGTGGGGACTATCACCTACACCTGTGCTGGGACAACCACTCACACACCACTTCTGGGACTTCCACACACACCACTGCTGGGACTACCACACACACCACTGCTGGGATTACCACACACACCACTGCTGGGACTACCACACACTGCTGGGACTACCACACACACACTGTTGGGACTACCACACTCACACCACTGCTAGGACTACCACACACACTGCTGGGACTACCACTCACGCCACTGCTCGGACTACCACACACACTGCTGGGACTGCCACACACACACCAGTGCTGGAACGACCACACACACTGCTGGGACTACCACACACACAACACTGCTGGGACTACCACACACACACACTGCTGGGACTACCACACACCACTGCTGAGACTTCCACACTCACAACTGCTGGAACTACCACACACACCACTGCTGGGACTACCACACACACTTCTGGGACTACCAAACACACTGCTGGGACTGCAACACACACCGCTGCTGGGACTACCACACACACCACTACTGGGACTACCACACACGCTGCTGCTGGGACTACCACACACACATTGCTGGGACTACCACACACACTGCTGGGAATACCACACACACACTGCTGGGACTACCACACACACCACTGCTGGGACTACCACACACACTGCTGGGACTACCACACACACGCCACTGCTGGGACTACCACACACACACTGCTTGGACTACCACACACACTGCTTGGACTACCACACACACTTCTGGGACTACCACACACACTGCTGGGACTGCTACACACACACACTGCTGGGACTACCACACACACCACTGCTGGGACTACCACACACACACTGCTGGGACTACCACACACCACTGCTGGGACTACCACACACACACTGCTGGGACTACCACACACACTGCTGGGACTACCACACACACTGCTGGGACTACCACACACACCACTGCTTGGACTACCACACACACTGCTGGGACTACCACACATACTGCTGGGACTACCACACACACTGCTGGGACTACCACACACACTGCTGGGACTACCACACACACACACTGCTGGGACTACCACACACACTGCTGGGACTACCACACACACTGCTGGGACTACCACACACACTGCTGGGACTACCACACACACTGCTGGGACTACCACACACACTGCTGGGACTACCACACACACTGCTGGGACTACCACACACACTGCTGGGACTACCACACACACTGCTGGGACTACCACACACACTGCTGGGACTACCATACACACCATTGTTAAAAGTAAATTGGTTAGCTCATTGTCAACGTTTCTCTTATTTGTGCTGTCTGTACAGACATCAGGAATCCGTTGATATCAGTTTGTTCCAACACAGTAACTAACAGCATCCTCTGTTCCAACACAGTAACTAACAGCATCCTATGTTCCAACACAGTAACTAACAGCATCCTATGTTCCAACACAGTAACTAACAGCATCCTATGTTCCAACACAGTAACTAACAGCATCCTATGTTCCAACACAGTAACTAACAGCATCCTATGTTCCAACACAGTAACTAACAGCATCCTATGTTCCAACACAGTAACTAACAGCATCCTCTGTTCCAACACAGTAACTAACAGCATCCTATGTTCCAACACAGTAACTAACAGCATCCTATGTTCCAACACAGTAACTAACAGCATCCTATGTTCCAACACAGTAACTAACAGCATCCTATGTTCCAACACAGTAACTAACAGCATCCTCTGTTCCAACACAGTAACTAACAGCATCCTATGTTCCAACACAGTAACTAACAGCATCCTATGTTCCAACACAGTAACTAACAGCATCCTATGTTCCAACACAGTAACTAACAGCATCCTCTGTTCCAACACAGTAACTAACAGCATCCTCTGTTCCAACACAGTAACTCACAGCATCCTATGTTCCAACACAGTAACTAACAGCATCCTATGTTCCAACACAGTAACTAACAGCATCCTCTGTTCCAACACAGTAACTAACAGCATCCTATGTTCCAACACAGTAACTAACAGCATCCTATGTTCCAACACAGTAACTAACAGCATCCTCTGTTCCAACACAGTAACTAACAGCATCCTATGTTCCAACACAGCAACTAACAGCATCCTATGTTCCAACACAGCAACTAACAGCATCCTATGTTTGCAGATTGTGTCTAACGCTGGATCTACAATGACTTGTGGCTTCAATGAATACTTCGTTATATTCTGCTATTATTCTATTTAAAGAAAACAGTTTTGTTTGAAGTATTTATTTGCATCAGTACGGATGAAAGTCGTCTATATCGAAACTTTTCACTCTGTACTAGCTGTGGAAAGGTCAAGTGTTTTCAGTCTTCAAGTTGTTTGTAAGTGTCAGATACAAGCTTGGTGTCACTTGACACATAAAGAGAGAGAGAGAGAGAGAGAGAGAGTGTGTGTGTGTGTGTGTGTGTGTGTGTGTGTGAGAGAGAGAGAGAGAGAGAGAGAGAGAGAGAGAGAGAGAGAGAGAGAGAGAGAGAGAAGGAGAGAGCTATATCAGCTTGGGGAAATAGATGGCAAGTAACATTTGCACCTGAGAAAACGCAAATGATGATCGTCTCTAGGCACCATGATGGTAATGCTGGTGCAGTAGTAAGGATGAATGGGAGGATGTTGGCACCTGGAGAAGAAGTTGATATCCTTGGGGTGAAAATTTGACTCCAAACTAACCATGAAGAACCATGTTGTAAATCTTGCAAACAAGGCACCCAGGAAGCTTACAGCACTTCGCCGTATCTCCCATCTGCTTGACAGTAGGGGTTGCAAGATCCTGTACGAGGCACAAGTACGCTCGCACCTTGAGTATGCTCCACTTTCTTGGTTTGCCTGCCCCTCCTCTCATCTGCGACTGCTTGACCGAGTAGAGAACAGAGCAAGACGTCTCATCTCTCGCCTGGACCCATCCTGGATAGATCTGTCATTTCAGCAGAGCCTTCAACATAGGAGGGATGTGGGTGGCCTTACTGTTATGTACAAGGCCAATATTGTCAAAATACCACACTTGGATCCACTTCGAGGACAGCGTGAAACAAGCTTTTATGCCACAAGACGGGCAGAAAGCAGCAACTTCACTCTGGTTGTACCCTTCTCCAGAACATCACTCCATCTGAGATCATACATACCCAGGATGACTAAAGTATGGAACACATTCGTACAGCATAATGATGTCAACGAGATAAAGTCAGTTGATCAAATGAAAATGCTGGCCCACAGATGGCTCCAACTTCATCCTGTTTCCTACTTGTATGTCTCATAACAATAAAAATGCTTTCAAATGAGCTGATGTAGGTAACAGCTCTTAGCTTGCCAATAAAGTTAGGAATCCTTAACCTGTAAATAGCTGTCAATAAAGCTAGGGATCCTTAACCTTGTCAAACCCTGTGTAACAAAAAAAAAAAAAAAAAAAAAAAAAAAAAAAAAAAAAAAAAAAAAGAGAGAGAGAGAGAGAGAGAGAGAGCGCATAACTGCAGGAAACGACATAGAGAGGCCAGCTGCTAGGTAGGATGGTGTGGGTAATTAAGGATGCACAGGTGGCTCCTGCCTTTCTCACCTGACCACCCACCACCTGTCTTGCCTCACCCTCTTACACCACACCTTACCTAGCCCACCTGCTCTACCCACTCTCTGGCACCAGTACCCAAACCCACTCCCCTTCCTACTCTCTGAGACCCACTTCCCTGTCTCACATTGTCTTGACACCTGACTCTCACATGTATTTTTCTCATCTGTCTGATTCACCTGTTTGATTCTCACCTTTCTGACTCTCACCTGTCTGATTCTCACCTGTCTGACTCTCACCTGTCTGATTCACACTTGTCCGACTCACACCTGACTCTCACCTGTTTAATTCACATCTGTCTGACTCTCACCTGTCTGACTCTCATCTGTCTGACTCACACCTGTCTGACTCACACCTATCTGACTCTCACCTGTCTGTCTCTTACCTGTCTGTCTCTCACCTGTCTGATTCTCACCTGTCTGACTCTCACCTGTCTGACTCTCACCTGTCTGACTCTCACCTGTCTGACTCTCACCTGTCTGACTCTCACCTGTCTGACTCTCACCTGTCTGACTCTCACCTGTCTGATTCTTACCTGGTCTTCAAAACTGTCTGTCTCACACAAGCCCCGTTGACTCAGCTTTCCACCGACCATGTACCTGTTTCTCTTCCGCACACCTGGATCAACCTGTTGACCACACTCCGGTCCTTGGTTTGGTAGACACCATAATCCTTAGATTGGTAGACAGCAACAATCCTTAGATTGGTAGACAGCAACAATCCTTGGATTGGTAGACAGCAACAATTCTTGGATTTGTAGACAGCAACAATCCTTGGATTGGTAGACAGCAACAATTCTTGGATTTGTAGACAGCAACAATCCTTGGATTGGTAGACAGCAACAATCCTTGGATTTGTAGACAGCAACAATCCTTGGATTGGTAGACAGCAACAATTCTTGGATTTGTAGACAGCAACAATCCTTGGATTTGTAGACAGCAACAATCCTTGGATTGGTAGACAGCAACAATCCTTGGATTTGTAGACAGCAACAATCCTTGGATTGGTAGACAGCAACAATCCTTGGATTGGTAGACAGCAACAATCCTTGGATTTGTAGACAGCAACAATCCTTGGATTTGTAGACAGCAACAATCCTTGGATTGGTAGACAGCAACAATCCTTGGATTTGTAGACAGCAACAATCCTTGGATTTGTAGACAGCAACAATCCTTGGATTGGTAGACCGCAATATCATGGTCGTGCTTACTGCCAGAGCTCTTGATGTTGTCTGCCTCACGAGACAGAGCTGTTGATGTTGTCTGCCTCACGAGGCAGAGCTGGGGGATAGGGAGGGAGAGTGGGGGAGTGGAGTGAGAGAGTGAGGGAGGGGGAGCGGAGGGATGGGGGAGGGGGAGTGACGAACGGGGAGTGGGGGAGGAATGGGGGAATGGAGTGGGAGAGGGGGAGTGAAAGAGGGAGAGTGGAGGGAGTGAGGGAGAGGGAGTGACGGAAAGGGAGTGGGGGAAGGGGAGTGGGGGAGGAGTGGGGGATTGGAGTGGGGGAGTGGAGTGGGGGAGGGGAGCGAGGGAGAGGGAGTGGAGGAGTGAGGGAGGGGAAGTGACAGAGAGGGAGTGGGGGAGTAGAGTGGAAGAGGAGGAGTGAGGAGGGGAAGTGGAGGAGTGAGGGAGAGTGAGTGACGGAGAGGGAGTGGGGGAGGGAGAGTGGGGGATGAGTGGGAGAGTGGAGTGGGGGAGGGGAGTGAGGAAGAGGGAGTGGAGGAGTGAGGGAGAGGGAGTGGAGGAGTGAGGGAGGGGGAGGGGAGTGGAGTGGGGGAGGGGAGTGAGGGAGGGGGAGGGGGAGTGGAGTGGGGGAGGGGAGTGAGGGAAGGGGAGTGGAGGAGTGAGGGAGGGGGAGGGGGGAGGAGCGGTCATCCCAGGTCATCTTAAAGATGGTAACAGAGGCAGCTGGGATGACACAGATATCGGAGACTCTTCAAGGGTCTTGATCTATGGTTATACATGACCCTTACGGATTTATCGCTCCCCCTCAACCCAATTGTTGCAACCCCTGAATGGGTTGCAATATATATAATGTATATTATGATTATGAATATAATGTATATATATAATTATTACCTTTTCATATAATTTTATATTGCTTATATTTGCGATAATAGCTAAATCGTATATAACAATGGTTATAAATGACCATAATTTTTAAAGGGGTGGACCGGTAAGCCAGCGGAAGGCCTCGGTCAGATGACCAAAAGCTCCAAAGGCGGGTCATCATCTGACTAAGACCCGCGTCAGGAAACATTTGTCCTGTTTCCTGACGAACCTTACCTAACCTAACCTAGCAAAATCGTAAATGTATTGCTTTATATTATTATTTGACTGTTATGTTGTTAGGTAGGATGTAACATATTATGTGCTCAGTTCAAGTCTTGATTGTCTAACTACTGTAATTATCGCTTGTGGCTCGTTAGACTGCCGGCTTCTCGTTCTTGCTGGGCGACAGCTGTCCACGGAGCTGTCACTTGAAAGAGGGGGGGGGGTGTCCTCACCTCGCCTGAAGTATTCAGTCTGGTCTAGACTCTCTTCGTGGTCTCATTATTCTTGTTAGTTCTGTAGAACTCTGTTCACAGAACATTGTATAGACTTAGTGATTTTCGACGTTGTACTGAGGTTGTGTGTCTCAAAGACACTCTGAGCAACTCAGGTCCTGAGCTGTAGCTTCTGACCTAACTTGTACTGGTATCTGTGTATTATCACAGTCTGGGATTTTCTTATGCTGAACTTAGATTCAGTAGTATGGGAGTTTTGTAACTTTTGTGGAGGATCTGCTGATGGTCCCTACTTAGTGTTGTTATATTATCTCCTTGTTCCTGATTCTGTGTCGCAGTTGCTTGTTGTATTGCTATTGGGCTTAGCATTCTTTTTATTGTTCAAGCAGACTGTTCTGGTTGCCAGTCGGTCAAGAAGTTAGTTTATTTGAGGACTTTGTCAGTCACTTGTTTAAGTCTAGTCGAGTCTTGAGACATAGTGAACTACTTAGAGCAGTTACACACATACAAACTTACTTGTACATATTTGTAATATCTTATTAAATGTTAATGTACCAGACGGTACTTAAGAATTATAAATGTGATATGTGCTTTCAGCACAATAATATTGTACTTGAGAGAAGTGATATTATTTTGATTACTGTGATTAATTTAATTTAATTTAATTTGATAATATACCTCTAGACTTAATAAATTTATTAAATTTTAATTTCTCTAGTTAGTAGCCTACCAGTTGTAATCCTGAAGCACTATTGAATAATATTGAATTCTAATGGATAATTGGACAAGGATACTGACTACTTGTTACGAAAACCCAGTAACAGGCTGGATGCTAGAAGGGCAGTCCTTTCTAGTATTACCTGGAGATCTCTAAGCTTTTAGAATCGCCGTAAGTTGTACAGGAAGTCCCTGATTATACAGAGCAATGTGGGTAACTGAAGACAAGAAGAAAGAGAGAGAGAGAGAGAGAGAGAGAGAGAGAGAGAGAGAGAGAGAGAGAGAGAGAGAGAGAGAGAGAGAGAGAGAGAGAGAGAGAGAGAGAGAGAGAGAGAGAGACTGTATAACTCACCTCTAATAGACACGACTGGAGAGGTGAGGTTAATTCATGACTCTAGGTATGTTAGTTCAACAGTACCTCCCACGTTATCACTCCCACAACTCCCACTCTGTGTCCTACCCCATCACTCTCCCTCCAAACTTCGTTCTCCGTGATAACTGTGCCAGAGTGGTGGCTGGGGTGGAGGGTGGAGGGTGGAACATGTGGGTGGACAGGGATGGTTGGTAGTTCAATCCGTGGGTGGAGAGGTGATTGTGATGGTACGAGGAGTGAGAGGAGGATGGTGGTGGAGCACTGGTGGTTAATTTACGGGTAGAGGTTAAGCAGGTTGACGGACGGTATAGACTCGAAGTGTTTCTCAGCCGGGGTTCCCAGGAACACCAGGGTACCGCGAGAGGTCGCTAGGGGTTCCCAGGAACACCAGGGTTCCCCGAGATGTCGCTAGGTGTTTCCAGGAACACCAGGGTTCCACTAGAGGACGCTAGGGGTTCCCAGGAACACCATGGTTCCGCGAGAGGTCGCTAGGGGTTCCCAGGAACACCAGGGTTCCGCGAGAGGTCGCTAGGGGTTCCCAGGAACACCAGGGTTCCACGAGAGGTCGCTAGGGGGTTCCCAGGAACACCAGGGTTCCACGAGAGGTCGCTAGGGCTTCCCAGGAACACCAGGGTTCCACGAGAGGTCGCTAGGGGTTCCCAGGAACACCAGGGTTCCACGAGAGGTCGCTAGGGGGTTCCCAGGAACACCAGGGTTCCACGAGAGGTCGCTAGGGGTTCCCAGGAACACCAGGGTTCCACGAGAGGTCGCTTGGGCTTCCCAGGAACACCAGGGTTCCACGAGAGGTCGCTAGGGGGTTCCCAGGAACACCAGGGTTCCCCGAGAGGTCGCTAGGGGGTTCCCAGGAACACCAGGGTTCCACGAGAGGTCGCTAGGGCTTCCCAGGAACACCAGGGTTCCACGAGAGGTCGCTAGGGCTTCACAGGAACACCAGGGTTCCACGAGAGGTCGCTAGGGCTTCCGAGGAACACCAGGGTTCCACGAGAGGTCGCTAGGGGTTCCCAGGAACACCAGGGTTCCACGAGAGGTCGCTAGGGCTTCCTAGGAACACCAGGGTTCCAAGAGAGATCGCTAGGGATTCCCAGGAACACCAGGGTTCCACGAGAGGTCGCTAGGGGTTCCCAGGAACACCAGGGTTCCACGAGAGGTCGCTAGGTTTTCCCAGGAACACCAGGGTTCCGCGAGAGGTCACTAGGGCTTCCCAGGAACACCAGAGTTCCGCGAGAGGTCGCTAGGGCTTCCCAGGAACACCAGGGTTCCACGAGAGGTCGCTAGGGGGTTCCCAGGAATACCAGGGTTCCACGAGAGGTCGCTAGGGCTTCCCAGGAACACCAGGGTTCCACGAGAGGTCGCTAGGGGTTCCCAGGAACACCAGGGTTCCACGAGAGGTCGCTAGGGGGTTCCCAGGAACACCAGGGTTTCACGAGAGGTCGCTAGGGGTTCCCAGGAACACCAGGGTTCCACGAGAGGTCGCTTGGGCTTCCCAGGAACACCAGGGTTCCACGAGAGGTCGCTAGGGGGTTCCCAGGAACACCAGGGTTCCCCGAGAGGTCGCTAGGGGGTTCCCAGGAACACCAGGGTTCCCCGAGAGGTCGCTAGGGGGTTCCCAGGAACACCAGGGTTCCACGAGAGGTCACTAGGGGCTTCCCAGGAACACCAGGGTTCCACGAGAGGTCGCTAGGGGGTTCCCAGGAACACCAGGGTTCCACGAGAGGTCACTAGGGGCTTCCCAGGAACACCAGGGTTCCACGAGAGGTCACTAGGGGCTTCCCAGGAACACCAGGGTTCCCCGAGAGGTCGCTAGGGGCTTCCCAGGAACACCAGGGTTCCCCGAGAGGTCGCTAGGGGCTTCCCAGGAACACCAGGGTTCCACGAGAGGTCGCTAGGGCTTCCCAGGAACACCAGAGTTCCCCGAGAGGTCGCTAGGGGCTTCCCAGGAACACCAGGGTTCCCCGAGAGGTCGCTAGGGGCTTCCCAGGAACACCAGGGTTCCACGAGAGGTCGCTAGGGCTTCCCAGGAACACCAGGGTTCCCCGAGAGGTCGCTAGGGGCTTCCCAGGAACACCAGGGTTCCCCGAGAGGTCGCTAGGGGCTTCCCAGGAACACCAGGGTTCCCCGAGAGGTCGCTAGGGGCTTCCCAGGAACACCAGGGTTCCACGAGAGGTCACTAGGGGCTTCCCAGGAACACCAGGGTTCCCCGAGAGGTCGCTAGGGGCTTCCCAGGAACACCAGGGTTCCCCGAGAGGTCGCTAGGGGCTTCCCAGAAACACCAGGGTTCCACGAGAGGTCGCTAGGGCTTCCCAGGAACACCAGGGTTCCCCGAGAGGTCGCTAGGGGCTTCCCAGGAACACCAGGGTTCCCCGAGAGGTCGCTAGGGGCTTCCCAGGAACACCAGGGTTCCACGAGACGTCGCTAGGGCTTACCAGGAACACCAGGGTTCCCCGAGAGGTCGCTAGGGGCTTCCTAGGAACACCAGGGTTCCCCGAGAGGTCGCTAGGGGCTTCCCAGGTACACCAGGGTTCCCCGAGAGGTCGCTAGGGGCTTCCCAGGAACACCAGGGTTCCCCGAGAGGTCGCTAGGGGGTTCCCAGGAACACCAGGGTTCCACGAGAGGTCGCTAGGGGCTTCCCAGGAACACCAGGGTTCCCCGAGAGGTCGCTAGGGGGTTCCCAGGAACACCAGGGTTCCAAGAGAGGTCGCTAGGGGCTTCCCAGGAACACCAGGGTTCCCCGAGAGGTCGCTAGGGGGTTCCCAGGAACACCAGGGTTGCACGAGAGGTCGCTGGGGGCTTCCCAGGAACACCGGGGTTCCCCGAGAGATCGCTAGGGGCTTCCCAGGAACACCAGGGTTCCACGAGAGGTCGCTAGGGCTTCCCAGGAACACCAGGGTTCCCCGAGAGGTCGCTAGGGGCTTCCCAGGAACACCAGGGTTCCCCGAGAGGTCGCTAGGGGCTTCTTAGGAACACCAGGGTTCCCCGAGAGGTCGCTAGGGCTTCCCAGGAACACCAGGGTTCCCCGAGAGGTCGCTAGGGGCTTCCCAGGAACACCAGGGTTCTACGAGAGGTCGCTAGGGGCTTCCCAGGAACACCAGGGTTCCACGAGAGGTCGCTAGGGGCTTCCCAGGAACACCAGGGTTCCCCGAGAGGTCGCTAGGGCTTCCCAGGAACACCAGGGTTCCCCGAGAGGTCGCTAGGGGCTTCCCAGGAACACCTGGGTTCCACGAGAGGTCGCTAGGGCTTCCCAGGAACACCAGGGTTCCCCGAGAGGTCGCTAGGGGCTTCCCAGGAACACCAGGGTTCCACGAGAGGTCGCTAGGGCTTCCCAGGAACACCAGGGTTCCCCGAGAGGTCGCTAGGGGCTTCCCAGGAACACCAGAGTTCCACGAGAGGTCGCTAGGGCTTCCCAGGAACACTAGGGTTCCCCGAGAGGTCGCTAGGGGCTTCCCAGGAACACCAGGGTTCCACGAGAGGTCGCTAGGGCTTCCCAGGAACACCAGGGTTCCCGGAGAGGTCGCTAGGGGCTTCCCAGGAACACCAGGGTTCCCCGAGAGGTCGCTTGGGGCTTCCCAGGAACACCAGGGTTCCACGAGAGGTCGCTAGGGCTTCCCAGGAACACCAGGGTTCCCGAGAGGTCGCTAGGGGCTTCCCAGGAACACCAGGGTTCCCCGAGAGGTCGCTAGGGGCTTCCCAGGAACACCAGGGTTCCACGAGAGGTCGCTAGGGCTTCCCAGGAACACCAGGGTTCCCCGAGAGGTCGCTAGGGGCTTCCCAGGAACACCATGGTTCCACGAGAGGTCGCTAGGGCTTCCCAGGAACACCAGGGTTCCAGGAGAGGTCGCTAGGGGCTTCCCAGGAACACTAGGGTTCCACGAGAGGTCGCTAGGGCTTCCCAGGAACACCATGGTTCCACGAGAGGTCGCTAGGGGTTCCCAGGAACACCAGGGTTCCACGAGAGGTCGCTAGGGTTTCCCAGGAACACCAGGGTTCCACGAGAGGTCGCTAGGGGTTCCCAGGAACACCAGGGTTCCACGAGAGGTTGCTAGGGCTTCCCAGGAACACCAGGGTTCCACGAGAGGTCGCTAGGGCTTCCCAGGAACACCAGGGTTCCAGGAGAGGTCGCTGGGGCTTCCCAGAGAAAAAGTGATTAATAGGCTGTCATATGTAAATACATTTTAAAGTCATTTTTGTTTAATTTTATATTCGTAATTTTACTATACACTACCTGGAGTGATGAATGGTTTGAAAAACCGACAAGTTGAAGATTGAGACACTTATGCAGCATATGGGAATCTTTATTCAGGAAACGTTTCGCCACACAGTGGCTTCATCAGTCCAATACAAAGAGGAAGGCGTAAGGAGAGGAGGAGAATGAGGTAATCAGTCCCTCAACCTGGAGTCGATGTGTTCAGTCCATCAATCTTGTAGAATGTACAGCATAGGGCCGTAGACGTGGCTTATATACTGTAGTGAGGTGACGTGAAGCAGTTGGAGGCGGGGTCATAGTGATACCATCCACTAGTCGAAGTAGGTCTTCGTCCAAAGGTTGAACAAGTGTTGAAGAATTCTTTGTAACAAGACCCCATGATGCTGCTGTGTCTGACAGTTGTGATGAATGGTTTGAAAAACCGACAAGTTGAAGATTGAGACACTTATGCAGCATATGGGAATCTTTATTCAGGAAACGTTTCGCCACACAGTGGCTTCATCAGTCCAATACAAAGAGGAAGGCGTAAGGAGAGGAGGAGAATGAGGTCTTGTTACAAAGAATTCTTCAACACTTGTTCAACCTTTGGACGAAGACCTACTTCGACTAGTGGATGGTACCACTATGACCCCGCCTCCATCTGCTTCACGTCACCTCACTACAGTATATAAGCCACGTCTACGGCCCTATGCTGTACATTCTACAAGATTGATGGACTGAACACATCGACTCCAGGTTGAGGGACTGATTACCTCATTCTCCTCCTCTCCTTACGCCTTCCTCTTTGTATTGGACTGATGAAGCCACTGTGTGGCGAAACGTTTCCTGAATAAAGATTCCCATATGCTGCATAAGTGTCTCAATCTTCAACTACCTGGAGTCTACCTGGAGGGTATTCCGGGGATCAACGCCCCCCGCGGCTGGTCCATGACCAGGCCTCCTGGTGGATCAGGGCCTGAATAAAGAGGCTGTTACTGCTGGCAGCACGTAGTCCAACGTACGAACCGAATATTAGAAAATCCTTGGCTGTTATAATATTCTTCAACCTGTTATACCACTTAAAAGTATAATATTCATAGTGGATATATTTAGCAATATATGAAAGTATTAAATATATGGCTGCAGTTTTCAACTTCTTATATATGGTAGCAAGTTTTTTTTTATATTTATCAAGTATAATGAGCAAAGACATAATTAACCTCCTTTCAGTTGAAGACGAAGTCCTGGAATGTTTATCTGAAGTTCGACCCGGAATTAAATATTTGTGTACCAAAATACAATCACAGGTTACACATTAGAGAAGCAAATTTCATTATCTAAATTGGCTTCAAAAATAACATTTGTTTGACTCATATTTGGTTATATATTTTGACTTAATATTTCTTACGACTTTTCAACATTGTCAATAAATAATTAAGTTATTGTTGTAGTTATTATCTATTTTCGTTCTGTTTACAATTATTATATATTAAACTGGTAGTTTATATTATTTTTTTCTTTACATGTTTGGTTAATTTTTATGTATAAATATAATTATTTTTTGCTTTAAGCATTTAGCAGAAAAAATATATTTTCCTTATGAACTTTAAAAGAGAAAGAAAGATGATAATAATGATATATAATAATTTTTATGTAGGGGTTCCAAGAGGCATGAAAATTATTTCAAGGATTCCACGAGGGTGAAAAGTTTGAGAGATGATGTATAGTAAGTATAGAGGATAGGAAGGTTAATATAGAGAGTAAAGGGTAGGAGGAGGGTGACCTGGAGAGTTGAAAGTAGATGGTTGATAAATTAGACACATGTACAACTCTTGGGTATCTTTATTGAGGAAACGTTTCGCCACACAGTGGCTTCATCAGTCCATACAAAGGAGAATCTTGAAGAACAGGAGGAGAATGAGGTAATCAGTCCCTAAACCTTGTGTCGATGTGGTCAGTCCATCAATCTTGAATAGAATACGGCATACGTGCTGAGAAGGAGCTTATAAACCGTTGGCAGGAGAGGTGAAGCAGTCATAGGTCGTGTAACATTTGTTCAATGTTGAAGTAGGTCGTGCCCAAGAATTAGGCAAGCGAAGAATTCCCAAGTATTAAGATCCCAAGAAGTTGCAGTGTCTGACAGGTTTATAGATGAATAGTTCAGAGAACCGACATGTTGATAAATTAGACACATGTACAACTCTGTACATGTGTCTAATTTATCAACATGTCGGTTCTCTGAACTATTCATCTACAAAAGTAGATGGTTGATGGAGGGGATGGGGGAAGTAGGGTGTGTGTGGTTAATGACGGTATCTTATCTAAATAAGGTGAAGATAGACTGTCTGGCTGTTGTTCACGTCTCGTGGTTCTGGTCAGTCACTGAGGACAAGAACTTTGGTCGGGTCATCAACTGGTAAAGACCAGGACCGGGACAACACCGGTAAAGCTACTGTTGTAGTGCTGCAAAACAGAGACATAAGTGAAGGGAGACGGGGAATGGGAAATGAAAGTCAATAATGGGAAAGGTAGGAAGAGGTAGTGATGGAATGAAAGAAAAAAAAAGAAAGAGAAAGAGATAACTCTAGTGGAGTCAGTTGTGCGATGTTTCCAGTAATTGTAAATTTGTGCTGGCTGGAGAGAGGGAGTGAACTGTAGCTCTTGGGTCGGCTTCTTAGCTCTAAAATATTAAGGGAAACTGTATGGTTACATTCCACCACCTTGTTCCTCTGCTGTGTCGTTCTCACACTGAAGGGTTTCTTGTGGAGCTTCCATTCGTGTCCACTTGCTCTATATCCTTCTCTTTGCCCTAGAGTATTTTGTATGTCTTGATCATATTCCCTCATGCTCTGCATTCCTCATAAGAAAAATTGCTCTTAATTTACAATTTCTCATGCTGGCTCAACATTTTTCAACTCAGGTATCACATTAAATGCCATCTGAATATAACTTTGGTGTATTTGTGAAAACTTGAAAATTGTGCCAGAAGAGAATTAATTATATAATAAATTTATTTGAAATAGGACTGTGTCAGAAGCCAGAACAGATTTGTAATCCGCTTTAACATGACTATAGATAAACACATTTACGGATAAACTTGCACTGTAAACACACTGACGGGTACTGTAGCAACTATAGATTTGGTGACAAGTTCGATTCTCAGTTAAGTTTAAACTGAACACAGACGATCATTAAAGTTGAATTCTTGAGTCAGCTTTATGGTTGCTTTATTGAGTTTTATTGTCCACTTATTGTTGTATATGCAGATAGACTGTACAATAACTTACATGATGTCAAGGTATCGTATTAACTTACATGATGTCAAGGTATGGTATTAAACTATATGATGACAAGGTATCGTATCAACCTACGTGATATTAAGGTATCGTATCAACGCATATGATGTCAAGGTATCGTATTAACTTACATGATGTCAAGGTATCGTATTAACTTACATGATGTCAAGGTATCGTATTAACTTACATGATGTCAAGGTATGGTATTAAACAATATGATGACAAGGTATCGTATCAACCTACCTGATATTAAGGTATCGTATCAACGCATATGATGTCAAGGTATCGTATTAACTTACATGATGTCAAGGTATCGTATTAACCTACATGATGTCAAGGTATCGTATTAACTTACATAATATCAAGGTATCGTATTAACCTACATGATGTCAAGGTATCGTATTAACTTACATGATGTCAAGGTATCGCATTAACTTACATGATGTCAAGGTATCGTATTAACTTACATAATATCAAGGTATCGTATTAACCTACATGATGTCAAGGTATCGTATCAGCAAAAACAAGATTTAAAAAATACTGAGGGAGTAGCCTAGATTTTTTTCACAACATTAATATCTAAAATCAGTAAATAATAATTACTAAACATTACAACATGGTCTTCCAAGCGCTGGGAAAGAAGGGAGATCCAGATGTAGTCTACACAGACTTTGGAAAAGCCCTCGACAAATGCAGCTATGTTGTAACAGTGTATGAACTGCTTGAAAAACAAAACAAAAAAACAGGAAATATCGTCAGATATTTAACTTTCTAACAAAGAAAGCCTAAAGAGTGAAAGTGAATAAAGTAAAATCGGAGGCTATCACAGTGACGAGCTCTGTACTTTAAGGTACTGTACTCATCTCAGTACTCTCTCTTGTACTCACCTCAGTACTCTCTGCTATTCTCATGTCCGACAAAAATACAAATATGAATCATAACGCAGTATCATCCTTATCAGACGTTACTAGAATTCACATAAGGGAGGCTTCCGTTGAGGATGCAATAAATTCTCATAAGGGAGGCTTCCGTTGAGGATGCAATAAATTCACATAAGGGAGGCTTCCGTTGAGGATGCAATAAATTCACATAAGGGAGGCTTCCGTTGAGGATGCAATAAATTCACATAAGGGAGGCTTCCGTTGAGGATGCAATAAATTCACATAAGGGAGGCTTCCGTTGAGGACGCAATAAATTCACATAAGGGAGGCTTCCGTTGAGGACGCAATAAATTCACATAAGGGAGGCTTCCGTTGAGGACGCAATAAATTCACATAAGGGAGGCTTCCGTTGAGGACGCAATAAATTCACATAAGGAAGGCTTCCGTTGAGGACGCAATAAATTCACATAAGGGAGGCTTCCGTTGAGGACGCAATAAATTCACATAAGGGAGGCTTCCGTTGAGGACGCAATAAATTCACATAAGGGAGGCTTCCTTTGAGGACGCAATAAATTCACATAAGGAAGGCTTCCGTTGAGGATGCAATAAATTCACATAAGGGAGGCTTCCGTTGAGGACGCAATAAATTCACATAAGGGAGGCTTCCGTTGAGGACGCAATAAATTCACATAAGGGAGGCTTCCGTTGAGGACGCAATAAATTCACATAAGGGAGGCTTCCGTTGAGGACGCAATAAATTCACATAAGGGAGGCTTCCGTTGAGGACGCAATAAATTCACATAAGGGAGGCTTCCGTTGAGGACGCAATAAATTCACATAAGGGAGGCTTCCGTTGAGGACGCAATAAATTCACATAAGGGAGGCTTCCGTTGAGGACGCAATAAATTCACATAAGGGAGGCTTCCGTTGAGGACGCAATAAATTCACATAAGGAAGGCTTCCGTTGAGGACGCAATAAATTCACATAAGGGAGGCTTCCGTTGAGGACGCAATAAATTCACATAAGGGAGGCTTCCGTTGAGGACGCAATAAATTCACATAAGGAAGAGGCTTCCGGGAGGCTTGTTGAGGACGCAATAAATTCACATAAGGAAGGCTTCCGTTGAGGACGCAATAAATTCACATAAGGGAGGCTTCCGTTGAGGACGCAATAAATTCACATAAGGGAGGCTTCCGTTGAGGACGCAATAAATTCACATAAGGAAGGCTTCCGTTGAGGACGCAATAAATTCACATAAGGGAGGATTCCGTTGAGGACGCAATAAATTCACATAAGGGAGGCTTCCGTTGAGGACGCAATAAATTCACATAAGGGAGGCTTCCGTTGAGGACGCAATAAATTCACATAAGGGAGGCTTCCATTGAGGACGCAATAAATTCACATAAGGGAGGTTTCCGTTGAGGACGCAATAAATTCACATAAGGAAGGATTCCGTTGAGGACGCAATAAATCTCCTGGCTGAAGGCTTCCGTTGAGGACGCAATAAATCTCCTGGCTGAAGGCTTCCGTTGAGGACGCAATAAATCTCCTGGCTGAAGGCTTCCGTTGAGGACGCAATGAATCTCCTGGCTGAAGGCTTCCGTTGAGAACGCAATGAATCTCCTGGCTGAAGGCTTCCGTTGAGGACGCAATAAATCTCCTGGCTGAAGGCTTCCGTTGAGGACGCAATGAATCTCCTGGCTGAAGGCTTCCGTTGAGGACACAATAAATCTCCTGGCTGAAGGCTTCCGTTGAGGACGCAATAAATCTCCTGGCTGAAGGCTTCCGTTGAGGACGCAATGAATCTCCTGGCTGAAGGCTTCCGTTGAGGACGCAATAAATCTCCTGGCTGAAGGCTTCCGTTGAGGACGCAATCAATCTCCTGGCTGAAGGCTTCCGTTGAGGACGCAATGAATCTCCTGGCTGAAGGCTTCCGTTGAGGGCTGAAGGCTTCCGTTGAGGACGCAATAAATCTCCTGGCTGAAGGCTTCCGTTGAGGACACAATAAATCTCCTGGCTGAAGGCTTCCGTTGAGGACAAGGCTTCCGTTGAGGACACAATAAATCTCCTGGCTGAAGGCTTCCGTTGAGGACGCAATAAATCTCCTGGCTGAAGGCTTCCGTTGAGGACGCAATGAATCTCCTGGCTGAAGGCTTCCGTTGAGAACGCAATGAATCTCCTGGCTGAAGGCTTCCGTTGAGGACGCAATAAATCTCCTGGCTGAAGGCTTCCGTTGAGGACGCAATGAATCTCCTGGCTGAAGGCTTCCGTTGAGGACACAATAAATCTCCTGGCTGAAGGCTTCCGTTGAGGACGCAATAAATCTCCTGGCTGAAGGCTTCCGTTGAGGACACAATAAATCTCCTGGCTGAAGGCTTCCGTTGAGGACACAATAAATCTCCTGGCTGAAGGCTTCCGTTGAGGACACAATAAATCTCCTGGCTGAATGCTTCCGTTGAGGACTCAATAAATCTCCTGGCTGAAGGCTTCCGTTGAGGACGCAATAAATCTCCTGGCTGAAGGACGCAATAAATTCACATAAGGGAGGCTTCCGTTGAGGACGCAATAAATTCACATTAGGGAGGATTCCGTTGAGGACGCAATAAATTCACATAAGGGAGGTTTCCGTTGAGGACGCAATAAATTCACATAAGGGAGGCTTCCGTTGAGGACGCAATAAATTCACATAAGGGAGGCTTCCGTTGAGGACGCAATAAATTCACATAAGGAAGGCTTCCGTTGAGGATGCAATAAATTCTCCTGGCTGAAGGACTTTCCGTTCCGAGGACGCAATAAATCTCCGTGGCTGAGGCTTCCGTTGAGGACGCAATAAATTCACATAAGGGAGGCTTCCGTTGAGGACGCAATAAATTCACATAAGGGAGGCTTCCATTGAGGACGCAATAAATTCACATAAGGGAGGTTTCCGTTGAGGACGCAATAAATTCACATAAGGAAGGATTCCGTTGAGGACGCAATAAATCTCCTGGCTGAAGGCTTCCGTTGAGGACGCAATAAATCTCCTGGCTGAAGGCTTCCGTTGAGGACGCAATAAATCTCCTGGCTGAAGGCTTCCGTTGAGGACGCAATGAATCTCCTGGCTGAAGGCTTCCGTTGAGAACGCAATGAATCTCCTGGCTGAAGGCTTCCGTTGAGGACGCAATAAATCTCCTGGCTGAAGGCTTCCGTTGAGGACGCAATGAATCTCCTGGCTGAAGGCTTCCGTTGAGGACACAATAAATCTCCTGGCTGAAGGCTTCCGTTGAGGACGCAATAAATCTCCTGGCTGAAGGCTTCCGTTGAGGACGCAATGAATCTCCTGGCTGAAGGCTTCCGTTGAGAACGCAATGAATCTCCTGGCTGAAGGCTTCCGTTGAGGACGCAATAAATCTCCTGGCTGAAGGCTTCCGTTGAGGACGCAATGAATCTCCTGGCTGAAGGCTTCCGTTGAGGACACAATAAATCTCCTGGCTGAAGGCTTCCGTTGAGGACGCAATAAATCTCCTGGCTGAAGGCTTCCGTTGAGGACACAATAAATCTCCTGGCTGAAGGCTTCCGTTGAGGACACAATAAATCTCCTGGCTGAAGGCTTCCGTTGAGGACACAATAAATCTCCTGGCTGAAGGCTTCCGTTGAGGACGCAATAAATCTCCTGGCTGAAGGCTTCCGTTGAGGACACAATAAATCTCCTGGCTGAAGGCTTCCGTTGAGGACACAATAAATCTCCTGGCTGAAGGCTTCCGTTGAGGACACAATAAATCTCCTGGCTGAATGCTTCCGTTGAGGACGCAATAAATCTCCTGGCTGAAGGCTTCCGTTGAGGACTCAATAAATCTCCTGGCTGAAGGCTTCCGTTGAGGACGCAATAAATTCACATAAGGGAGGCTTCCGTTGAGGACGCAATAAATTCACATAAGGGAGGCTTCCGTTGAGGACGCAATAAATTCACATAAGGAAGGCTTCCGTTGAGGACGCAATAAATTCACATAAGGGAGGATTCCGTTGAGGACGCAATAAATTCACATAAGGGAGGCTTCCGTTGAGGACGCAATAAATTCACATAAGGGAGGCTTCCGTTGAGGACGCAATAAATTCACATAAGGGAGGCTTCCGTTGAGGACGCAATAAATTCACATAAGGGAGGCTTCCGTTGAGGACGAAATAAATTCACATAAGGGAGGATTCCGTTGAGGACGCAATAAATCTCCTGGCTGAAGGCTTCCGTTGAGGACGCAATAAATCTCCTGGCTGAAGGCTTCCGTTGAGGACGCAATAAATCTCCTGCCTGAAGGCTTCCGTTGAGGACGCAATGAATCTCCTGGCTGAAGGCTTCCGTTGAGAACGCAATGAATCTTCTGGCTGAAGGCTTCCGTTGAGGACGCAATAAATCTCCTGGCTGAAGGCTTCCGTTGAGGACGCAATGAATCTCCTGGCTGAAGGCTTCCGTTGAGGACACAATAAATCTCCTGGCTGAAGGCTTCCGTTGAGGACACAATAAATCTCCTGGCTGAATGCTTCCGTTGAGGACGCAATAAATCTCCTGGCTGAAGGCTTCCGTTGAGGACGCAATAAATCTCCTGGCTGAAGGCTTCCGTTGAGGACACAATAAATCTCCTGGCTGAAGGCTTCCGTTGAGGACACAATAAATCTCCTGGCTGAAGGCTTCCGTTGAGGACACAATAAATCTCCTGGCTGAAGGCTTCCGTTGAGGACGCAATAAATCTCCTGGCTGAAGGCTTCCGTTGAGGACGCAATAAATCTCCTGTGAAGGCTTCCGTTGAGGACGCAATAAATCTCCTGGCTGAAGGCTTCCGTTGAGGACACAATAAATCTCCTGGCTGAAGGCTTCCGTTGAGGACGCAATAAATCTCCTGGCTGAAGGCTTCCGTTGAGGACGCAATAAATCTCCTGGCTGAAGGCTTCCGTTGAGGACGCAATAAATCTCCTGGCTGAAGGCTTCCGTTGAGGACACAATAAATCTCCTGGCTGAAGGCTTCCGTTGAACACAATAAATCTCCTGGCTGAAGGCTTCTCCAATGGCTGAAGGCTTCCGTTGAGGACGCAATAAATCTCCTGGCTGAAGGCTTCCGTTGAGGACACAATAAATCTCCTGGCAATAAACGCAATCTCCTGGCTGAAGGCTTCCGTTGAGGACACAATAAATCTCCTGGCTGAAGGCTTCCGTTGAGGACGCAATAAATCTCCTGGCTGAAGGCTTCCGTTGAGGACACAATAAATCTCCTGGCTGAAGGCTTCCGTTGAGGACACAATAAATCTCCTGGCTGAAGGCTTCCGTTGAGGACGCAATAAATCGCAATTCCGTTGAATCTCCTGGCTGAAGGCTTCCGTTGAGGACGCAATAAATCTCCTGGCTGAAGGCTTCCGTTGAGGACACAATAAATCTCCTGGCAATTCCGTTGAGGACACAATCTCCTGGCTGAAGGATTCCGTTGAGGACACAATAAATCTCCTGGCTGAAGGCTTCCGTTGAGGACACAATAAATCTCCTGGCTGAAGGCTTCCGTTGAGGACACAATAAATCTCCTGGCTGAAGGCTTCCGTTGAGGACACAATAAATCTCCTGGCTGAAGGCTTCCGTTGAGGACACAATAAATCTCCTGGCTGAAGGCTTCCGTTGAGGACGCAATAAATCTCCTGGCTGATACAAATCAAGTCTTCCAGTGGCCAACAGAAAACAATTCATATCATGTCTTAAATAATATCTTACAGTTGAAAGCTATGCAGTCGTCCTATATAACTTTTTCTTTCAGTTGATATTTAATACATGTGAGTAATGTTGGCTTGTAATTCAGTGCCTCTTACTTACTTTACTATATAAGGAGAGGACATCCATCCCTCTAAAGAGATGTTTGCAGTTTGGAGAAGTATCTGAACTGTAGTATCGCTCGCGTCTTGTAAGACAGTTATGGAGTGACGGCGAAAATGTTTCTTACTTTTAGGGTTACCATACCTCTGTGGGAGACGGCTAGTGTGTTAAATAATGTGGTTTTCTATTTGTATGGTAGCTCCATAGTGTGTGTTGGGGGATGGAATATAACACTTAGCTGAGGAATCAAGATGGAACTCCTAACGTGGTTTTGCTCTCTCCTAGTTTCTAATCCATGTATGCTACGGATTATGATTGTATCTCTTCCCCATCTCGTTTCCCTTCTCTACACTGTAAAGTACTTCTTAACATTCTTGGCTCACCTGTGTCTTCAGCATCAGTCGTGATTCGTAGTCCTGGTCCTTCTTACGTCAGTCTCGTTAATATCCTCAAGTATTTTGGGTGTCATGATCATTTTCACTCTTTTCTCTTCCAGTATGTGAGATCTACTTCACACACCATTTCAGTACACCTCTTATTCCTCAGTTTAAGTTCTAAAATGTGGTCAACCTCTGGAACTTCTACTGTGTTTGACTATATGACTTCTCTTCACTGGTCGCGATTATTGGAGAAGTAATCTTACTCGTACGTCTGCCACTCAAGGATCTCAATAATTCCATACTAGTTCTTCAGTTTGCTAGCCTTTTGCACCCCACTGAATTTGTCCTAATTAGGAGTGGATCGCAATATGGGTACATGTTACCAGAAGTGTTCTTATAGGTCAATAATATCAGTTATTTCCCTCTCACATGAAACATGTTTCTGGTCTCCTCTTCCAGCGTCCTACTTCCAGTACTCTCTGTACCATAATATTTGCATATCTAACTCTTCCCGATAGCCAGTCTTAGTACCTCCAATAGATTCATGCAACTCTCTTCTGTTAATATCCTCCTCAACAACTGTGATGAGTTTCTCACCGATTTTTCATAGTAACCACTGATCTTTATATATATATATATATATATATATATATATATATATATATATATATATATATATATATATATGTATATATATATATATATATATTTATTTATTTTTTTTTCAACAAGTCGGCCGTCTCCCACCGAGGCAGGGTGACCCAAAAAAGAAAGAAAATCCCCAAAAAGAAAATACTTTCATCATCATTCAACACTTTCACCACACTCACACATTATCACTGTTTTTGCAGAGGTGCTCAGAATACAACAGTTTAGAAGCATATACGTATAAAGATACACAACATATCCCTCCAAACTGCCAATATCCCAAACCCCTCCTTTAAAGTGCAGGCATTGTAATTCCCATTTCCAGGACTCAAGTCCGACTATATGAAAATAACCGGTTTTCCTGAATCCCTTCACTAAATATTACCCTGCTCACACTCCAACAGATCGTCAGGCCCCAAGTACCATTCGTCTCCATTCACTCCTATCTAACACGCTCACGCACACTTGCTGGAAGTCCAAGCCCCTCGCCCACAAAACCTCCTTATCCCCTCTCTCCAACCCTTTCGAGGACGACCCCTACCCCGCCTTCCTTCCCCTATAGATTTATATGCTTTCCATGTCATTCTACTTTGATCTATTCTCTCTAAATGACCAAACCACCTCAACAACCCCTCTTCTGCCCTCTGACTAATACTTTTATTAACTCCTCACCATTTCCTAATTTCCACACTCCGAATTTTCTGCGTAATGTTTACACCACACATTGCCCTTAGACAGGACATCTCCACTGCCTCCAACCGTCTCCTCGCTGCTGCATTTACCACCCAAGCTTCACACCCATATAAGAGTGTTGGTACTACTATACTTTCATACATTCCCTTCTTTGCCTCCATAGATAACGTTTTTTGACTCCACATATACCTCAACGCACCACTCACCTTTTTTCCCTCATCAATTCTATGATTAACCTCATCCTTCATAAATCCATCCGCCGACACGTCAACTCCCAAGTATCTGAAAACATTCACTTCTTCCATACTCCTCCCCCCAATTTGATATCCAATTTTTCTTTATCTAAATCATTTGATACCCTCATCACCTTACTCTTTTCTATGTTCACTTTCAACTTTCTACCTTTACACACATTCCCAAACTCATCCACTAACCTTTGCATTTTTTCTTTAGAATCTCCCATAAGCACAACATCATCAGCAAAAAGTAACTGTGTCAATTCTCATTTTGAATTTGATTCCCCATAATTTAATCCCACCCCTCTCCCGAACACCCTAGCATTTACTTCTTTTACAACCCCATCTATAAATATATTAAACAACCATGGTGACATTACACATCCCTGTCTAAGACCTACTTTTACCGGGAAGTAGTCTCCCTCTCTTCTACATACCCTAACCTGAGCCTCACTATCCTCATAAAAACTCTTTACAGCATTTAGTAACTTACCACCTATTCCATATACTTGCAACATCTGCCACATTGCTCCTCTATCCACTCTATCATATGCCTTTTCTAAATCCATAAATGCAATAAAAACTTCCCTACCTTTATCTAAATACTGTTCACATATATGCTTCAATGCAAACACTTGATCTACACATCCCCTACCCACTCTGAAACCTCTTTGCTCATCCGCAGTCCTACATTCTGTCTTACCTCTAATTCTTTCATTTATAACCCTACCGTACACTTTTCCTGGTATACTCAATAAACTTATTCCTCCATAATTTTTACAATCTCTTTTGTCCACCTTCCCTTTATATAAAGGGACTATACATGCTCTCCGGCAATCCCTAGGTACCTTCCCCTCTTTCATACATTTATTAAACAAAAGTACCAACCACTCCATAACTATATCCCCCCCTGCTTTTAACATTTCTGTCATGATCCCATCAGTTCCAGCTGCTTCACCCCCTTTCATTCTACGTAATGCCTCACGTACCTCCCCCACACTTACATTCTGCTCTTCTTCACTCCTAAAAGATGGTATACCTCCCTGGCCAGTGCATGAAATTACGGCCTCCCTTTCTTCCTCAACATTTAAAAGTTCCTCAAAATATTCTCGCCATCTACCTAATACCTCCCTCTCCCCATCTACTAACTCTCCTACTCAGTTTTTAACTGACAAATCGCATACTTTCCCTAGGCTTTCTTAACTTGTTTAACTCACTCCAAAATTTTTACTTATTTTCATTAAAATTTCTTGACAGTGCCTCTCCCACTCTATCATCTGCTCTCCTTTTGCACTCTCTCACCACTCTCTTCACCTTTCTTTTACTATCCATATACTCTGCTCTTCTTATAACACTTCTGCTTTGTAAAAACCTCTCATAAGCTACCTTTTCCTCTTTTATCACACCCTTTACTTCATCATTCCACCAATCACTCCTCTTTCCTCCTGCACCCACCCTCCTATAACCACAAACTTCTGCCCCACATTCTAATACTGCATTTTTAAAACTATTCCAACCCTCTTCAACCCCCCCACTACTCATCTTTGCACTAGCCCACCTTTCTGCCAATAGTCGCTTATATCTCACCCGAACTTCCTCCTCCCTTAGTTTATACACTTTCACCTCCCTCTTACTTGTTGTTGCCACCTTCCACTTTTCCCATCTACCTCTTACTCTAACTGTAGCTACAACTAAATAATGATTCAATATATCAGTTGCCCCTCTATAAACATGTACATCCTGGCGCCGACCCATCAACCTTTTATCCACCAATACATAATCTAACAAACTTTATATATATATATATATATATATATATATATATATATATATATATATATATATATATATATATATATATATATATATATATATATATATATATATATATATATATATATATATATATATATATATATATATATATATATAAATCAGTGGTTACTATGAAAAATCGGTGAGAAACTCATGTTCCACTTGGCCATCGTTACCTTTGTTTCCCGAACCTTGAGTCATTGTTTTCCAGATATTTCTTTATCCATGCGAATGACTTCCGTCTCCACACTCTGCACTTCCATTCTGTGTATCAAGTTTGTTATTGAGTATTGTTTCAAATACCTGTCCGCACTCTGCAACTAAACATTCTTCACACTCATTCTACCTGATCTCCGCCACTCACATCGACCTCTGATGTGTTTCTTACATCAGATTTGCCATTCAGGATTCTGTGTTATTTTTATGTAATAAAAAGGTAATGCTTTTTTTCACTTTTTTTTGGTATCAAGTTTGCACTTTTTAATGTTCATTTGGCAGTTTATTCGTCTCATGTAGACGGTACGGACACACACACACACACACACACACACACACACACACACACACACACACACACACACACACACACACACACACATACACACACACACACACACACACACACATGAGGTCACAACTGGAAGTTGAAGAATCAGATGAGTCACATTGATGTTAGTTGCAAGTGCAACTAATGTGACATTTTATTGTGGCAACGTTTCGCTCTCCAGGAACTTTGTCAAGCTGTTACAAACAGTACATGGACACAGAGGGTGTATATAGGCTCAGAGTGAGGTGCAATACTAGTGGTAGTTGTAGTAGTATTACTACTACTACCACTACTAACAGCTTGATGAAGTTCCTGGAGAGCGAAACGTTGCCACAATAAAATATCACATTAGCTGCGCTTGTGGCCTTTTACTTAGTCACAGAGTTGTCAGGAAGTGGAACAATCTGGAGAGTGATGTAGTGGAGGCAGGAACCATACATAGCATTAAGGAGACGTACGATAAAGCTCATTGAGCAGGGAGAGAGTAGACCTAGTAGCAACCAGCGAAAAGCAGGGGCCAGGAGCTGTGAAAAATAGGTGAGTACACAATGTGTGTGTGTGTGTGTGTGTCTCCACCATCTGCTGCAGTGAAGGTCCGACCTTCTACGTGCTGGTGCATATGAATAAATATTCTAATTCATCTGAAGACCTAATGAAACAAATATTTAAACACATCTTCTGAGTGTTTAAGAAAAGACAAACATACACACGCTGCATCAGCAGGTGATGTTGAATGTTTAGTTAACTCTCTCTCTCTCTCTCACACACACACACACACCACTGTATCTAAGTCTCTGGATAGACATTAATCCCTATTAACAGACATTAAAGAAAGCTCCTGCATTACCTCTGTGTTTATACCCCCGTGATCCTCCCTCCTTCACCACAGGTTGGAAGGCAGCGAGTATACACTGAGAGATATACACCTCTCTGTGTATATATACCCTGAGGTCTTCCCTGCTCCATCACGTAAGTTATTGTGGTTCATAAAACATCTGCCATCAAGCCTGCACACCGGTCGCCGCGAATACACACCTGTCGCCACGTCTACACACCTGCCACAATCTGTACATACATGCCACCACACGTACACACCTACCATCACGCCTGCCTCCACGCCTACACTTCTGTTACCACGCTTACACACCTGCCACCATCCCTACACACCTGTCACTACTAATACACACCAGCCACCACCACTACACACCTGCCACCACCCCATCGCACCTGCCACCACACCTACACACCTTCAGCAACAATTACACAGTTGCCTACACACGTACGACAACCCCTACACACCTGCCACCACGCTTATTTACACATATATCACCACGCCTACATGCCTGTCATCATCCTTATACTTGCCACCAAGCCTACACACCTATAACCAGGCCTACACATCTGTAACCCAGCCTACACACCTGCCGCCACGCCTGCACATCTGTAACCGCCCTTACACACCTACCATCACTCCTACACACCTACCACTACTTCTACACACTTACCACCACCCCTACAGACCTACCACCACTTTTACACACTTACCACCCCTCTCTACACATTTATCACCACCCCTACACGCATACCATTACCCCAACACGCCTACCACCACCCGTACACACCTGCCACTACCCTTTAATACCTACCATCACTCCAGCACACCTACCACTATGCCTACACATCTAACACTACCCCTACACACCTGCCGCCACACCTACACACCTACCACCATTCCAACATACCTGCCACTACCCCTACATACCTGCCATCATTCCTACACATTTGCCACCACGACTACACACCTACCACCATTCCCACACCCCTGCCACCATAACTACACATCTGCCACCATCCCTACACACCTGCCACCACGCCTACGCACCTGCCACCACCCCTAGACACCTGCCACAGCCCCTGGACACCTCCACTACGCCTACACACCTGCCACCATGCTTACACACTTACCACCATTCTTACACACGTGCCACCATGTTTGCTTATACACCTGCCACCATTCTTTCACACCTGCCACCATTCTTTCACACCTACCACCATTCTTTCACACCTACCACCATTCTTTCACACCTACCACCATTCTTTCACACCTGCCACCATTCTTTCACACCTACCACCATTCTTTCACACCTACCACCATTCTTTCACACCTACCACCATTCTTTCACACCTACCACCATTCTTTCACACCTACCACCATTCTTTCACACCTACCACCATTCTTTCACACCTACCACCATTCTTTCACACCTACCACCATTCTTTCACACCTGCCACCATTCTTTCACACCTACCACCATTCTTTCACACCTACCACCATTCTTTCACACCTACCACCATTCTTTCACACCTACCACCATTCTTTCACACCTACCACCATTCTTTCACACCTACCACCATTCTTTCACACCTACCACCATTCTTTCACACCTACCACCATTCTTTCACACCTACCACCATTCTTTCACACCTGCCGCCATTCTTTCACACCTACCACCATTCTTTCACACCTGCCGCCATTCTTTCACACCTGCCGCCATGCTTTCACACCTACCACCATTCTTTCACACCTACCACCATTCTTTCACACCTGCCGCCATTCTTTCACACCTGCCGCCATTCTTTCACACCTGCCGCCATTCTTTCACACCTGCCGCCATTCTTTCACACCTGCCGCCATTCTTTCACACCTGCCGCCATGCTTTCACACCTGCCGCCATGCTTTCACACCTACCACCATTCTTTCACACCTGCCGCCATGCTTTCACACCTACCACCATTCTTTCACACCTGCCGCCATTCTTTCACACCTACCACCATTCTTTCACACCTGCCACCATTCTTTCACACCTGCCGCCATGCTTTCACACCTACCACCATTCTTTCACACCTGCCGCCATGCTTTCACACCTGCCGCCATTCTTTCACACCTGCCACCATTCTTTCACACCTGCCACCATTCTTTCACACCTACCACCATTCTTTCACACCTGCCGCCATTCTTTCACACCTACCACCATTCTTTCACACCTACCACCATTCTTTCACACCTACCACCATTCTTTCACACCTGCCGCCATTCTTTCACACCTACCACCATTCTTTCACACCTGCCGCCATTCTTTCACACCTACCACCATTCTTTCACACCTACCACCATTCTTTCACACCTGCCGCCATGCTTTCACACCTGCCACCATTCTTACACACCTACCACCATTCTTTCACACCTACCACCATTCTTTCACACCTGCCGCCATGCTTTCACACCTACCACCATTCTTTCACACCTACCACCATTCTTTCACACCTACCACCATTCTTTCACACCTACCACCATTCTTTCACACCTACCACCATTCTTTCACACCTACCACCATTCTTTCACACCTACCACCATTCTTTCACACCTGCCGCCATGCTTTCACACCTACCACCATTCTTTCACACCTGCCGCCATGCTTTCACACCTACCACCATTCTTTCACACCTGCCGCCATGCTTTCACACCTGCCACCATTCTTTCACACCTGCCGCCATGCTTTCACACCTACCACCATTCTTTCACACCTGCCGCCATTCTTTCACACCTACCACCATTCTTTCACACCTACCACCATTCTTTCACACCTGCCGCCATGCTTTCACACCTGCCACCATTCTTACACACCTACCACCATTCTTTCACACCTACCACCATTCTTTCACACCTGCCGCCATGCTTTCACACCTACCACCATTCTTTCACACCTACCACCATTCTTTCACACCTACCACCATTCTTTCACACCTACCACCATTCTTTCACACCTACCACCATTCTTTCACACCTACCACCATTCTTTCACACCTGCCGCCATGCTTTCACACCTACCACCATTCTTTCACACCTGCCGCCATGCTTTCACACCTACCACCATTCTTTCACACCTGCCGCCATGCTTTCACACCTACCACCATTCTTTCACACCTGCCGCCATGCTTTCACACCTACCACCATTCTTTCACACCTGCCGCCATGCTTTCACACCTACCACCATTCTTTCACACCTGCCACCATGCTTTCACACCTGCCACCATTCTTTCACACCTGCCGCCATGCTTTCACACCTACCACCATTCTTTCACACCTGCCGCCATGCTTTCACACCTACCACCATTCTTTCACACCTGCCGCCATTCTTTCACACCTACCACCATTCTTTCACACCTACCACCATTCTTTCACACCTGCCGCCATGCTTTCACACCTACCACCATTCTTTCACACCTACAACCATTCTTTCACACCTGCCGCCATGCTTTCACACCTACCACCATTCTTTCACACCTGCCGCCATGCTTTCACACCTGCCACCATTCTTTCACACCTGCAGCCATTCTTTCACACCTACCACCATTCTTTCACACCTGCCACCATTCTTTCACACCTGCCGCCATTCTTCCACACCTGCCGCCATTCTTTCACACCTGCCGCCATTCTTTCACACCTACCACCATTTTTACACACCTACCACCATTTTTACACACCTACCACCATTCTTTCACACCTACCACCATTTTTACACACCTGCCGCCATTCTTTCACACCTACCACCATTCTTTCACACCTGCCACCATTCTTACACACCTACCACCATTCTTTCACACCTGCCGCCATTCTTTCACACCTGCCGCCATTCTTTCACACCTACCACCATTCTTTCACACCTACCACCATTCTTTCACACCTACCACCATTCTTTCACACCTACCACCATTCTTTCACACCTGCCGCCATTCTTTCACACCTGCCACCATTCTTACACACCTACCACCATTCTTTCACACCTACCACCATTCTTTCACACCTGCCACCATTCTTACACACCTACCACTTCACTACACACCTGCCTCCACCCTCCTCCACTCCTCATCCCTCCCTTCCTCCATCCCTTACTCCCTCACTACTTCTCTCTCTCTCTCTCTCTCTCTCTCTCTCTCTCTCTCTCTCTCTCTCTCTCTCTCTCTCTCTCTCTCTCTCTCTCTCTCTCTCTCTCTCTCTCTCTCTCTCTCCCTCCCTCTCACACATTGCCGCCACTTTCAATTTTTTCTGTAAATCACTCACTCCCTCCTTCCCTTTCTCTCTCTCCATCACCCCTCCTTCTTCCATCCATCATACTTTGCTTTCTTTTAAGTCTCTCATTCCTGCTTCTTTCTCCTTCATTCCTCATCCCTCTCTCCATCACGCCTTCCCCATACAGCAGGAGTCTACTCGCAGGGTTGCATCTGTTCTTGTTACCACCTCCAGCAGGAGTCTACTGGCAGGGCTGCATCTATTCTTGTTGCCACCTCCAGCACGAGTCTACTGGCAGGGCTGCATCTGCTCTTGTTACCACCTCCAGCAGGAGTCTACTGGCAGGGCTGCATCTGCTCTTGTTGCCACCTCCAGCAGGAGTCTACTGGCAAGGCTGCATCTGCTCTTGTTGCCACCTCCAGCAGGAGTCTACTCGCAGGGTTGCATCTGCTCTTGTTGCCACCTCCAGCAGGAGTCTACTGGCAAGGCTGCATCTGCTCTTGTTGCCACCTCCAGCAGGAGTCTACTGGCAAGGCTGCATCTGCTCTTGTTGCCACCTCCAGCAGGAGTCTACTGGCAGAGCTGCATCTGCTCTTGTTGCCACCTCCAGCAGGAGTCTACTGGCAAGGCTGCATCTGCTCTTGTTGCCACCTCCAGCAGGAGTCTACTGGCAGAGCTGCATCTGCTCTTGTTGCCACCTCCAGCAGGAGTCTACTGGCAGGGCTGCATCTGCTCTTGTTGCCACCTCCAGCAGGAGTCTACTGGCAGTGCTGCATCTGCTCTTGTTGCCACCTCCAGCAGGAGTCTACTGGCAGGGCTGCTTCTGTTCTTGTTACCACCTCCAGCAGAAGTCTACTGGCAGGGCTGCATCTATTCTTGTTGCCACCTCCAGCACGAGTCTACTGGCAGGGCTGCATCTGCTCTTGTTACCACCTCCAGCAGGAGTCTACTGGCAGGGCTGCATCTGCTCTTGTTGCCACCTCCAGCAGGAGTCTACTGGCAAGGCTGCATCTGCTCTTGTTGCCACCTCCAGCAGGAGTCTACTGGCAGTGCTGCATCTGCTCTTGTTGCCACCTCCAGCAGGAGTCTACTGGCAGGGCTGCTTCTGTTCTTGTTACCACCTCCAGCAGGAGTCTACTGGCAGGGCTGCATCTATTCTTGTTGCCACCTCCAGCAGGAGTCTACTGGCAAGGCTGCATCTGCTCTTGTTGCCACCTCCAGCAGGAGTCTACTGGCAGGGTTGCATCTGCTCTTCTTTCCACCTCCAGCAGGAGTCTATTGGCAGGGTTGCATCTGCTCTTGTTGCCACTTCCAGCAGGAGTCTACTGGCAGGGTTGCATCTGCTCTTGTTGCCACCTCCAGCAGGAGTCTACTGGCAAGGCTGCATCTGCTCTTGTTGCCACCTCCAGCAGGAGTCTACTCGCAGGGTTGCATCTGTTCTTGTTACCACCTCCAGCAGGAGTCTACTGGCAGGGCTGCATCTATTCTTGTTGCCACCTCCAGCACGAGTCTACTGGCAGGGCTGCATCTGCTCTTGTTACCACCTCCAGCAGAAGTCTACTGGCAGGGCTGCATCTATTCTTGTTGCCACCTCCAGCACGAGTCTACTGGCAGGGCTGCATCTGCTCTTGTTACCACCTCCAGCAGGAGTCTACTGGCAGGGCTGCATCTGCTCTTGTTGCCACCTCCAGCAGGAGTCTACTGGCAAGGCTGCATCTGCTCTTGTTGCCACCTCCAGCAGGAGTCTACTGGCAGTGCTGCATCTGCTCTTGTTGCCACCTCCAGCAGGAGTCTACTGGCAGGGCTGCTTCTGTTCTTGTTACCACCTCCAGCAGGAGTCTACTGGCAGGGCTGCATCTATTCTTGTTGCCACCTCCAGCACGAGTCTACTGGCAGGGCTGCATCTGCTCTTGTTACCACCTCCAGCAGGAGTCTACTGGCAGGGCTGCATCTGCTCTTGTTGCCACCTCCAGCAGGAGTCTACTGGCAAGGCTGCATCTGCTCTTGTTGCCACCTCCAGCAGGAGTCTACTGGCAGAGCTGCATCTGCTCTTGTTGCCACCTCCAGCAGGAGTCTACTGGCAAGGCTGCATCTGCTCTTGTTGCCACCTCCAGCAGGAGTCTACTGGCAGAGCTGCATCTGCTCTTGTTGCCACCTCCAGCAGGAGTCTACTGGCAGGGCTGCATCTGCTCTTGTTGCCACCTCCAGCAGGAGTCTACTGGCAGTGCTGCATCTGCTCTTGTTGCCACCTCCAGCAGGAGTCTACTGGCAGGGCTGCTTCTGTTCTTGTTACCACCTCCAGCAGAAGTCTACTGGCAGGGCTGCTTCTGTACTTGTTACCACCTCCAGCAGGAGTCTACTGGCAGGGCTGCATCTGCTCTTGTTGCCACCTCCAGCAGGAGTCTACTGGCAGGGCTGCATCTGTTCTTGTTGCCACCTCCAGCAGGAGTCTACTGGCAGGGTTGCATCTGCTCTTGTTGCCACCTCCAGCAGGAGTCTACTGGCAGGGTTGCATCTGGTCTTGTTGCCACCTCCAGCAGGAGTCTACTGGCAGGGTTGCATCTGTTCTTGTTACCACCTCCAGCAGGAGTCTACTGGCAGGGCTGCATCTGTTCTTGTTGCCACCTCCAGCAGGAGTCTATTGGCAGGGCTGCATCTGTTCTTGTTGCCACCTCCAGCAAGAGTCTACTGGCAGGGCTGCATCTGTTCTTGTTGCCACCTCCAGCAGGAGTCTACTGGCAGGGCTGCTTCTGTTCTTGTTACCACCTCAAGCAGGAGTCTACTGGCAGGGCTGCATCTGCTCTTGTTGCCACCTCCAGCAGGAGTCTACTGGCAGAGCTGCATCTGCTCTTGTTGCCACCTCCAGCAGGAGTCTACTGGCAGGGCTGCATCTGCTCTTGTTACCACCTCCAGCAGGAGTCTACTGGCAGGGCTGCATCTGCTCTTGTTGCCACCTCCAGCAGGAGTCTACTGGCAGGGCTGCATCTGCTCTTGTTGCCACCTCCAGCGGAGTCTACTGGCAGGGCTGCTTCTGTTCTTGTTACCACCTCCAGCAGGAGTCTACTGGCAGAGCTGCATCTGCTCTTGTTGCCACCTCCAGCAGGAGTCTACTGGCAGGGCTGCATCTGTTCTTGTCGCCACCTCCAGCAGGAGTCTACTGGCAGGGTTGCATCTGCTCTTGTTGCCACCTGCAGCAGGAGTCTACTGGCAGGGTTGCATCTGCTCTTGTTGCCACCTCCATCAGGAGTCTACTGGCATGGATGCATCTGCTCTTCTTGCCACCTCCAGCAGGAGTCTACTGGCAGGGTTGCATCTGCTCTTGTTGCCACCTCCAGCAGGAGTCTACTGGCAGGGTTGCATCTGCTCTTCTTTCCACCTCCAGCAGGAGTCTACTGGCAGGGTTGCATCTGGTCTTGTTGCCACCTCCAGCAGGAGTCTACTGGCAGGGTTGCATCTGTTCTTGTTACCACCTCCAGCAGGAGTCTACTGGCAGGGCTGCATCTGTTCTTGTTGCCACCTCCAGCAGGAGTCTATTGGCAGGGCTGCATCTGTTCTTGTTGCCACCTCCAGCAAGAGTCTACTGGCAGGGCTGCATCTGTTCTTGTTGCCACCTCCAGCAGGAGTCTACTGGCAGGGCTGCTTCTGTTCTTGTTACCACCTCCAGCAGGAGTCTACTGGCAGGGCTGCATCTGCTCTTGTTGCCACCTCCAGCAGGAGTCTACTGGCAGGGCTGCATCTGCTCTTGTTACCACCTCCAGCAGGAGTCTACTGGCAGGGCTGCTTCTGTTCTTGTTACCACCTCCAGCAGGAGTCTACTGGCAGGGCTGCATCTGCTCTTGTTGCCACTTCCAGCAGGAGTCTACTGGCAGGGCTGCTTCTGTTCTTGTTACCACCTCCATCAGGAGTCTACTGGCAGGGCTGCATCTGCTCTTGTTGCCACCTCCAGCAGGAGTCTACTGGCAGGGCTGCATCTGCTCTTGTTGCCACCTCCAGCGGAGTCTACTGGCAGGGCTGCTTCTGTTCTTGTTACCACCTCCAGCAGGAGTCTACTGGCAGAGCTGCATCTGCTCTTGTTGCCACCTCCAGCAGGAGTCTACTGGCAGGGCTGCATCTGTTCTTGTCGCCACCTCCAGCAGGAGTCTACTGGCAGGGTTGCATCTGCTCTTGTTGCCACCTGCAGCAGGAGTCTACTGGCAGGGTTGCATCTGCTCTTGTTGCCACCTCCAGCAGGAGTCTACTGGCATGGATGCATCTGCTCTTCTTGCCACCTCCAGCAGGAGTCTACTGGCAGGGTTGCATCTGCTCTTGTTGCCACCTCCAGCAGGAGTCTACTGGCAGGGTTGCATCTGCTCTTCTTTCCACCTCCAGCAGGAGTCTACTGGCAGGGTTGCATCTGCTCTTGTTGCCACTTCCAGCAGGAGTCTACTGGCAGGGTTGCATCTGCTCTTGTTGCCACCTCCAGCAGGAGTCTACTGGCAAGGCTGCATCTGCTCTTGTTGCCACCTCCAGCAGGAGTCTACTGGCAGGGCTGCATCTATTCTTGTTGCCACCTCCAGCACGAGTCTACTGGCAGGGCTGCATCTGCTCTTGTTACCACCTCCAGCAGGAGTCTACTGGCAGGGCTGCATCTGCTCTTGTTGCCACCTCCAGCAGGAGTCTACTGGCAAGGCTGCATCTGCTCTTGTTGCCACCTCCAGCAGGAGTCTACTCGCAGGGTTGCATCTGTTCTTGTTACTACCAACAGCAGGAGTCTACTGGCAGGGCTGCATCTATTCTTGTTGCCACCTCCAGCACGAGTCTACTGGCAGGGCTGCATCTGCTCTTGTTACCACCTCTAGCAGGAGTCTACTGGCAGGGCTGCATCTGCTCTTGTTACCACCTCCAGCAGGAGTCTACTGGCAGGGCTGCATCTGCTCTTGTTTCCACCTCCAGCTGGAGTCTACTGGCAGGGCTGCTTCTGTTCTTGTTGCCACCTCCAGCAGGAGTCTACTGGCAGGGCTGCATCTGCTCTTGTTACCACCTCCAGCAGGAGTCTACTGGCAGGGCTGCTTCTGTTCTTGTTACCACCTCAAGCAGGAGTCTACTGGCAGGGCTGCATCTGCTCTTGTTGCCACCTCCAGCAGGAGTCTACTGGCAGAGCTGCATCTGCTCTTGTTGCCACCTCCAGCAGGAGTCTACTGGCAGGGCTGCATCTGCTCTTGTTACCACCTCCAGCAGGAGTCTACTGGCAGGGCTGCATCTGCTCTTGTTGCCACCTCCAGCAGGAGTCTACTGGCAGGGCTGCTTCTGTTCTTGTTACCACCTCCAGCAGAAGTCTACTGGCATGGCTGCTTCTGTACTTGTTACCACCTCCAGCAGGAGTCTACTGGCAGGGCTGCATCTGCTCTTGTTGCCACCTCCAGCAGGAGTCTACTGGCAGGGCTGCATCTGTTCTTGTTGCCACCTCCAGCAGGAGTCTACTGGCAGGGTTGCATCTGCTCTTGTTGCCACCTCCAGCAGGAGTCTACTGGCAGGGTTGCATCTGGTCTTGTTGCCACCTCCAGCAGGAGTCTACTGGCAGGGTTGCATCTGTTCTTGTTACCACCTCCAGCAGGAGTCTACTGGCAGGGCTGCATCTGTTCTTGTTGCCACCTCCAGCAGGAGTCTATTGGCAGGGCTGCATCTGTTCTTGTTGCCACCTCCAGCAGGAGTCTACTGGCAGGGCTGCATCTGTTCTTGTTGCCACCTCCAGCAGGAGTCTACTGGCAGGGCTGCATCTGTTCTTGTTACCACCTCCAGCAGGAGTCTACTGGCAGGGCTGCATCTGCTCTTGTTACCACCTCCAGCAGGAGTCTACTGGCAGGGCTGCATCTGTTCTTGTTGCCCCCTCCAGCAGGAGTCTACTGGCAGAACTGCATCTGCTCTTGTTGCCACATCCAGCAGGAGTCTACTGGCAGGGCTGCATCTGCTCTTGTTGCCCCCTCCAGCAGGAGTCTACTGGCAGAGCTGCATCTGCTCTTGTTGCCACCTCCGGCATGAGTCTACTATCAGGGCTGCATCTGTTCTTGTTGCCACCTCCACCAGGAGTCTACTGGCAGGGCTGCATCTGTTCTTGTTACCACCTCCAGCAGGAGTCTACTGGCAGGGCTGCATCTGCTCTTGTTACCACCTCCAGCAGGAGTCTACTGGCAGGGCTGCATCTGCTCTTGTTACCACCTCCAGCAGGAGTCTACTGGCAGGGCTGCATCTGCTCTTGTTACCACCTCCAGCAGGAGTCTACTGGCAGGGCTGCATCTGCTCTTGTTACCACCTCCAGCAGGAGTCTACTGGCAGGGCTGCTTCTGTTCTTGTTACCACCTCCAGCAGGAGTCTACTGGCAGAGCTGCATCTGCTCTTGTTGTCACCTCCAGCGTTAATAAAGATAGCAACCTTGTTGAGTTAGGTATAAAGATTAAGAACTAGGCATCTACTCTACAAACTGATTTGTTTTTCGTCTTAAAGCCAATAAAGTTAACATGTGACACTGAGCTTGACTCAGCAAGAGGAAGCTTGAGTTAATGACACTGAATTTGACTCAGTAACAGGAAGCTTGAGTTAATGACAATGAATTTGACTCAGTAACAGGAAGCTTGAGTTAATGACACTGAGTTTGAATTAGTAACAGGAAGATTGAGTCAGTGACACGGAACTTGACTCTGTGAAGGCTCTTGATTCATTTAATTACTCTAACAACATACTCATTGGAGAAGCTTGACAAAGATACATTTATGGAGCAACTTGCAACATAAACAATATTCTAGCAGCCAGACTTAGAATTGCTTACAAGTTTTTCTGGCAGTTTGACAGACACTGATGACAAACCAAATGCAAAGTATACGGCCAAACTTATGGTTACTGTCTTCAACACTAAGTGCTTAATTGTCCTCTTATTGATTATCACACTGGCCGATTCCCACCAAGGCACGGTGGCCCACCTAAGGCAGGGTGGCCTACCAAGGCAGGGTGGCCCGAAAAAGAAAAACTTTCACAGTCATTCACTCCATCATTGTCTTGCCAGAAGGGTGCTTTACACTACAGTTTTTAACCTGCAACATTAACACCCCTCCTTCAGAGTGCAGGCACTGTACTTCCCATCTCCAGGACTCAAGTCCGGCCTGCCGGTTTCCCTAAACCCCTTCATAAATGTTACTTTGCTCACACTCCAAGTAGTATTAAAAACCATTTGTCTCCATTCACTCCTATCAAACACGCTCACGCATGGCTGCTGGAAGTCCAAGCCCCTTGCGCACAAAACTTTCTTTACCCCCTCCCTCCAACCTTCCTTCCACTACAGACTGATACACTCTTGAAGTCATTCTGTTTCGCTCCATTCTCTCCACATGTCCGAACCACCTCAACAACCCTTCCTCAGCCCTCTGGACAACAGTTTTGGTAATCCCGCACCTCCTCCTAACTTCCAAACTACGAATTCTCTGCATTTTATTCACACCACACATTGCTCTCAGACATGACATCTCCACTGCCTCCAGCCTTCTCCTCGCTGCAACATTCATCACCCATGCTTCACACCCATATAAGAGCGTTGGTAAAACTATACTCTCATACATTCCCCTCTTTGCCTCCAAGGACAAAGTTCTTTGTCTCCACAGACTCCTAAGTGCACCACTCACCCTTTTCCTCTCATCAATTCTATGATTCACCTCATCTTTCATAGACCCATCCGCTGACACGTCCACTCCCAAATATCTGAATACATTCACCTCCTCCATACTCTCTCCCTCCAATCTGATATCCAATCTTTCATCACCTAATCTTTTTGTTATCCTCATAACCTTACTCTTTCCTGTATTCACTTTCAATTTTCTTCTTTTGCACACCCTACCAAATTCATCCACCAATCTCTGCAACTTCTCTTCAGAATCTCCCAAGAGCACAGTGTCATCAGCAAAGAACAACTGTGACAACTCCCACTTTATGTGTGATTCTTTATCTTTTAACTCCACGCCTCTTGCGAAGACCCTCGCATTTACTTCTCTTACAACCCCATCTATAAATATATTAAACAACCACGGTGACATCACACATCCTTGTCTAAGGCCTACTTTTACTGGGAAATAATTTCCCTCTTTCCTACATACTCTAACTTGAGCCTCACTATCCTCGTAAAAACTCTTCACTGCTTTTAGTAACCTACCTCCTACACCATACACCTGCAACATCTGCCACATTGCCCCCCTATCCACCCTGTCATACGCCTTTTCCAAATCCATAAATGCCACAAAGACCTCTTTAGCCTTTTCTAAATACTGTTCACTTATATGTTTCACTGTAAACACCTGGTCCACACACCCCCTACCTTTCCTAAAGCCTCCTTGTTCATCTGCTATCCTATTCTCCGTCTTACTCTTAATTCTTTCAATAATAAATCTACCATACACTTTGCCAGGTATACTCAGCAGACTTATCCCCCTATAATTTTTGCACTCTCTTTTATCCCCTTTGCCTTTATACAAAGGAACTATGCATGCTCTCTGCCAATCCCTAGGTACCTTACCCTCTTCCATACATTTATTAAATAATTGCACCAACCACTCCAAAACTATATCCCCACCTGCTTTTAACATTTCTATCTTTATCCCATCAATCCCGGCTGCCTTACCCCCCTTTCCTTTTACCTACTGCCTCACGAACTTCCCCCACCACTCACAACTGGCTCTTCCTCACTCCTACAAGATGTTGTTCCTCCTTGCCCTATACACGAAATCACAGCTTCCCTATCTTCATCAACATTTAACAATTCCTCAAAATATTCCCTCCATTTTCCCAATACCTCTAACTCTCCATTTAATAACTCTCCTCTCCTATTTTTAACTGACAAATCCATTTGTTCTCTAGGCTTTCTTAACTTGTTAATCTCACTCCAAAACTTTTTCTTATTTTCAACAAAATTGTTGATAACATCTCACCCACTCTCTCATTTGCTCTCTTTTTACATTGCTTCACCACTCTCTTAACCTCTCTCTTTTTCTCCATATACTCTTCCCTCCTTGCATCACTTCTACTTTGTAAAAACTTCTCATATGCTAACTTTTTCTCCCTTACTACTCTCTTCACATCATCATTCCACCAATCGCTCCTCTTCCCTCCCGCACCCACTTTCCTGTAACCACAAACTTCTGCTGAACTATATATATATATATATATATATATATATATATATATATATGTAAAACAGAGAGAGTAAATATTTTGTGGGAAAAGCGAATCAAAAGTAGAAAATAAAGGGGATGAGAGAGTAATTCCAAGGTAATAAAATATAGAGAAGAAAATAAATGTAAATAAAAATAACAGATTTAGAACTTAGTAATGATGATGATAATAATTATAATAATAATAATAATAATAATAATAATAATAATAATGATAATAATAATAATAATAATAATAATAATAATAACAATAATAATAATAATAATAATAATAATAATAATAATAATAATAATAATAATAATAATAATAATAATAATAATAATAATAATAATAATAATAATAATAACAATAATAATAATAACAATAATAACTACAATACTAATATTTATAATAATAATATTAATAATAATAATAATAATAATAATAATAATAATAAAAATAATAATAATAATAATAATAATAATAATAATAATAATAATAATAATAATAATAATAATAATAATAATAACAATAATAATAATAATAATAACAATAATAATAATAATTATAATAATAATAATAATAATAATAATAATAATAATAATAATAACAATAATAATAATAATAATAATAATAATAATAATAATAATAATAATAATAACAATAATAATAATAATAATAATAATAATAATAATAATAATAATAATAATAATAACAATAATAATAATAATAATAATAATAATAATAATAATAATAATAATAATAATATTAATAATAACAATAATAATAATAATAATAACAATAATAATAATAATAATAATAATAATAATAATAATAATAAAAATAATAATAATAAATATAATTATTATGATTATAAGACAAAATTCAGACATTTTGTAAATGCCAGAATTACTTTAAAATAATCATAATATAGAAAAGTAATAACAAGAGAGTGAACTCTATCATTTATATACGTGACTTTATTACGACAAAGTGCGGTCAAGTGTGTGTGTGTGTGTGTGTGTGTGTGTGTGTGTGTGTGTGTGTGTACTCACCTAGTTGTACTCACCTAGTTGAGGTTGCGGGGGTCGAGTCCGAGCTCCTGGCCCCGCCTCTTCACTGATCGCTACTAGGTCACTCTCCCTGAGCCGTGAGCTTTATCGTACCTCTGCTTAAAGCTATGTATGGATCCTGCCTCCACTACATCGCTTCCCAAACTATTCCACTTACTGACTACTCTGTGGCTGAAGAAATACTTCCTAACATCCCTGTGATTCATCTGTGTCTTTAGCTTCCAACTGTGTCCCCTTGTTACTGTGTCCAATCTCTGGAACATCCTGTTTTTGTCCACCTTGTCAATTCCTCTCAGTATTTTGTATGTCGTTATCATGTCCCCCCTATCTCTCCTGTCCTCCAGTGTCGTCAGGTTGATTTCCCTTAACCTCTCCTCGTAGGACATACCTCTTAGCTCTGGGACTAGTCTTGTTGCAAACCTTTGCACTTTCTCTAGTTTCTTTACGTGCTTGGCTAGGTGTGGGTTCCAAACTGGTGCCGCATACTCCAATATGGGCCTAACGTATACGGTGTACAGGGTCCTGAACGATTCCTTATTAAGATGTCGGAATGCTGTTCTGAGGTTTGCTAGGCGCCCATATGCTGCAGCAGTTATTTGGTTGATGTGCGCTTCAGGAGATGTGCCTGGTGTTATACTCACCCCAAGATCTTTTTCCTTGAGTGAGGTTTGTAGTCTCTGACCCCCTAGACTGTACTCCATTTGCGGCCTTCTTTGCCCTTCCCCAATCTTCATGACTTTGCACTTGGTGGGATTGAACTCCAGGAGCCAATTGCTGGACCAGTTCTGCAGCCTGTCCAGATCCCTTTGTAGTTCTGCCTGTGTGTGTGTGTGTGTGTGTGTGTGTGTGTGTGTGTGTGTGTGTGTGTGTGTGTGTGTGTGTGTGTGTGTGTGTGTGTGTGTGTGTGTGTGTGTGTATGTGTGTGTACTCACCTATTTGTACTCACCTATTTGTGGTTGCAGGGGTCGAGTCATAGCTCCTGGCCCCGCCTCTTCACTGATTGCTACTAGGTTCTCTCTCTCCCTGCTCCATGAGCTTTATCATACCTCGCCTTAAAACTATGTATGGTTCCCGCCTCCACTACGTCACTTTCTAGGCTATTCCACGGCCTGACTACTCTATGACTGAAGAAATACTTCCTAACATCCCTTTGATTCATCTGAGTCTTCAACTTCCAATTGTGACCTCTTGTGTCTGTGTCCCATCTCTGGAACATCCCGTCTTTGTCCACCTTGTCTATTCCGCGCAGTATTTTATATGTCGTTATCATGTCTCCCCTGACCCTCCTGTCCTCCAGTGTCGTCGGGCCGATTTCCCTCAACCTTTCTTCGTAGGACAATCCCCGTAGCTCTGGGACTAGTCTTGTTGCAAACCTTTGCACTTTCTCTAATTTCTTGACGTGCTTGACTAGGTGTGGATTCCAAACTGGTGCTGCATACTCCAGTATGGGCCTGACGTAAATGGTATACAGAGTCTTGAACGAATCCTTACTGAGGTATCGGAACGTTATCCGTAGGTTTGCCAGGCGCCCGTATGTTGCAGCAGTTATCTGATTGATGTGCGCCTCGGGAGATATGCTCGGTGTTATACTCACCCCCAGATCTTTTTCCTTGAGTGAGGTTTGCAGACTTTGGCCATCTAAACTATATTGTGTCTGCGGTCTTCTTTGCCCTTCCCCAATCTTCATGACTTTGCATTTGGCAGGGTTAAATTCAAGGAGCCAGTTGCTGGACCAGGCTTGTAGCCTGTCCAGGTCTCTTTGTAGTCCTGCCTGATCCTCATCCGATTTGATTCTTCTCATTAACTTCACATCGTCCGCAAACAAGGACACTTCTGAGTCTATCCCTTCCGTTATGTCATTCACATATACCAAGAACAGCACAGGTCCTAGGACTGACCCCTGTGGAACCCCGCTTGTCACAGGCGCCCACTCTGGCACCTCGTCACGTACCATGACTCGTTGTTGCCTCCCTGTCAGGTATTCTCTGATCCATTGCAGTGCCTTTCCTGTTATGTGTGCCTGATCCTCTAGCTTTTGCAGTAACCTCTTGTGAGGAACTGTGTCGAAGGCCTTCTTGCAGTCCAAAAAAATGCAATCGATCCACCCCTCTCTCTTGTCTTACTTCTGTCACCTTGTCATAAAACTTTAGTAGGTTTGTGACACAGGATTTTCCCTCCCTGAAACCATGCTGGTTGTCAATTATACACTTGCTTCTTTCCAGGTGCTCCACCACTCTCCTCCTGATGATCTTCTCCATGACCTTGCGTACTATACACGTTAGTGATACAGGTCTGTAGTTTAGTGCCTCATGTCTGTCTCCCTTTTTAAAAATTGGGACTACATTTGCCATTTTCCATACCTCGGGGAGATGCTCAGTTTCAAATGATGTGTTGAAGATCTTTGTTAATGGTGCACACAATATCTCTGCTCCCTCTTTAAGGACCCAAGGAGAGATGTTGTCTGGTCCCACCGCCTTTGAGGTGTCAAGTTCGCATAGCAGCTTCTTCACCTCCTCCTTGGTTATATGTACCTCATCCAGCACTTGCTTGTGCACCCCCTGTTCTGATTTCCTGGAGTCCTACTGGTTTCCACTGTAAATACTTCTTTAAATCTTGTGTTGAGCTCCTGACATACCTCCCGGTCGTTTCTTGTGAATTCCCCATCACCCTTCCTCAGTCTGATTACCTGGTCCTTGACTGTTGTTTTCCTCCTGATGTGGCTGTACAACAGCTTCGGGTCAGTCTTGACTTTCGATGCTATGTCATTTTCGTATTGCCGCTGAGCCTCCCTTCTTATCTGTGCATATTCGTTTCTGGCTCTTCGGCTAATCTCTTTATTTTCCTGAGTTCTCTGTCTTCTGTACCTTTTCCATTCTCTAGTACACCTAGTTTTTGCCTCCCTACACCTTTGGGTGAACCAAGGACTTGTTCTGTTCTTCCCATTATTTCTGTTTCCCTTGGGAACAAGCCTCTCCTCTGCTTCCTTGCATTTTGTTGCCACATAGTCCATCATTTCTTGTACTGGTTTTCCTGTCAGTTCCCTCTCCCACTGAATGTCTTGAAAGAAGTTCCTCAAGCCTGAGTAGTTCCCCCTTTTGTAGTTTGGTTTTTCCCACCCTATTCCTGCTGCTCTCTCCACTTGGAGCTCAGCTATGTAGTCGAAGCACAGAACCACATGATCACTAGCTCCCAGGGGCCTTTCATACATGATATCCTCAATTTCAGAACTACTCGAGGTGAATACAAGGTCCAGTCTTGCTGGTTCATCCTCTCCTCTCTCTCTGGTAGTGTCTCTAACATGTTGATGCATGAGGTTTTCCAGTACCACATCCATCATCTTGGCTCTCCATGTTTCGGGACCCCCATGGGGCTTCAGGTTTTCCCAGTCAATATCCTTGTGATTGAAATCACCCATAACTAGTAACTTTGTTCCCCCCATGTGTGCTCTCCTGGCCACCTCGGCTAGTGTGTCGACCATTGCTCTGTTGCTCTCATCATATTCTTCTCTTGGCCTCCTGCAGTTCTGTGGTGGGTTGTACATTACTGCAATTATCACCTCATGTCCCTCAGACTGGATTGTTCCTACTAAGTAGTCTCTTTCGCCGGTGCCATCCATTCCTTCCATTTTCTCAAACCCCCACTGGTTTTTAATGAGCAGTGCAACTCCTCCTCCCCCTCTCCTCCCTCTGTCTTTCCTGAGGATTTGATATCCGGATGGAAAGATTGAATCTTATTATTCTGGTGAGTTTTGTTTCTGTGAGTGCTATTATGTCTGGGGATGTCTCCTTGATTCTTTCGTGCCACTCCTCATACTTATTTGTTATTCCATCTGCATTTGTATACCACACCTTCAACTTCTTTTCTAAGATTGTGGTCTGGGAGGTGTATTGGGGTTGGGGAAGTGGGAGACCTGATAAGGAACTATAGGTGGTTGCTGTGGGGGTGGAGTTTGTAATGCAGTGGGTGGGGGCATTGGATGTGGCATGGGTGTTTTGGTTTAAAGTGTTTGGCTGCACTGGGGTTGACCTGGTTGGGAGGCTTCTATAGGAAGTTGTGAGGGAGGCTGTATTTGATCTTCCTGTGTCTGGGATCTCCTGTTTGTCTTCTCCATCCCCTCTCTTTCCTCCTTTCGCCTTTGTACCATCTCTCTCTGTTTCTGCCTTTCTGCTTGTGTTCTGTCGCGGTCGAGATACACCTTCTTGTTTGCCGGCATGTCCCTTAATCGTGCTTTCTCCTGCAGGATCCTGTTCCGAGTCGATTCTGCCTTGAAGGTCACTTTCACTGGCCGGGTTCTTTTTTTTGCAAACCCCCCTATTCTCCGAAAATTTTCCAGCTGGGTCATGTCGTCTTCTCCTATTGCTTTCACGATGCTTTCAATTGCTTTTTTTTCCCCTTGTTTTCTTGCTTCATATGTTTCCCCTTCAACTTCCTGGAGCCCATACACAAAGACTGACCTCACCCTTTCATTCTCCCACTGCATAGCCCTGTGTATCCCCTCATTCAATTTGATTTTCTCCATTGCAGCTTTCCTTTCTTCAGTTTCACTAGCTAATGTACTTGGGCTCAGTGGCCTGTCATTTTCCCTTCTCAGCTTTCCCTGGGCTCTGCTGTGGTGTGTGTGTGTGTGTGTGTGTGTGTGTGTGTGTGTGTGTGTGTGTGTGTGTGTGTGTGTGTGTGTGTGTGTGTGTGTGTGTGTGTGTGTGTGTGTGTGTGTGTGTGTGTGTGTGTGTGTGTGTGTGTGTGTGTGTTTGTGTGTGTGTACTCACCTAATTGTACTCACCTAATTGTGGTTGCAGGGGTCGAGACTCAGCTCCTGGCCCCGCCTCTTCACTGATCGCTACTGGATCCTCTCTCTCTCTGCTTCCTGAGTTTTGTCATACCTCTTCTTAAAACTATGTATGGTTCCTGCCTCCACTACTTCACTTGCTAGGCTATTCCACTTGCTTACAACTCTATGACTGAAGAAATACTTCCTAACGTCCCTGTGACTCGTCTGAGTCTTCAGCTTCCAGTTGTGACCCCTTGTCCCTGTGTCCCCTCTCTGGAACATCCTATCTCTGTCCACCTTGTCTATTCCCCGCAGTATCTTGTATGTCGTTATCATGTCTCCCCTGACCCTTCTGTCCTCCAGTGTCGTCAGTCCGATTTCCCTTAACCTTTCCTCGTACGACATTCCCTTGAGCTCTGGGACTAGCCTTGTTGCAAACCTTTGTACTTTCTCTAACTTCTTGACGTGCTTGACCAGGTGTGGGTTCCAGACTGGTGCTGCATACTCCAGTATGGGTCTAACATACACAGTGTACAGTGTCTTGAACGATTCCTTATTAAGGTATCGGAACGCTATTCTCAGGTTTGCCAGGCGCCCGTATGCTGCAGCGGTTATTTGGTTGATGTGTGCCTCCGGTGATGTGCTCGGTGTTATGGTCACCCCAAGGTCTTTCTCCCTGAGTGAGGTCTGTAGTCTTTGTCCACCTAGCCTATATTCTGTCTGCGGTCTTCTTTGCCCCTCCCCAATCTTCATGACTTTGCATTTGGCTGGATTGAATTCGAGGAGCCAGTTACTGGACCACATGTCCAGCCTCTCCAGGTCTCTTTGCAGTCCTGCCTCATCCTCGTCCGATTTAATTCTTCTCATCAACTTCACGTCATCTGCGAACAGGGACACTTCAGAGTTTATTCCTTCCATCATGTCGTTCACATATATCAAAAATAGCACTGGTCCTAGAACTGACCCCTGTGGGACCCCGCTCGTAACAGGCGCCCACTGTGATACCTCTTCACGTACCATGACTCGTTGCTGCCTCCCTGTCAGGTATTCCCTTATCCATTGCAGTGCCCTTCCTTTTACGTGTGCCTGATCCTCCAGCTTCTGCACTAATCTCTTGTGGGGAACTGTGTCAAAGGCCTTCCTGCAGTCTAGGAAAATGCAATCTACCCAACCCTCTCTCTCGTGTCTTACTTCTGTTACCTTGTCATAAAACTCCAGGAGGTTTGTGATACAAGATTTGCCTTCCATGAACCCATGCTGGTTTTCATTTATAATCTTGTTCCTTTCCAGGTGTTCGACCACTCTCCTCCTGATAATCTTCTCCATGACTTTGCACACAATACATGTCAGAGACACAGGTCTGTAGTTTAGTGCCTCGTTTCTGTTTCCTTTCTTAAATATGGGGACTACATTAGCTGTCTTCCATTTCTCAGGTAGTTGCCCAGTTTCAAGGGATGTGTTGAAGATTGTGGTTAGAGGCACACACAGCATCTCTGCTCCTTCTCTAAGGACCCATGGGGAGATGTTGTCCGGTCCCATCGCCTTTGAGGTGTCAAGGTCACTTAAGAGCTTCTTCACCTCCTCCTCAGTTGTTCGTATGTCATCCAACACTTGTTGGTATATTCCCTCTTGATGTTCCCTTCTGTGCTGTCTTCCCACAGCCCTTCCTGTCTCTACTGTAAAAACTTCCTTAAATCTCCTGTTCAGCTCCTCACATACCTCCTGATCATTTCTTGTGAGTTCTCCACCTTCTGTCCTTAATCTGATCACCTGGTCTTTGACTGTTGTCTTCCTCCTGATGTGGCTATACAACAGTTTCGGGTCAGTCTTGATTCTCGATGCTATGTCATTTTCATACTGTCGCTGGGCCTCCCTCCTTACCTGTGCGTACTCGTTCCTGGCTCTGCGACTGATCTCCCTATTTTCGTGTGTTCTCTGCCTTCTGTACTTTTTCCATTCTCTATTGCACTTTGTTTTTGCCTCCTTACACCGTCGGGTAAACCAGGGGCTTGTTCTGGTCTTCCCGTTGTTACTGTTGCCCTTGGGAATGAACCTTTCCACTGCCTCCTTGCATTTTGTTGCTACATATTCCATCATTTCATTTACTGGCTTTCCTGCCAGTTCTCTGTCCCACTGGACCTCCCGCAGGAAGTTCTTCAACCCTATGTAGTCCCCTCTTTTATAGTCAGGCTTTTCCCATTCTACTCCTGTTATTCTCTCCACTTGCAGCTCTACTATGTATTCAAAGCACAGAACCACGTGGTCGCTAGCTCCTAGGGGACTCTCATACTTGATGTCCTCAATGTCTGAGCTGCCCAGGGTGAACACAAGGTCCAATCTTGCTGGTTCATCCTCCCCTCTCACTCTGGTAGTGTCCTTAACATGTTGGTGCATGAGGTTTTCCAGCACCACGTCCAACATCCTGGCTCTCCATGTTTCGGGACCCCCATGTGGCTCCAGGTTTTCCCAGTCAATCTCCCTGTGGTTGAAATCCCCCATAACCAGCAACTTTGCTCTGCTGGAGTGAGCTCTT
>NC_091303.1:54204654-54254654 GCF_038502225.1 Cherax quadricarinatus | reverse complement strand
TCACTCTCCTGTCTTCGATAGCCTTGTCGTACCTCTTCTTCAAGCTATATGTAGATCCCGCCTCTACTCCAGTGTCCAGGTAGTTCCTCTCCCTGACTACGTTAAGGCTGAACAAATACTTCGTAAAATCCCTGTGACTCATCTGTCTTTTCCAGCTGTGCCCTCGTGTTCCTGTTTCCCGCCTCTCGATCAATCTTTCCTTGTCCACCCTGTCACTTCATATCAGTACCCAGTAACTCTTAGCTCCGGGACTAATACTTTTGCAAACCTGTGCACTTTATCCAATTTCTTGATATGATTAATCAGGTGTTGGCTCCATACTGGCGCTGCTTACTCTAATGTGAGTCTGACATTAGCTGTTGATCTGTCATACGTGTATTTGTTGCAACATTTGTTTGACAAATTTGCGCCTCTTAGACTTCATTCTTTTCCTGCTCTTCTTCGCCTGTTCCCAATTTTCATTAGTTTGCGGCTGCTTTGGCTAAATTTCAGTAACCATCTGTTAGCCCAGACCTGCAGCTGGTTGAGGTCCATTTGTAGTCTTTCCTGATCCTCACTTGTTTAGATTTTTCAACGTTATTCTCGAATCATTTGTGAACAGAGATGCCTCTTACTGTATCTCTTGCGTCATGTCGTTCGTGTTTATAAGAAAGTACCTAGTCTAGTACTGATCCTTATGGAAGCCCACTCGTCACACGCGCCCATTATGATACTTCTTCACGGGCAGTCACTCGTTGTTTCTTTGCTGTTATATATTCCGATCCATTATGCCCAGTGATCTGGTGGCCACGGGGTCAAACACACACACACACACACACACACACACACACACACACACACACACACACACACACACACACACAGATGCAAGGAGGAACGAGAGGCAATGATGACGATGAGCAAGACCCAGACACAGGAGGAAGGGCAAACACACCCTGCAGAATCTCCCACCGAAAGACTCCAACCGCGACAATCCCAACGCAGCTGAGCAACCTAAACTACAACCAACTCACTGTTCCCTCCGCCACCAACCCCCACATCACAAACCTCACCCCAACAGCTGTCCCTTATGGGCATTCTGACCCCACCCACATCATCACAAACCCCACCTACACCACAGCCCCCCATAGGCCCCCACCAAGGCTCTCGCTCCCCCAACCCAAATATTCTTGCAGGACCACAGTGATAGAAAAGAAGCTGAAAGTTTGGTACACAAACGTGGACGGAATAACGAATAAGCATGAGGAGTGGAACGAAAGAATCAGTGAGAAATCCCCAGACATCATAGCAGTCACAGAAACAAAACTCGCTGAGACAATAACAGACGCAATCTTCCCACCGGGATATCAGATCCTGAGGAAAGATAGAAGGAGCCGATGGGGATTTGAGGAAATGGAAGGCATGGACGTGATTGGAGAAAGAGACGACATAGTAGGTACAATTCAGTCTGGAGAATATGAAGTAGTCGTTGGAGTAATGTATAACCCACCACAGAAGTGCAGGAGGCCAAGAGAGGAGTACGAAGAAAACAACAGGGCGATGGTGGACACACTGGCTGAGGTGGCAAGAAGAGCTCACTCGAGCAGAGCAAAGTTACTGGTATTGGGCGATTTCAACCACAGGGAGATCGACTGGGAAAACCTGGAGCCACATGGGGGTCCCGAAACGTGGAGAGCCAAGATGATGGATGTGGTACTTGAAAACCTCATGCATCAACATGTCAGGGACACTACCAGAGATAGAGGGGAGGATGAGCCAGCAAGACTGGATCTTTTGTTCACCCTGAGCAATTCAGACAATGAGGACATCACTTACGAGAGGGCCCTTGGAGCTAGCGATCACATGGTTCTGAGTTTTGATTATATAGTAGAGTTACAAGTGGAGAAGGTAACAGGAATTGAATGGGAAAAGCCAAACTGTAAAAGGGGGGACTACACAGGTATGAGAAACTTCCTGCAGGAGGTTCAGTGGGACAGAGAACTGGTAGGAAAATCAGTAAACGAGATGATGGAATATGTAGCAAAAAGTGCAAGAAGGCAGAGGAAAGGTTTGTTCCCAAGGGAAACAGAAACAATAGGAAGACCAAAGCGAGTCCTTGGTTTACCCGAAGGTGTAGGGAGGCAAAAACTAAGTGCACCAGAGAATGGAAAAGGTACAGGAGGCAAAGGACCCAGGAAAATGGGGAGATTAGTAGAAGAGCCAGAAACGAGTTCACACAGATAAGGAGGGAGGCCCAGCGACAGTACGAAAACAACATAGCATCGAAAGTCAAATCTGACCCGAAACTGCTGTATAGCCACATTAGGAGGAAGACAACAGTCAAGAAACGATCAAGAGGTATGTGAGGAGCTCAACATTAGATTCAAGGAAGTATTTACAATGGAGACAGGAAGGCCTCTGGGGGGACAGACCAGATGGGGACACCAGCAAGGAATATACCAACAAGTGTTGGACGACATACATACAGATGAGGAGGAGGTGAAGAAACTGCTAAGGGACATTGATACTTCAAAGGCAATGGGACCGGACAACATCTCCCCGTGGGTCCTTAGAGAGGGAGCGGACATGCTGTGCGTGCCACTTACCACAATCTTCAACACGTCCCTGGAAACTGGGCAACTACCTGAGGTATGGAAGACGGCAATTGTAGTTCCCATTTTTAAAAAAGGAGACAGAAAAGAGGCACTAAATTATAGACCTGTGTCATTGACGTGTATAGTATGCAAAGTTATGGAGAAGATTATCAGGAGGAGAGTGGTGGAGCACCTGGAACAGAACAAGAGTATAAACGCCAACCAGCATGGATTTATGGAAGGCAAATCCTGTGTCAGAAACCTTTTGGAGTTTTATGATAAAGTAACAGAAGTAAGACACGAGAGAGAGGGGTGGGTTGATTTCATCTTCTTGGACTGCAAGAAGGCCTGTGACACAGTTCCTCACAAGAGATTAGTGCAGAAGCTAGAGGATCAGGCGTGTATAACAGGAAAGGCACTGCAATGGATCAGAGAATACCTGACAGGGAGGCAACAACGAGTTATGGTACGTAATGATGTATCAGAGTGGGCACCTGTGATAAGCGGGGTCCCACAGGGGTCGGTCCTAGGACCAGTGCTATTTTTGGTATATGTGAACGACATGATGGAAGGGTTAGACTCAGAAGTGTCCCTGTTCGCAGATGATGTGAAGTTAGTGAGGAGAATTAAATCAGATGAGGACCGGACAGGACTTCAAAGAGACCTGGACAGACTGGACATCTGGTCCAGCAACTGGCTTCTCGAATTTAATCCCGCCAAATGCAAAGTCATGAAGATAGGGGAAGGGCACAGAAGACCGCAGACAGAGTATAGGCTAGGTGGCCAAAGACTGCAAACCTCGCTCAAGGAGAAAGATCTTTGGGTGAGTATAACACCGAGCATGTCTCCGGAAGCACACATCAACCAGATAATTGTTGCAGTATATGGGTGCCTGGGAAACCTGAGAACAGCGTTCCGATACCTTAGTAATGAATCGTTCAAAACGCTGTACACCTTGTACGTCAGGCCCATACTGGAGTATGCAGCACCTGTTTGGAACCCGCACTTGATCAAGCACGTCAAGAAACTAGAGAAAATGCAAAGGTTTGCGACAAGGTTAGTTCCAGAGCTAAGGGGGAATGTCCTATGAAGAAAGGTTAAGGGAAATCGGCCTGACGACACTGGAGGACAGGAGGGTCAGAGGAGACATGATAACGACGTATAAAATACTGCGCGGAATAGACAAGGTGGACAAAGACAGAATGTTCCAGGGAGGGGACACAGAAACAAGAGGTCACAATTGGAAGTTGAAGACACAGATGAGTCAGAGAGATATTAGGAAGTATTTCTTCAGTCATAGAGTTGTCAGGCAGTGGAATAGCCTAGAAAGTGACGTAGTGGAGGCAGGAACCATACACAGTTTTAAGACGAGGTTTGATAAAGCTCATGGAGTAGGGAGAGACACGGCCCAGTAGCAACCGGTGAAGAGGCGGGGCCAGGAGCTAAGACTCGACCCCTGCAACCACAAATAGGTGCGTACAAATAGGTGAGTACACACACACACACACACACACACACACACACACACACACACACACACACACACACACACACACACACACCTACACACACAGCTTTCGCTTCACACAGTGAGGGCCTGGGTTCGATTCCCGGGGAGGGTAGAAATATTGGGCGTGTTCCCTTACACCGGTTGTTTTTTTTCCCCATCAGTAAAATGGGTGCCTGGGTATTAGTGGACTGGTGTGGGTCGCATCCTGGGACAAAATTGACCGAATTTACCGGAAATGCTCTGCATAACAAGGGGTTTTCTATGTAGTAGTATGTAATTGATGTCAACTAAGCCTGTATACCTTGTACATGTACTTGTAGAAATAAAGATACCATTATTATTATTATTTTATTATTATTATTATTATTATTATTATTATTATTATTATTATTATTATTTTATTATTATTATTATTATTATTATTATTATTATTATTATTATTATTATCATTATTGTATATCTCTCCTGTTTTCCTACCTACTCCTTTAGCTTTTGATCCAGTCTCTTGTGCTGTACTGTATCAAAAACCCACTTACAGTCCAACAGTCCTGTCTAACTCCTGTTACGTGTCTCAGAACTGTTAAAGTCCAACATGTTGTTTAAGGTCCTGACACACTCCTCAAATTAGTTCTTGATTAACCGGATTGTGGTTCGTACGTTGGACTGCTTGTGGCTAGCAGTATTAACTTGACTGATCAGGCCTTGATCCACCGGGAGACCCGGTCTGGGACTGAGTCGTGGGGGGCGTTGACCCCCGAGGTATCCTTCATGTATTATTCAATAAGTAATGTCCAAGTGAATTTGTCGCTTTTAGAGAACAGAAAAAAAAGAAAATACGAGAAACACTTGTAAAATCTTGAGAAGACGTGGAAAAACTGAGGGAAAATATTTATAGATCAGCATTGAAGACACACTTGAAGGATGAACAAGAAGAAGGATGAAGATGAATGCAGGAATTATTTCTTCATAAATCTTGCAACTGAGGAGTTTAATCAGCTGCAACAACTATTGCAACTTTGAAATATGATTAATTGAGAGTAGAAGACGTGAATGCACGAGCGAGGCTCTCCTAACATAACCACTAATTGTTAAATATTTACGTAAACACTTTCTCAAACGTTGTTTATGTTTCTTAAGACAATCACTTTCACACACACACACACACACACACACACACACACACACACACACACACACACACACAGAACATGGGAGGAGAGAAGCTGCGACTATCAATGAGTGAGAAGCAGCTGGGGTGAATATGATATCAAACATTGTGACAGTATTGGCCATACAGTGTATAACAGCAGTGACACAAGCAAGATTATCAAACTTCGGAAGAACATTCAGCAACCAGAATACAGAATTATTTAGAGCCTCATATGCGGCGAGTCACTGAGTACGTAGCACCAGCATGGAGCCCAAACCTAGTCGAGTATGTGAAGAAACTCGAAAAGTTCCAAAGGTTTGCAACCCAAGTAATATGAGAGCTGAGAGGATTATGCTATGATGAGAAGTTACCTGAGATTAATCTGACGCTCTGAGAGGCGTGGAGGGTGAGGGGTGACATGATTACTACGTATAAAATCTTAAGAGAAATTGATATGGGTTATATAGACTGAATTAAGAGGATCAGAATCAAGAGGTCAGGTAGAAGCTGAAACACAGATGACTCATGGGAATGTAAGTATTTCTTTAGTCTCATTGTAGTTGAAAAGTGGAATGACTTAGATGAGACAGAGGTGGAGGTAAACTCAATACACAGCTTCAAGAGTAGATATGATAAGGTCCAAAAGGAGAGAAGTCTATGATGCCAACCATACTGGTCTAGAAGACCGGGCCCGGAGCTGAGCCTCAACCCGTATAAACACAACTCGGTGAGTACAGCACTGTGAGTACACACATACACACACGCTTCAGTATCTTCAGAAAATATCAGACTATAAACAACTGACTGACGTGTTGTTTCGTCTTTATTTACAGTGTTGTTGTTGATGCCTCCTGCTGCACCACACACTGCCCTCTCACCTCACTAAGTAAGTATATCTTCATATCTTGTATGATGTCCTGTATTTGACACTGTATTCTTGTGGATGTATTTGATACAATAATGCCCTTACCTCCGGAGGTAAGTCCTGACCTCGTAAGTCTTCACATGGCTCATGTTCAATATGCTAGCGATGTTATGAACGTAATCCCTAATATTGTGACATTGTCGTGACGTAAAGGGAAGCGACGTAAGACACCTCATGACGCCGGGAACCGAGTATCTTGTCACGTTAAGGTCCCACCATAACACTTAACCCTAGTTCTAAAATATATTAACCCTTGCAGTTTATAAGCTACAAGTAAACAACTTATGGAGTAACAGGTAAACAACGTCAATAGTAAGAAGAATCCCAGTAGACACTAACAGAGCAACACGGCACCATAATCACTCCTGGTGACACACCACACTAGAGACTGTCTTCACGTGAAGCGTGACACTGCTTGGACACCCCAACACTGACACATTAATCTTTGTCTCTCCCTCAAGGTTAATCCGGACACACCAAGAGTTGTTAACACTTCCGCTAAGACGGCAACAAACGTTTCCTCTACAACGTTCATTTAGCAAAACATTTTTTGACGTATTTCTCCGACACTTTTCGAATTTAAAGTTAGTGCATATTGGCTTTCAGTCCTATAGAAGTAATGTGAAATTTATGCTACAGTACATAAAGTGCAAAATAAGTATAGGGGAGTGAACACTTGTCTGCGTTGCAGCGGCGTCGAGAACCATCGTGTAAAAAAGTGATTAGTGTATAATTATTGTTAGTAATACCGACAACAATTGAAAGTAAAGACTTGCAACTTATTGAGAGATATATTAAAACAACGTTTGACCCACTAGGAACTTCGTCTAGCCAATACATACATTACTTGGATACAATGAGTATGTATAGAGGATGATGTTGGGGTAGTAGTAGTAGTAATAGTAGTAGTAGAAGTAGTAAGTTGTAGTAGTAATAATAGTAGTAGTAAAAATCATGTCTCCAGAAAAACCAGTGTCGTGTTTTTGAAGTAAGATTCGTGTTAGAATTCCTGAAATACTAAAGATTCTATTATTCTATTTTAACAAAATTGGAGACAGATGTGAAGGTCTCTTGTGTCTTCGTGTGGCTGATTCTGCAATATCTAGTCGGGCATCCTTCCATCTCATAAGATGGTTAGTGTTGCTCTGATGCTGCACATAGGCACTGGTCAGATTGACACATACGCTGGCATGTGCTCGTTCGGTTGTGTTCCCAGTGTGGCAGATGTTTCTTCAGTGGATACTTTACCATGCTTGGACTATTAAGTGGGAGATTCTAGTTTTGGTGAGGTCGTTCATACAAGGCAGTGGTTGTGACTATTCTGATAGTGATTAGGTGTATACTGTAAGACAGTTTGAATAGCTTGGAAGCTTGGAAGAATGATGAATTTGTAAAAACTGGTGTCGCTGCATGGAGAGTTAAATATTTTGAAGACGTTTTTCATGTTATACCTAATAAATGCAGGATAATGGAGCTATGGCAATGGGTTACTCATACACGAGGCTCTTGGGAAACCTTCCATAATATCTCATTTATGTAAAGTAAAAGGACACAAGTGCAACTAATGTGACATTTATTGTGGCAACGTTTCGCTCTCCAGGAGCTTTATCAAGCCATTACAAACAATACATGGACACAGAGGGTATATAAAGGCTCAGAGTGAGGTGTAATACTAGTGAGGTACCATTTCGATGTTCACTAGTGGTAGTGGTAGTGGTAGTAGTAGTGGTAGTGACAAAAGTAATACAATATGGTAGAGCAATTAATTCGTACATGAGTAAAAGGATATAAAAGCTATTACTTGGGTAACATAAAAATAGGCTGGACAAATATAGACTGGAATGAGGCAGCTTGTTTCAGTGTTCACTCTCTGTAATGTGCTTTGAGTAGTATAACAGGAGAGACTATGTGATGGCAGGATTTACTGTTTTCAGGAGGATTCTTGCTAAGACTTCGGAGATGGTGAAGCTGCCGTTGTTTTGTTTAATTGTATTCGAAACAGCGATCAATGCTGATTCGAGGCACTTGCGTCTGCGGAAATTAGTTTCTTTGATCACTAATTGGGCGTCTCTGAATTTCATGAGATGATTGGTGGAATTTCGGTGTTGTACACAGGCGTTGTTCAAGTTATCGTTCCTACATGCGTAAATGTGTTCATTGAGGCGGGTGTCGAGATTTCTGGCTGTTTCACCTACGTAAATCTTGTCACAGCCTCCACAGGGTATGGTGTAAACTCCTGCATTGACTGGTTCGTGGTGCTTGGATTTTTGTCTCATTTAGTTTCGGTGTCCTGACGAGAAAAAAAAAACAAGCGACATAATTTTATATGTAGATTTTCTGTAGATCTTGAGTTAGTTATAGACTTAAGGATTTTGTTAGGGATTATGTTGTCGAAACATTCAGCTTCCATGTAAAAATTCCTAGACATGGCGTTACTGTTAGTAATAGTTCATTACCAGGTATATACAATGATAGATTTAAGCAGGTATATATAATGGCAGGGTGACATTTGCTCTTATTGACACTTCTCAAGTTAAGAACGACAAGAACTATGTTGAGACAGGCATCAAAATTAATAACTGGTCGTCTACACTGCAAACTAAATTGTGTGTCGTCCTAAAGACAGTAAAGTTAACGTATGACACTGAGTTTGACTCTGTGATCATTACTGATGTTATGTCATCACTTAAAGCTCTTGACTCACATAATGACTAACAGCATTCTTATTGGAGAAGGTATATATATATATATATATATATATTTAAAACTCTGGGATAAAGGTATTAAAGTATAATTGTAATGGATTCCATCACACATTGGATTACTGTTTCATGTAGAATATAATTTTGGTGTGTCTGTGATTATCACTGAGAATAATATTTTGAAATAAGTTAATAATCAAATTGAATTTTATATTAATGCAGTTAGAAGTCTGAGTTTATAGATCTATCGCCCACTATGATAACATGAACGTAGATAATGTCATTATATTAATGAAAATCAGAGACTAGGAATATTAAGCAAATTTCCTAAATTTGGTTGCAATAAGTGAGCTGTAGATATAAATCCAGAAACATTCCTCTTAGCTCTCTTGGGGCCTAGTTCAAAAGCCTTCTGAGCATCCATATGCTCTTGCGCAACCGTCCATAGGATGGATATGGGGTGCACATTAAATTACCAGCGTCGTTGAGAAAATCTAAAATCTAATGTAATCTAATTCTGAAGCAATGCATCCTAACATGTTTGCGACTCATCTGTATTTTCACTTATCAGCTGTGTCCTCGTGTTTCTCTTTCCAGTCTCTCCAACATTCTGTCCCTATTCACACTATCAATTCCTCTCAGTAATTTGTAAGATGTGCATGTGTGTGTGTGTGTGTGTGTGTGTGTGTGTGTGTGTGTGTGTGTGTGTGTGTGTGTGTATGTACTCACCTAATTGTACTCATATTACAATCCAGGGACAATGAGGCCTGTTGTCCTGGGTGTAAAGGGCAACAAGGAGCAGAACAAACACAGCTGAATTACTTTGAAATACATTTTTCTTCACCAAGAGCAATGTGGATATTTACACATATGTAAAGTATATACAGTTGAAAATGTATGTGTACAACACGGTTTAGGCAAGGCCAAGACAGCCTGGAGACAGAATGGACAACCGTGCTCAACCAGCTCTAGTATGGAAATGACACGGGTATACAGGTAGGTGGTGCCCACAGCTCCTCTACGATTGCCAGAACCACGTTCTCATTGGCTGAACCTAGGTACTGATCGAACGATGGGGCCCCGTCGTTCGGCCCTAGTACTGGTTCGCTGGTTGGGTAGATATCCTTTCAATGAGGGTGTGTACATGCCCAGAATAAAGTTTAAGTACTCTTCGCATGCCACAACTCACCTAATTGTACTCACCTAATTGTGGTTGCAGGGGTCGATACTCAGCTCCTGGCCCCACCTCTTCACTGAGTGCTACTAGGTCCTCTCTCTCCCTGCTCCATGAGCTTTATCATACCTCATCTTAAAGCTATGTGTGGGTCCTGCCTCCACTACCTCACTTGCTAGGCTATTCCACTTCCTGAGTACTCTATGACTAAAGAAATACTTCCTAACATCCCTTTCCTTCATCTGGGTCTTCAACTTCCAATTATGACCCCTTGTTTCTGTGTCCCCTCTCAGGAACATCCTGTCTCTGTCCACCTTGTCTATTCCACGCAGTATTTTGTATGTCGTTATCATGTCTCCCCTAACCCTCCTGTCCTTCAGTGTCGTCAGGCCGATTTCCCTTAACCTTTCTTCATAGGACATTCCCCTTAGCTCTGGAACTAACCTTGTCGCAAACTTTTCCACTTTCTCTAATTTCTTGACGTGCTTGATCAAGTGCGGGTTCCAAACTGGTGCTGCATACTCCAGTATGGGCCTGACGTACACGGTGTACAGTGTCTTGAAGGATTCCTTACTAAGGTATCGGAACGCTGTTCTCAGGTTTGCCAGGCGCCCATATACTGCAGCAATTACCTGGTTGATGTGTGCTTCCGGAGACGTGCTCGGTGTTATACTCACCCCAAGATCTTTCTCCTTGAGCGAGGTTTGCAGTCTTTGGCCACCTAGCCTATACTCCGTCTGCGGTCTTCTTTGCCCTTCCTCGATTTTCATGACTTTACATTTGGCGGGGTTAAATTCGAGAAGCCAGTTGCTGGACCAGGTGTCCAGCCTGTCCAGGTCTCTATGAAGTCCTGCCTGATCCTCATCTGATTTAATTCTCCTCATTAACTTCACATCATCTGCAAACAGGGACACTTCTGAGTCTAACCTTTCCATCATGTCGTTCATATATACCAAAAATAGCACTGGTCCTAGGACCGACCCCTGTAAGACCCCGCTCGTCAGAGGTACCCACTGTGATACCTCATCACATACCGTGACTCGTTGTTGCCTCCCTGTCAGGTATTCTCTGATCCATTGCAGTGCCCTTCCTGTTATACGCGCCTGATCCTCTAGCTTCTGCACTAATCTCTTGTGAGGAACTGCGTCAAAAGCCTTCTTGCAGTCCAAGAAGATGCAATCAACCCATCCCTCTCTCTCGTGTCTTACTTCTGTTAGTCTATCATAAAATTCCAGAAGGTTTGTGACACAAAATTTGCCTTTCATAAATCAGTGCTGGTTGACGTTTATACTCTTGTTCCGCTCCAGGTGCTCCACCACTCTCCTCCTGATAATCTTCTCCATGACTTTGCATACTATACACGTCAGTGACACTGGTCTATAGTTTAGTGTGTGTGTGTGTGTGTGTGTGTGTGTGTGTGTGTGTGTGTGTGTGTGTGTGTGTGTGTGAGTGAGTGGTGTCTAAACTTTGCATTACCGATAAATTTCAGGTTTTGGAGTAAGTTTTAAATGCATATTTTCTCTTATATAGGAGGTGAGGTTCATGGGTAAACACCAGGTGTGACACCTCGTCACGGAGCTCAACACTCAGACGCCCAGAAGATAACCAGTCTCAGCAACACCTCAGTACTTGTGTGACGGCAACCACCAGCAAATATAAAACGAATACATATATATATATATATATATATATATATATATATATATATATATATATATATATATATATATATATATATATATATATATATATATATATATATATATATACATAAACATATTCATTATATTTCCTAGAATGTGTACTCTTTCATGCCGAAAAAAGGAAAACTAAATGAATTAACAGTCTCGTGAAGTGCATATTCACAAAGTACTCAGCCTTAGTAATGAAGGTGAGCAGAGCGACGAAGATGCTCTTCCGCTCAGACTGAGACATTTTCTTCACTAATAAACAGCAACAGCAGTCCCTGCATACCTTTCTTAGTGTGTCCTCCAGTGAACTTTAAACAGCGTTTTTTCCTGAACGCCTCATTGACAATGTTAGGGTTCACGACCCAAAGTTCATTATTGGCGTCAGACTCAGGGATATTCTTACTGGCTCCTCAACCAAAGCAGTTCCCTGCCTTCAGCTACAAGCAGTAGCACTGGGGTTCATCACAGAATGTAGCTTCAACAATGCTTGAAAGTGTGTCAAGGAAGAAATAAGTTTTCTTGTCAGTGAGAACTCTAATTTATTCAGGGGATTTTGTGAGCTGTCTCTAATTCCTCTCTAGGTACCCGGCTTGACTCTCAGGCCATTCGTATTGGTGCTGCTTTTCCCTTGGCCACTTCTCTGATTATCAAATGCACGAATATCTGTGGCATTGCATGATCTTGTTTCTCATAGTTCTGAAGGATAACATCCCAGGGCATAAATATGTTAACAGCATTATCAGAAGAAGACACATCCAACAATGAGGAATCTGCCGCAACTATGCAGCTCTGCTGACAGCCAAAATCATCCTGCGTCGTACGCAACCCAACTCTGAGGAGCTGAGATGCATATCAAAAATACAATAGTCCATATCCTCGTAACTGACACATACCTAGGATGTCAGTGATACTGGTATATTCCTCTCTGTCTGCTTTCTTAAATATTGAAAGTATGTTCGAGTTCTCTCAGTATCTGGCAATTATCCCATAATTATTGACTTCGTGTAGATTTTTCCAAGTTTTTCTGCTCCCTCGAAAAATCCATGGTGAGAACTTGCTGGATCACATTGTCTTTGATGTAGTCAGTTCACTCAACAGTGTTTTCACCTCTTTCCTTGTTCTGTGTTTGGTGTCTAGTGTTCAGTGGTGAAACATTTCTCCTTGATTCTCTGGCACTGGTCCTGTTTCCACTTTTTTAAACCATTTATTCAGCGTCATCTATAAGTTTGTTGTCATTTATCGCCAGCTCTTCTGAATTTTTTCTTCATTCTTGTTACCTGGCGTTTTATTGTCTTCTTTTTCCTGGTGTGGCTGTCAGTCAGGTTATATTTAAACTTGGCTTTTCCTTCTGTGTCATTCTCAAATTGTCGCTCAACTCTTCTGGTTCTCCTTTTTTACTTATCTGTTTTCATCTTTCCTTTCCATTTCACAGTGATATATGCTGAGTAAAATACAACGTATTCTTAGCATACCACACCACCCTTATGCTATTTTCTTGTTTTCATTTTTTTCCCCTTTTCATCTTTCATTGAACCTCGTCTCTTTTAGTCCTTACCACTTCCTTCCTCTTCCTGTTTTGGGTATTAAGCTCTGGTCAGCCACCTCGCACTTTCCAGCTATGTGCCTTATAATTTCCCCTCATTGACTTGCCTTCTAGTTAACTTTCCTACTGCACTAAATTCAGAAACTCTCTCATCCATTCAAAGTTTTCTCTTCTTAAATCTGATTTCTGTCAACCCTCACCTGCTACTCTACCCTGAGCATTTACTTGTACAAGGTAATCACAACTCAGTACTGCAGGGTGGCTAGTATCTGGAGTCCACAGATACACTTATAGTACTTACTAGAATCAGTCTTATTATGAATATTATGTTTATCATGAAGTGCTAAACCCAGAGGGGGGTCACACAATACCTGAACAATAAGAGACACTCTCATTAATTGAGATCCTACAGGGAATATAGCATCTGATATCATTTATTTCGTCACTGTAATTGTTATGATATTTGGGATTGCCTCTACTATCCATGATATCGTTCATCACACTAGTTTGATAATCAATCTTCATTTGTGTACCAAATACGTGGTGTCCAAGATTTCTGTTCGAAGAGGCGAGGCTGGGATTAGTGAGCACATAGTGTGTGTGTGTGGGTGTGCGTGTGTGTGTGTGTGTGCGTGTATGTGTGTGTGTATGTGTGTGTATGTGTGTGTGCGTCTATAATTTATATAGACATGCCAAAGCAAAATAAAGTAAAAAAAAACTTGAAGTGTTTGACTCTACTGACGGATCTGCTGTTAAATATGTAGTGGTAAAAAAGCACAAAGAATATAGGAAGACAGACTAGAAGTCTTAACAAGATAAACAAACAGTAAAAAGAAGCACAAGAAACATTTACACAGAAGTGATAACACAACATTCAGACACTTCATGGAGGTCAAATTTCTTGCTGCCATGAAATAATTATTTGGGTCGTAAGTTACTGTTATAATAATTGATCAAAGTTGTCTACACTTCCATGAAATAAAAAACTAATATCTCTTACCAAGTTTTGGCAAGAATAACTTTTCTACATATCTCATCCAGGAAAAAAAATATTAATGAGTTACCATCTCCATCTCACACCACCAAAATGAGAATCATCAGACTTAAGGCTGAAGGGAATTAAGTTATAATATTCCAGAGATTCTCAAAGTCAAGGCTAAAGAAACATTTAATATATCTGGGACTCGCAAAACTGAGGACTGAAAGAACAATTTATAATATAAATCTATATTAAGTCGTAATAAACAAATGATGGACGAGATGTTGAAGCGGTAGTGAGAGAGACACGTCATTTTGGGGACCTCGGTTCGAGCCTCTCGTCCAGCCTTCTGTATATTTACTTTAAAAAATACTTCAGATTCCCTGATTTCGTAGATTCAAAGAATCTCTCTCTCCATAAACAGGGGCAAACAGGACGACTCCGTTGCAAGTCATCCTGTTAGGCTAACAGGACATTACTCTTCCTTGACGACTAAGAAGGAGAGTGAGAGAGCGAGGGATAAATGTAGGAAGTCGAAGAGTAATCAAGGGAAGTAGGAAGGTAGGGAGTGACGGAGAAACATAGGAAGTGAGGGAGGAAAGGAGTGGAGAGAGATATTGAAGGAGATATGGAGTAAGCAACTTTAATCCCCTCCTTGCAACTTTAACCCCCAAATAGCAACTTTAGCCCCTTCCTAGCAACTTTAACCCCCTCCTAGCAACTTTAACCCCCTCCTAGCAACTTTAACCCCATTCTAGCAATTTCAATCCTTCCTAGAAGGTACAACACTGTTAAGAGTAATATTTCTGTAAGTTATTCATCATCTTCCTGACAACAGCGTTACTGACTGATGTTAACTTGTTACTGACTGATGTTAACTTGTTACTGACTGATGTTAACTTGTTACTGACTGATGTTAACTTGTTACTGACTGATGTTAACTTGTTACTGACTGATGTTAATTTGTTACTGACTGATGTTAACTTGTTACTGACTGATGTTAATTTGTTACTGACTGATGTTAACTTGTTACTGACTGATGTTAACTTGTTACTGACTGATGTTAACTTGTTACTGACTGATGTTAACTTGTTACTGACTGATGTTAATTTGTTACTGACTGATGTTAATTTGTTACTGACTGATGTTATCTTGTTACTGACTGATGTTAACTTGTTACTGACTGATGTTAACTTGTTACTGACTGATGTTAATTTGTTACTGACTGATGTTAACTTGTTACTGACTGACGTTATCTTGTTACTGACTGATGTTATCTTGTTACTGACTGATGTTGTCTTGTTACTGAGTGGTGTTATCTTGTTACTGACTGATGTTATCTTGTTACTGACTGATGTTAATTTGTTATTGACTGATGTTAACTTGTTACTGACTGATGTTATCTTGTTACTGACTGATGTTATCTTGTTACTGACTGATGTTGTCTTGTTACTGAGTGGTGTTATCTTGTTACTGACTGATGTTATCTTGTTATTGACTGATGTTAATTTGTTATTGACTGATGTTATCTTGTTACTGACTGATGTTAACTTGTTACTGACTGATGTTATGATGTTATCTTGTTACTGAGTGATGTTGTCTTGTTACTGAGTGGTGTTATCTTGTTACTGAGTGGTGTTATCTTGTTGCTGAGTGGTGTTATCTTGTTACTGAGTGGTGTTATCTTGTTACTGAGTGGTGTTATCTTGTTACTGAGTGGTGTTATCTTGTTGCTGAGTGGTGTTATCTTGTTACTGAGTGGTGTTATCGTGTTACTGAGTGGTGTTATCTTGTTACTGAGTGGTGTTATCGTGTTACTGAGTGGTGTTATCTTGTTCCTGAGTGGTGTTATCTTGTTGCTGCCTGATGTTATCTTGTTACTGAGTGGTGTTATCTTGTTACTGAGTGGTGTTATCTTGTTACTGACTGATGTTGTCTTGTTACTGAGTGGTGTTATCTTGTTACTGAGTGATGTTATCTTGTTACTGACTGATGTTGTCTTGTTACTGAGTGGTGTTATCTTGTTACTGAGTGGTGTTATCGTGTTACTGAGTGGTGTTATCTTGTTACTGAGTGGTGTTATCTTGTTACTGAGTGGTGTTATCTTGTTACTGAGTGGTGTTATCTTGTTACTGAGTGGTGTTATCGTGTTACTGAGTGGTGTTATCTTGTTACTGAGTGGTGTTATCGTGTTACTGAGTGGTGTTATCTTGTTCCTGAGTGGTGTTATCTTGTTACTGAGTGGTGTTATCTTGTTCCTGAGTGGTGTCACCTTGTTACTGAGTGGTGTTATCTTGTTGCTGAGTGGTGTTATCTTGTTACTGAGTGGTGTTATCTTGTTGCTGACTGATGTTATCTTGTTACTGAATGGTGTTATCTTGTTACTGAGTGGTGTTATCGTGTTACTGAGTGGTGTTATCTTGTTACTGAGTGGTGTCACCTTGTTACTGAGTGGTGTTATCTTGTTACTGAGTTGTGTCACCTTGTTACTGAGTGGTGTTATCTTGTTGCTGAGTGGTGTTATCTTGTTACTGAGTGGTGTTATCGTGTTACTGAGTGGTGTTATCTTGTTCCTGAGTGGTGTTATCTTGTTGCTGACTGATGTTATCTTGTTTCTGAGTGGTGTTATCTTGTTACTGAGTGGTGTTATCTTGTTGCTGAGTGGTGTTATCTTGTTACTGAGTGGTGTTATCGTGTTACTGAGTGTTGTTATCTTGTTCCTGAGTGGTGTTATCTTGTTGCTGACTGATGTTATCTTGTTACTGAGTGGTGTTATCTTGTTACTGAGTGGTGTTATCTTGTTGCTGAGTGGTTTTATCTTGTTACTGAGTGGTGTTATCGTGTTACTGAGTGGTGTTATCTTGTTACTGAGTGGTGTTATCTTGTTACTGAGTGGTGTTATCTTGTTGCTGAGTGGTGTTATCTTGTTACTGAGTGGTGTTATCGTGTTACTGAGTGGTGTTATCTTGTTACTGAGTGGTGTTATCGTGTTACTGAGTGGTGTTATCTTGTTCCTGAGTGGTGTTATCTTGTTGCTGACTGATGTTATCTTGTTACTGAGTGGTGTTATCTTGTTACTGAGTGGTGTTATCTTGTTACTGACTGATGTTGTCTTGTTACTGAGTGGTGTTATCTTGTTACTGAGTGATGTTATCTTGTTACTGACTGATGTTGTCTTGTTACTGAGTGGTGTTATCTTGTTACTGAGTGGTGTTATCGTGTTACTGAGTGGTGTTATCTTGTTACTGAGTGGTGTTATCTTGTTACTGAGTGGTGTTATCTTGTTACTGAGTGGTGTTATCTTGTTACTGAGTGGTGTTATCGTGTTACTGAGTGGTGTTATCTTGTTACTGAGTGGTGTTATCGTGTTACTGAGTGGTGTTATCTTGTTCCTGAGTGGTGTTATCTTGTTACTGAGTGGTGTTATCTTGTTCCTGAGTGGTGTCACCTTGTTACTGAGTGGTGTTATCTTGTTGCTGAGTGGTGTTATCTTGTTACTGAGTGGTGTTATCTTGTTGCTGACTGATGTTATCTTGTTACTGAATGGTGTTATCTTGTTACTGAGTGGTGTTATCGTGTTACTGAGTGGTGTTATCTTGTTACTGAGTGGTGTCACCTTGTTACTGAGTGGTGTTATTTTGTTACTGAGTTGTGTCACCTTGTTACTGAGTGGTGTTATCTTGTTGCTGAGTGGTGTTATCTTGTTACTGAGTGGTGTTATCGTGTTACTGAGTGGTGTTATCTTGTTCCTGAGTGGTGTTATCTTGTTGCTGACTGATGTTATCTTGTTTCTGAGTGGTGTTATCTTGTTACTGAGTGGTGTTATCTTGTTGCTGAGTGGTGTTATCTTGTTACTGAGTGGTGTTATCGTGTTACTGAGTGTTGTTATCTTGTTCCTGAGTGGTGTTATCTTGTTGCTGACTGATGTTATCTTGTTACTGAGTGGTGTTATCTTGTTACTGAGTGGTGTTATCTTGTTGCTGAGTGGTTTTATCTTGTTACTGAGTGGTGTTATCGTGTTACTGAGTGGTGTTATCTTGTTCCTGAGTGGTGTTATCTTGTTGCTGACTGATGTTATCTTGTTACTGAGTGGTGTCACCTTGTTACCGAGTGGTGTTATCTTGTTCCTGAGTGGTGTTATCTTGTTACTGACTGATGTTATCTTGTTCCTGAGTGGTGTTATCTTGTTACTGAGTGGTGTTATCTTGTTACTGAGTGGTGTTATCTTGTTACTGAGTGGTGTTATCTTGTTGTTACTGACAGATGTTATCTTGCTGTCAGCTATAACACAACGGGTCTAAATTTGTGTTTGGTTGTGACGGAGACTGGAGAGATAGATGGCCAATTTCTCTCCTGGGAACAGACTCCGATGTTCAGTCCGAGCCACTTCCTCCAATTCTCTCCTGTGAACCAGCTGGGATGCTGAGTCCCAGCCAATTCCTCCAATTCCCTCCTGTGACCCACCTGGGATGCTGAGTCCCAGCCAGTTCCAACAGTTCTCTCCTGTGACCCACCTGGGATGCTGACTCCCAGCCAGTTCCTACAATTCCCTCCTGTGACCCACCTGGGATGCTGAGTCCCAGCCAGTTCCTACAGTTCTCTCCTGTGACCCACCTGGGATGCTGAGTCCCAGTCAGTTCCTCCAGTTTCCTCCTGTGCACCAGATGGGATGCTGAGTCCCAGCCAGTTCCAACAGTTCTCTCCTGTGACCCACCTGGGATGCTGACTCCCAGCCAGTTCCTACAATTCCCTCCTGTGACCCACCTGGGATGCTGAGTCCCAGCCAGTTCCTACAGTTCTCTCCTATGACCCACCTGGGATGCTGAGTCCCAGTCAGTTCCTCCAGTTTCCTCCTGTGCACCAGATGGGATGCTGAGTCCCAGCCAGTTCCAACAGTTCTCTCCTGTGACCCACCTGGGATGCTGACTCCCAGCCAGTTCCTACAATTCCCTCCTGTGACCCACCTGGGATGCTGAGTCCCAGCCAGTTCCTACAGTTCTCTCCTATGACCCACCTGGGATGCTGAGTCCCAGTCAGTTCCTCCAGTTTCCTCCTGTGCACCAGATGGGATGCTGAGTCCCAGCCAGTTCCAACAGTTCTCTCCTGTGACCCACCTGGGATGCTGAGTCCCAGTCAGTTCCTCCAGTTTCCTCCTGTGCACCAGATGGGATGCTGAGTCCCAGCCAGTTCCAACAGTTCTCTCCTGTGACCCACCTGGGATGCTGACTCCCAGCCAGTTCCTACAATTCCCTCCTGTGACCCACCTGGGATGCTGAGTCCCAGCCAGTTCCTACAGTTCTCTCCTATGACCCACCTGGGATGCTGAGTCCCAGTCAGTTCCTCCAGTTCTCTCCCGTGAACCAGCTGGGAATATTGGCGAAGATGGAGAGTTACACTTCAGACTTACTGTAACTTACCATCACTGCTTGACTGTGAATGTTTGTGATACACTTCCCTCCCTCTCCCCTACATCCTTCCCTCTCCCTTCTCCCTCCCTCTTCATCCCTCCCTCTCCCTCTCTCTCTCTCTCTCTCTCTCTCTCTCTCTCTCTCTCTCTCTCTCTCTCTATCGACCATCACCCGGATTTACCCATAAGTATTCCTAATGGTCCTGTCTTCTCTACTAAATACAGTCAATCACAATTAACTATTTCTTAGTCCAGTCATAAGCATTCTTGAACTATGTACCTGGAATCTACCTTCAGGATGCTCCGGGGGTCAGCGCCCCTGCGGTCCTCTCTTCGACCAGACCTCCCGGTGGATCAGGGTGTTCACTTTAGTTTCATAAATATTCTCTGGTTTTAGTTTTCTTGCAATAATATCATGTTATTGTCTATTTTGTCTGTTTTCCAGATTATTTTCCCTCTTGTTCTTCATCTTTCTATAGATAAAAGTCTAGCTTTCTCTCTCTCTCTCTCTCTCTCTCTCTCTCTCTCTCTCTCTCTCTCTCTCTCTCTCTCTCTCTCTCTCTCTCTCTCTCTCTCTCTCTCTCTCTCTCTCTCTCTCTCTCTCTCTCTTTCTCTCTCTCTCTCTCTGTCTGTCTGTCTGTCTGTCTCTCTCTCTCTCTCTCTCTCTCTCTCTCTCTCTCTCTCTCTCTCTCTCTCGTAATAATAGTAATACAAGTAGTAGCAATAGTAGTAGCAGTATTGCTAAGTCTCAAGTTCTCTGTGAATACGGTGTGTGGCCTTTGTTCCCCGAGTTTGTACTCTGTGTCCGGTCTTCTTGTCCCTTGCCCAATCTTCATAACCTTAGTAACATTTGCTGGGGCTGAATTCAAGCAACCACTTACCTGACCAACTCTGCAGTTTATCAAAATGCTTTTGCCGTTTTTCCCTATCATCATCTGTTTGTATTTTGACTCAACTCCATCTGCTACGACGTTAACATAAACACAGGCACCTAATACCGACCCTTGTGGTACCCCGTTTGCCAACCTTTCCATTTTGACATCTCTTCCCAGACGATCACTTTTTGCTTCCTCTCCCTAAGGTACTCCTTGGTCCTTCGGTGTACAGTCCCAGCTATTCTTGCCTGCTTCTCTCTGTCTCTGTTCGTCTGTCTGTCTGTCTGTCTGTCTGTCTGTCTCTCTCTCTCTCTCTCTCTCTCTCTCTCTCTCTCTCTCTCTCTATCTATCTATCTATCTATCTATCTCTCCTGTCTCGCTTCCGTTACTTTACCATCTCTGAACCCGTCCTGCTGGTGTTTATGAAGCCACGTTTTCCCAATTTAATGCGTTAGTGCGCCTTAACTGGTTAAGAGTCAGTGCGTCTTGAGGTGCTGGTTATCGTGCGTCAGTGCGTCTTGAGGTGCTGGTTATCGTGCGTCAGTGCGTCTTGAGTGTTTATGTTCAGAGAGAAGAAAGTAATGTGTTAGGAACGTCTGAACGAATTTAAAAACGAATTTATGTCCTATAATTATGAGTAATTAATGTGGGAAAGTTGTGCTTAACTCCCTTAGGCAGAGGAGGGGGAGTGGGAAGGGAGAATGAGTGGAAGGGGAGTGGGGAGGGAGAATGAGTGGAAGGGGAGTGGGGAGGGAGAATGAGTGGAAGGGGAGTGGGGAGGGAGAATGAGTGGAAGGGGAGTGGGGAGGGAGAGGGAGTGGAAGGGGAGTGGGAGGGAGAGGGAATGGAAGGGGAGTGGGAGGGAGAGGGATGAGGTGGGACGCAAAGAGATTGAAGGATATAAGGTCTACTTGGAGTCTACCAGGAGGGTATTCAGGGGGCCAACGCCCCCTCGGCCCTGTCCACTACCAGGCCTCCCGGTTGGAAGAGATTAAGTGGGAAAAGAGGAGGCGGAGAAAGAGGAGGGAGAAGAGAGGATGAGAGGAGCAGAGAGAGCTGCGGTAGTGAGAGTGATGGAAGGTGTACCTGTGAAGAGAAAAACAATAGTAGTGGCAGACAAAGACATTGTGTAGAGGAGACAGTGTTGTTGGTTGAGCCAGGAGACACCTTGAGCCAGGAGACACCTTGAGCCAGGAGACACCTTGAGCCAGGAGACACCTTGAGCCAGGAGACACCTTGAGTCAGGAGACACACCTTGAGCCCGGAAACACCTTGAGCCAGGAGACACCTTGAGCCAGGAGACACCTTGAGCCAGGAGACACCTTGAGCCAGGAGACACACTTTCAGCCAGGAGACACACCTTCAGCCAGGAGACACACCTTCAGCCAGGAGACACACCTTCAGCCAGGAGACACACCTTCAGCCAGGAGACACACCTTCAGCCAGGGGACACACCTTCAGCCAGGAGATCACCTTCAGCCAGGAGACACACCTTCAGCCAGGAGACACACCTTCAGCCAGGAGACATCTTCAGCCAAGAGACACACCTTCAGCCAGGAGACATCTTCAGCCAGGAGACACCTTCAGCCAGGAGACATCTTCAGCCAGGAGACACCTTCAGCCTGGAGTCATCTTCAGCCAGGAGACACACCTTCAGCCAGGAGACATCTTCAGCCAGGAGACACACCTTCAGCCAGGAGACACACCTTCAGCCAGGAGACACACCTTCAGCCAGGAGACACACCTTCAGCCAGGAGACATCTTCAGCCAAGAGACACACCTTCAGCCAGGAGACATCTTCAGCCAGGAGACACCTTCAGTCAGGAGACATCTTCAGCCAGGAGACACCTTCCGCCAGGAGACACACCTTCAGCCAGGAGACACGCCTTCAGCCAGGAGACACCTTCTGCCAGGAGACACCTTCAGCCAGGAGACACACCTTCAGCCAGGAGACATACCTTCAGCCAGGAGACACCTTCAGCCAGGAGACACCTTCAGCCAGGAGACACCTTCAGCCAGGAGACACACCTTCAACCAGAAGACACCTTCAGCCAGGAGACACCTTCAGCCAGGAGACACACCTTCAGCCAGGAGACACACCTTCAGCCAGGAGACACCTTCAGCCAGGAGACATCTTCAGCCAGGAGACACACCTTCAGCCAGGAGACACCTTCAGCCAGGAGACACCTTCAGCCAGGAGACACACCTTCAGCCACACCCCTGTAATTCAGGTCGCAGCCAGTGCTGTCTGTAATGAACATGAAAAAAATATTAATAACCCAGACATCGTATGCAAACTCTATGAGTTAGTTATGTAACTGCTCATCGTCTTCAGAATCTGGTCAAGACAGCTGAGCTCTAAGTTTTGGGTGATGGGCTTTAAGACTGTTCATGTAGAGAACGACTTCACTCTATATTCTTTAAAGAGACTAAGATCTGTCTATAGCAACATTGAGAAATTCACATACACACACGAAAAAATAGTAACTCACACACACATACACACACACACACACACACACACACACACACACACACACACACACACACACACACACACACACACACACACACACACACACACACACAAACTGCTGCAACATATGGACGACTGGCGAACCTAAGAACAGCATTCCGGTATCTCAGTAAGGAGTCGTTCCGGACCCTGTACACCGTGTACGTTAGGCCCATATTGGATTATGCAGCACCAGTCTGGAACCCACACCTAGCCAAGCACGTCAGGAAACTAGAACAAGTTCAAAGGTTTGCAACAGGACTAGTCCCGTAGCTAAGGAGCATGTCTTACGAGGAGAGGTTAAGGGAACTCGACCTCACAACACTGGAGAATTGGAGAGATAGCGGGAGATGATAACGACATATAAAATACTGAGAGGAATCGACAAGGTGGACAGAGACAGGATGTTCTAGAGATGGGACACAGCAACAAGGGGTCACAATTGGAAGTTGAAGACTCAGAAGAGCCACGGGGAGGTTAAGAAATATTTCCTCAGTCATCGAGTTGTCAGGAAATGGAATAGTCAGGAAAGTGAGTTAATGGAGGCAGATAACATTCATAGCTTTAAGAAAAGGTGCGATAAAGTTCATGGAGCAGAGAGAGAGCGGACCTAGTAACGGCCAGGAACTGAGACTCGACCCCTGCACCCACAATTCTCTCTCTTTGTACAGTTTTATCAATGTTCCTCTGTGTGTACAGTTTTATCAGTCTTTCTCTCTATGTACAATTTTACCAATCTTTCTATGTACAGTTTAACAAAGTCATAGGAGACACTTGTATCCTGGCCAGCTAGTACCTAGTGACGTACAGTGGTTCTGAAACACTTAGGTGTGTCAAGTCACTAGACGTAAATATCCCCAGTGGGCGAAACGTTTCCTGATAAAATGTCTTAACTGTTCTATTAGTATCTATTTCACAGTTCGACGGCACTGTCATACCTGTACTACACTGGTTTTTATTCTCTTGCCCTTGTGAAGGCTGGTGGTGTTGCATCATGACCAGAACTTTCTTGATATACCTTTGACAGTTTTCGAGAGCACCAGTAGTGAAGCTCATCAAAGGTATACCAAACGAGCCCGTTCCTGGCCAGTTCTGACTCTCTGGGGCTTGCCTGGTTAATCAAGCTGTTGTTGCTGGTTAATCTAGCACTTGGTGGAGGTACTTGTCTAGTTTCCTCTTGAAGACATACACTTGTCCCAGCAGAGTTTCTGATATCTTCTGGTAAAAAGATTTCAGAATGGTCTCTTATCGTGTCCACGGCGTTCCTGATTTTCACTGGGCTTATTTAGCAACTTCTCGTAATCTTCCCCTCCAGTGTGTGATTATGATAGTGTAGAGATTTCGGACAAGGCCCTCTATTACCTTCAGAGTATAAATTATAATATATCTCTGTTGCCTCCGCCTCAGCGAGTATATATTTAGAACTTTGAGGCGTTCCCAGTAATTTAAATGTTTTATTGGCTTTCTGAGGCAGGAAATGATATCTGTTTATGTTCCAGCTTTGATGTCTCGCTTGTTCTGAACACTGAACAATACTCTGAGCAAGACAGCACCAGTGATTTATTTTCCTTGTTCCGAAAGTTTTCATTATCTATCCCTTCATTTTACTGGCTGTAGTGACAGGTGCCTTATGTGTTTTTTGAATAAGGTTCTTTGACTTAATAACCCAGGTCATCAGGTATTCCTTTCGTTCTAGTTGATGATCTTGGGTTTCGTATACTGCATCCCTTTTGAGGTCTTCATTCTCGCCATACCTAAGGAGCTGGAATTTATCACCACTGACTCTCATATCTCTCTCTCTCCCCACTGGAAAACTTTCCTCTTACCATCCAATTTTTCGTGTCTTCTGGCGAGGTGATTGTCATGCTTATTTTGTTATCATCCGCAAAAATAATAACAAGTAAATATGACGAGTGTTTTGATTATGTCTGATTTGAGGATAAGAAACAGTAGGGACACCAGGACTGTTCCTGGGGTACTCACCTGTATATTTTCCTAATGCTGGATTTTTCTCAGTTCGCTGCTACTCTTTGCTTTCTGAATGACAACAGAAATTAATTTCCATCTGCCTACTCTCCTTATTATACTTGTTGCCTTTTTTTGCATGCAGTAATCCAATGATCATATTTGTCATGCGCTTTGCGAGATCCATGTATACCACATATGTATTTTGGCTTTCTTTCAATGCCTCCGTAATTATGTCACAGTGTTTAGTAGTTGTGAGAAGCAAGATCTCCGAGCTCTAAACCCATAGGCTGTGCAGATTGCAATTTTCCATAAAATTTGTAATTTGGCGTCTCTTTACTTTTTTCGGATTTTATTTTCTTTATTGACACATCGGCAGTTTCCCACCAAGGCAGGGTGGCCCGACAAAGAAAAACTTTCATCATCATTCACCCCATGACTGTCTTGCCAGAGGCATGCCTGCATTACAGTTATAAAACTGCAACATTAACACTCCTCCTTTAGAGTGCAGACACTGTACTTCCCATCTCCAGGACTCAAGTCCGACCTGCTGGTTTCCCTGTATGTAGGGTTACTAGTCGCTAATTTCTGGCTAATGCTACATTGTCTCTTCACGTAGAGGAAATGTGTATGGGCTATTTACAGTCTCCAGTATTTTTCCCAAGATCTAAGCTCATTCTCCATAGAATGCTGAGTGTTTGTGCTAGTAATACAGAATGCTGTGTATTTGTGCTAGTAATATAGAATGCTGAGTGTTCGTGCTAGTAATATAGAATGCTGAGTGTTTGTGCTAGTAATATAGAATGCTGAGTGTTCATGCTAGTAATATAGAATGCTGAGTGTTCGTGCTAGTAATATAGAATGCTGAGTGTTCGTGCTAGTAATATAGAATGCTGAGTGTTCGTGCTAGTAATATAGAATGCTGAGTGTTTGTGCTAGTAATATAGAATGCTGAGTGTTCGTGCTAGTAATATAGAATGCTGAGTGTTCATGCTAGTAATATAGAATGCTGAGTGTTCGTGGTAGTAATATAGAATGCTAAGTGTTCGTGCTAGTAATATAGAATGCTGAGTGTCTGTGCTACTAATACAGAATGCTGAGTGTTCGTGCTAGTAATATAGAATGCTGAGTGTTTGAGCTAGTAATATAGAATGCTGAGTGTTCGTGCTAGTAATATAGAATGATGAGTGTTCGTGCTAGTAATATAGAATGCTAAGTGCTCGTGCTAGTAATATAGAATGCTAAGTGCTCGTGCTAGTAATATAGAATGCTAAGTGTTCGTGCTAGTAATATAGAATGCTAAGTGCTCGTGCTAGTAATATAGAATGCTAAGTGCTCGTGCTAGTAATATAGAATGCTGAGTGTTTGTGCTAGTAATATAGAATGCTGAGTGTTCGTGCTAGTAATATAGAATGCTAAGTGTTCGTGCTAGTAATATAGAATGCTGAGTGTTCGTGCTAGTAATATAGAATGCTGAGTGTTCGTGCTAGTAATATAGAATGCTGAGTGTTCGTGCTAGTAATATAGAATGCTGAGTGTTCGTGCTAGTAATATAGAATGCTAAGTGTTCGTGCTAGTAATATAGAATGCTGAGTGTTCGTGCTAGTAATATAGAATGCTGAGTGTTCGTGCTAGTAATATAGAATGCTGAGTGTTTGTGCTAGTAATATAGAATGCTGAGTGTTCGTGCTAGTAATATAGAATGCTGAGTGTTCGTGCTAGTAATATAGAATGCTGAGTGTTTGTGCTAGTAATATAGAATGCTGAGTGTTCGTGCTAGTAATATAGAATGCTGAGTGTTTGTGCTAGTAATATAGAATGCTGAGTGTTCGTGCTAGTAATATAGAATGCTGAGTGTTCGTGCTAGTAATATAGAATGCTGAGTGTTCGTGCTAGTAATATAGAATGCTGAGTGTTTGTGCTAGTAATATAGAATGCTGAGTGTTCGTGCTAGTAATATAGAATGCTGAGTGTTTGTGCTAGTAATATAGAATGCTGAGTGTTCGTGCTAGTAATATAGAATGCTGAGTGTTCGTGCTAGTAATATAGAATGCTGAGTGTTCGTGCTAGTAATATAGAATGCTGAGTGTTTGTGCTAGTAATATAGAATGCTGAGTGTTCGTGCTAGTAATATAGAATGCTGAGTGTTTGTGCTAGTAATATAGAATGCTGAGTGTTCGTGCTAGTAATATAGAATGCTGAGTGTTCGTGCTAGTAATATAGAATGCTGAGTGTTCGTGCTAGTAATATAGAATGCTGAGTGTTCGTGCTAGTAATATAGAATGCTGAGTGTTCGTGCTAGTAATATAGAATGCTAAGTGCTCGTGCTAGTAATATAGAATGCTGAGTGTTCGTGCTAGTAATACAGAATGCTGAGTGTTCGTGCTAGTAATATAGAATGCTGAGTGTTCGTGCTAGTAATACAGAATGCTGAGTGTTCGTGCTAGTAATATAGAATGCTAAGTGTTCGTGCTAGTAATACAGAATGCTGAGTGTTCGTGCTAGTAATACAGAATGCTGAGTGTTCGTGCTAGTAATACAGAATGCTGAGTGTTCGTGCTAGTAATACAGAATGCTGAGTGTTCGTGCTAGTAATACAGAATGCTGAGTGTTCGTGCTAGTAATACAGAATGCTGAGTGTTCGTGCTAGTAATACAGAATGCTAAGTGTTCGTGCTAGTAATACAGAATGCTGAGTGTTCGTGCTAGTAATACAGAATGCTAAGTGTTCGTGCTAGTAATACAGAATGCTGAGTGTTCGTGCTAGTAATACAGAATGCTGAGTGTTCGTGCTAGTAATACAGAATGCTGAGTGTTCGTGCTAGTAATACAGAATGCTAAGTGTTCGTGCTAGTAATACAGAATGCTAAGTGTTCGTGCTAGTAATACAGAATGCTAAGTGTTCGTGCTAGTAATACAGAATGCTGAGTGTTCGTGCTAGTAATACAGAATGCTAAGTGTTCGTGCTAGTAATACAGAATGCTAAGTGTTCGTGCTAGTAATACAGAATGCTAAGTGTTCGTGCTAGTAATACAGAATGCTAAGTGTTCGTGCTAGTAATATAGAATGCTAAGTGTTCGTGCTAGTAATATAGAATGCTAAGTGTTCGTGCTAGTAATATAGAATGCTAAGTGTTCGTGCTAGTAATATCTTACTTTTTTCATAAATAATTCCACTAACCCGGTATATTTTCTACATGAATGGACTTGTTCTTTATTTCTTTTTCTAATTCTACGAGACTGGTGTCCGTGTTGGTCACAGTGTAGCGTCTGTGTAGCTTCAGTTTAAATGAAAAACAAATCAGCATCGTCCACCCTGTTTTCATTTAGTGGTTTACTGAACATTGACTCTTATTGCTTTCTTTCTATATTTCGCTCATTTCCCTTTTCATCATCAGTGTTTGAAATTCATGTGAGTAATTGTCCAAGTCTACATGTAGTTCTTAACTTGGATGTTGCAAATATTTGAAGTTTCTTGCGATATCCTGGATGGTTTTTTGGGTCCTTTGTGCTTCTTCTGTCTGGCTGGACAACTTAAATTTTTGTTCTGTCTTGGTGATCTCTTGTCTAAGAATATATTTTCTTCACCGTCATATGTTTACATATCTAAGGTTAGATAAATACATGAGTGGGTGTGGGTGGGTGTGAGTTAGACCTGACTAGCTTGAGCTACTAGATCAGATGCCGTGCTCCTTCTTAAGTGAATGTGACCTGACCTGGCAGGGTTAAAGCATTGGCTTAAGCCGTAGGGAGAATTGGACTTGCCTCACATGGGCCAGTAAGCCTGCTGCAGTGTTTCTTCCTCATGTTCTTATTCTGTAACACTTTCTACTTTTTCTACTCTTTCTTTATAGATTTAAACTTACGATTTCTCAGTGGTACATATATAATGAAGATGATGTTCGTATGTTTGTATGTTGAGTTTTTGCAAGCACTGTTGAGGGTTGAGGGCGCTGGTGGCTGCTTCTCGGGGTATGTCTGACAGTCATGGCGCTGGTGGCTGCTTCTCGGGGTATGTCTGACAGTCAGGGCGCTGGTGGCTGCTTCTCGGGGTATGTCTGACAGTCAGGGCGCTGGTGGCTGCTTCTCGGGGTATGTCTGACAGTCAGGGCGCTGGTGGCTGCTTCTCGGGGTATGTCTGACAGTCAGGGCGCTGGTGGCTGCTTCTCGGGGTATTTCTGACAGTCAGGGCGCTGGTGGCTGCTTCTCGGGGTATGTCTGACAGTCAGGGCGCTGGTGGCTGCTTCTCGGGGTATGTCTGACAGTCAGGGCGCTGGTGGCTGCTTCTCGGGGTATGTCTGACAGTCAGGGCGCTGGTGGCTGCTTCTCGGGGTATGTCTGACAGTCAGGGCGCTGGTGGCTGCTTCTCGGGGTATGTCTGACAGTCAGGGCGCTGGTGGCTGCTTCTCGGGGTATGTCTGACAGTCATGGCGCTGGTGGCTGCTTCTCGGGGTATGTCTGACAGTCAGGGCGCTGGTGGCTGCTTCTCGGGGTATGTCTGACAGTCAGGGCGCTGGTGGCTGATTCTCGGGGTATGTCTGACAGTCAGGGCGCTGGTGGCTGCTTCTCGGGATATGTCTGACAGTCAGGGCGCTGGTGGCTGCTTCTCGGGGTATGTCTGACAGTCAGGGCGCTGGTGGCTGCTTCTCGGGGTATGTCTGACAGTCAGGGCGCTGGTGGCTGATTCTCGGGGTATGTCTGACAGTCAGGGCGCTGGTGGCTGCTTCTCGGGATATGTCTGACAGTCAGGGCGCTGGTGGCTGCTTCTCGGGGTATGTCTGACAGTCAGGGCGCTGGTGGCTGCTTCTCGGGGTATGTCTGACAGTCAGGGCGCTGGTGGCTGCTTCTCGGGGTATGTCTGACAGTCAGGGCGCTGGTGGCTGCTTCTCGGGGTATGTCTGACAGTCAGGGCGCTGGTGGCTGCTTCTCGGGGTATGTCTGACAGTCAGGGCGCTGGTGCCTGCTTCTCGGGGTATGTCTGACAGTCAGGGCGCTGGTGGCTGCTTCTCGGGGTATGTCTGACAGTCAGGGCGCTGGTGGCTGCTTCTCGGGGTATGTCTGACAGTCAGGGCGCTGGTGGCTGCTTCTCGGGGTATGTCTGACAGTCAGGGCGCTGGTGGCTGCTTCTCGGGGTATGTCTGACAGTCAGGGCGCTGGTGGCTGCTTCTCGGGGTATGTCTGACAGTCAGGGCGCTGGTGCCTGCTTCTCGGGGTATGTCTGACAGTCAGGGCGCTGGTGGCTGCTTCTCGGGGTATGTCTGACAGTCAGGGCGCTGGTGGCTGCTTCTCGGGGTATGTCTGACAGTCAGGGCGCTGGTGGCTGCTTCTCGGGGTATGTCTGACAGTCAGGGCGCTGGTGGCTGCTTCTCGGGGTATGTCTGACAGTCAGGGCGCTAGTGGCTGCTTATCGGGGTATGTCTGACAGTCAGGGCGCTGGTGGCTGCTTCTCGGGGTATGTCTGACAGTCAGGGCGCTGGTGGCTGCTTCTCGGGGTATGTCTGACAGTCAGGGCGCTGGTGGCTGCTTCTCGGGGTATGTCTGACAGTCAGGGCGCTGGTGGCTGCTTCTCGGGGTATGTCTGACAGTCAGGGCGCTGGTGGCTGCTTCTCGGGGTATGTCTGACAGTCAGGGCGCTGGTGGCTGCTTCTCGGGGTATGTCTGACAGTCAGGGCGCTGGTGGCTGCTTCTCGGGGTATGTCTGACAGTCAGGGCGCTGGTGGCTGCTTCTCGGGATATGTCTGACAGTCAGGGCGCTGGTGGCTGCTTCTCGGGATATGTCTGACAGTCAGGGCGCTGGTGGCTGCTTCTCGGGATATGTCTGACAGTCAGGGCGCTGGTGGCTGCTTCTCGGGGTATGTCTGACAGTCAGGGCGCTGGTGGCTGCTTCTCGGGGTATGTCTGACAGTCAGGGCGCTGGTGGCTGCTTCTCGGGGTATGTCTGACAGTCATGGCGCTGGTGGCTGCTTCTCGGGGTATGTCTGACAGTCAGGGCGCTGGTGGCTGCTTCTCGGGGTATGTCTGACAGTCAGGGCGCTGGTGGCTGCTTCTCGGGGTATGTCTGACAGTCAGGGCGCTGGTGGCTGCTTCTCGGGGTATGTCTGACAGTCAGGGCGCTGGTGGCTGCTTCTCGGGGTATGTCTGACAGTCAGGGCGCTGGTGGCTGCTTCTCGGGGTATGTCTGACAGTCAGGGCGCTGGTGGCTGCTTCTCGGGGTATGTCTGACAGTCAGGGCGCTGGTGGCTGCTTCTCGGGGTATGTCTGACAGTCAGGGCGCTGGTGGCTGCTTCTCGGGGTATGTCTGACAGTCAGGGCGCTGGTGGCTGCTTCTCGGGGTATGTCTGACAGTCAGGGCGCTGGTGGCTGCTTCTCGGGGTATGTCTGACAGTCAGGGCGCTGGTGGCTGCTTCTCGGGGTATGTCTGACAGTCAGGGCGCTGGTGGCTGCTTCTCGGGGTATGTCTGACAGTCAGGGCGCTGGTGGCTGCTTCTCGGGGTATGTCTGACAGTCAGGGCGCTGGTGGCTGCTTCTCGGGGTATGTCTGACAGTCAGGGCGCTGGTGGCTGCTTCTCGGGGTATGTCTGACAGTCAGGGCGCTGGTGGCTGCTTCTCGGGGTATGTCTGACAGTCAGGGCGCTGGTGGCTGCTTCTCGGGGTATGTCTGACAGTCAGGGCGCTGGTGGCTGCTTCTCGGGGTATGTCTGACAGTCAGGGCGCTGGTGGCTGCTTCTCGGGGTATGTCTGCCAGTTAAATTTACCGAACATTCCTTCTGGTATATTATTGTTGGAGTTCTCTAAACATTAAGTTCGTGTTTGTACTTCTATGATATTGGGATCAGTATACATTGCTTGTGTGATTATGTCTCTGATTAGCTCATTGTTGTTGGTGAAGACGAAATCGTATCAAATGGGTTCTGTTATCTTTTGGTTCCCAGTAAATTTTTCACAAAACTCTTGCTAGTTATCTAGTAAGTACCTGTTAAACTATCGTGCTTCCGGGAACTGTTTCTGGTACAATACTAAGATTTACAATTTACCATTTCTAAATTGGAAGATTAAAATGTTCATGGAGGATAATGTTTAGCGTGAGGTTCTTGAAGATTTTTAAACAGATCTAGAAATTTGATATCCGATCCCTGAATTTCTTAGCCGTTGCTGAAGGTCATTTATATACGAGAATAATTACCAGATTTCTGTTTTCCACTTTAAGACCTACAACTTCTACTGTGTTATTCCGTGAATTCAACACTTGCTTGTAGCATAATGTGTCTTTTATTAGAGTCCTGTGACCTATTAACTTTGTCTTATCTAGACATATTGTAGAGTTTTATCGGTATCCCACTCTCCAAAACATTCTTATAATCTATCGGTATCCCACTCTCCAAAACATTCTTATAATCTATCGGTATCCCACTCTCCAAAACATTCTTATAATCTATCGGTATCCCACTCTCCAAAACATTCTTATAATCTATCGGTATCCCACTCTCCAAAACATTCTTATAATCTATCGGTATCCCACTCTCCAAAACATTCTTATAATCTATCGGTATCCCACTCCGAAACATTCTTATAATCTATCGTTACCCCACCCTCTAAAACATTCTTATTATCTATCGTTACCCCACCCTCTAAAACATTCTTATTATCTATCGTTACCCCACCCTCTAAAACATTCTTATTATCTATCGTTACCCCACCCTCTAAAACATTCTTATTATCTATCGTTACCCCACCCTCTAAAACATTCTTATTATCTATCGTTACCCCACCCTCTAAAACATTCTTATTATCTATCGTTACCCCACCCTCTAAAACATTCTTATTATCTATCGTTACCCCACCCTCTGAAACATTCTTATAATCTATCGGTATCCCACCCTCTAAAACATTCTTATTATCTATCGTTACCCCACCCTCTAAAACATTCTTATTATCTATCGTTACCCCACCCTCTAAAACATTCTTATTATCTATCGTTACCCCACCCTCTAAAACATTCTTATTATCTATCGTTACCCCACCCTCTGAAACATTCTTATAATCTATCGGTATCCCACTCTCCGAAACATTCTTATGTGTCTCTTTCGAAACCCTAAACTTGGCATTCACTTCTATAAACAGCCCTAAAATATAGCTAACTTTGTCCTATTTATATGGTTTAGTATGGGTCTTTTTTTTTAGCACCACAGGTAATATATCACCTAATATAGCTCTTGGCGGACATATTCCTGCTGTCTCCAGCATTGGTTGCAATATACTCGTCTGTTATACGCTCGACCTTGTTGAATATACGATTGTCTTGGTTTGTCCCAGTGTCGTACAGCTGTGCACCTGTTGTACAGCTGTGCACCTGTTGTATAGCTGTGCGCCTGTTGTACAGCTGTGCACCTGTTGTACAGCTGTGCACCTGTTGTACAGCTGTGCACCTGTTGTACAGCTGTGCATCTGTTGTACAGCTGTGCACCTGTTGTATAGCTGTGCACCTGTTGTATAGCTGTGCACCTGTTGTACAGCTGCGCACCTGTTGTATAGCTGTGCACCTGTTGTACAGCTGTGCACCTGTTGTACAGCTGTGCACCTGTTGTACAGCTGTGCGCCTGTTGTATAGCTGTGCACCTGTTGTACAGCTGTGCTCCTGTTGTACAGCTGTGCACCTGTTGTACAGCTGTGCACCTGTTGTACAGCTGTGCACCTGTTGTACAGCTGTGCACCTGTTGTACAGCTGTGCACCTGTTGTACAGCTGTGCGCCTGTTGTACAGCTGTGCGCCTGTTGTACAGCTGTGCGCCTGTTGTACAGCTGTGCACCTGTTGTACAGCTGTGCACCTGTTGTTCTTCCTTGTTCGTCCCTTTTTCTGATTCTAATGGTTCATTTCTTTGTCTAAAAACTATGTTGTTCATTTTCCAGCTTCTCGGTATCAAGGACAGTGGTTGTATCATGGTCAGAGTTTCACAGTATCAAGGATAGTGGTAATATCATGGCCAGATTTTCACAGTATCAAGGTTGTATCATGGCCAAAGTTTCACAGTATCAAGGACAGTGGTTGTATCATGGCCAGATTTTCACATTATCAAGGTCGGTGGTTGTATCATGGCCAGATTTTCACAGTATCAAGGACAGTGGTTGTATCATGGCCAGATTTTCACAGTATCAAGGTTGTGTCATGGCCAGAGTTTCACAGTATCAAGGACAGTGGTTGTATCATGGCCAGATTTTAACAGTATCAAGGTTGTGTCATGGCCAGTTTTACAGTATCAAGGACAGTGGTTGTGTCATGGCCAGATTTTCACAGTATCAAGGTCGGTGGTTGTATCATGGCCAGAGCTTCACAGTATCAAGGACAGTGGTTGTATCATGGTCAGATTTTCACAGTATCAAGGTCGGTGGTTGTATCATGGCCAGAGCTTCACAGTATCAAGGACAGTGTTTGTATCATGGCCAAAGTTTCACATCTAGCAAGAACTCAAACATAAAATGGTCATTACTCGTAAATGTCGTATTTTCTGTGGTACTAACTTGTATATACAATTGTAAATACACTTGTACGCACGTTGCTCGAGCACATTTGGAAGATGTGTTCCAGCAACGAGGTTCTGGAAGAAATCTTCCAGCAACGAAGAGGCTCTGGAAGACGTGTTCCAGAAATGACAAGGCTCTGGAAGACGTGGTTCAGCAGCGAGGAGGCTCTGGAAGACGTGGTTCAGCAGCGACGAGGCTCTGAAAGACGTGTTCCATAAACCGAAGGCTATTAAAAACATTGTATAGTAACACTAAGCTCTAGAAGAATGTTCCAGCTACACTAAGGCTCTGGAAGATGTGGTTCAGCAAACTAAGGCTCTGGAAGACGTATTCCAGCAAAACTAATGCTCCCGGAGTCATGTCCCAGCAACACTATGGCTCTAAAACACGTATTCCAGAAACATTAAGGCTCTGAATAACGTGTTCCAGCAACACTAAGCCTCGTGAAGACGTGTTCCAGCAACATTAAGCTCTGAATGATATGTTCAAACATTACTTATCTAGTCTGTCTTGAATGCTCCTCAACTCCCCCTGACAGGGTTACCTGACTTTAGCTCCCTCTTACAGAGTGAGCTGACTTCATCGCCTCTGCCAGGGTGAACCGACCAAGTCTCTTCTGAGATATAGCATTTAATGACTTCTGGCAGTCCCAGAATATGTGATCCACTCATTCTTCTTTATCTTGTCTCATGCATGCTACTTATCATAGAACTCCAACAGGTTTGTAAAACAAAATTAGCCTAAGGTTTCCCCTACTAGAGAAAGATGACCTCACCTCCCGCTGCTTGTGTAACGGTGACCTCAGGAGGTGACCTCCGTGCTGATCTCTGCCAGCGTCTGTCTCAGTGTGGGAAGCTTGAAGCCCTCAGATGAACTCTCTCTTCTTTACTTTGGTTTATATTTGTAAATGACCGATGTTGTACTCTAGTTGTACTTATCCTTACTCGTCCAGTTGTACTCACCCAGATGGGGTCGTGCAGTTGTACTCTTCCAGATGTACTCATCCAGCAGTACTTGCCCGGTTGCACCATACTTACCGAGTTCTATTTGTGGGTTACGAGACCCTGCTCCTGGCTGTGTTTTTAGGGTCGACTTAACTGATGTACACTATACTACTTCCTGATTTCCCAGTACCTGAAGCTGTGCATGGAAACCTCAACCTCATCTTCCTCCTCCTCCATCCCCTCCTCCTCCTCCTCCTCCTCTAGCTCATCTTGTGTAACATACACTCTTGTCTGAGTAATACACAGTACAATCCGTGCAATACACACTACAGTCTGTGTAATACACACACTACAGTCTTCCTCCTCCCTCCCCATTCCTCCATGCCATCTTGGTGTCCACCTACAAGGTAGTAATTTTCTGGATGACCTGATCGTCTTGCTTGACACACTCTCCCTTCCTTCCTCCCTCCCTCACGTCCACCATTTCCTCTCTCTTACCTTCTGTCTCTCTCTCTTTCCCTTCCATCCTCCTTCCACTTTCTTACTCTTCATTTACCCCTCTCCTTCTCTCACTAGGCACAAGAGTGACACTGTCCAAGATAATGCCAGCCAAGGAGAGAGAGAGAGAGAGAGAGAGAGAGAGAGAGAGAGAGAGAGAGAGAGAGACAGACAGACAGACAGACAGACAGACAGACAGACAGGGACAGAGAGAGAGAGAGAGACAGAGAGACAGGGACAGAGAAAGACACAGAGAGAGCAAGCTCTTGTAAGTTATCCTGTTTCATAAGTGTTATGTACAATTGTACACAGGTGTTGTACATGGTGAAGCTGTGCATTAAGCATGGTGTTAAGCATGGTGTTAATCATGGTGTTAAGCATGGCGTTAATCATGGTGTTTAAGCACTTTTCCAATTATTCTTTATGCATGCATTGTCTGCGCTATCACACCATAGACGCACTTCTATCACACCATAGACGCACTTCTATCACACCATAGACGCACTTCACGAAGTCAATGTTCATTACATCAGCATTTAGTTTGTCTTCTAGTGCATCCGAAGCTAACAGAATTCTTGGTTTCATATCTAGAAGTATAAATAATAGAAGTCTGTTCTTCAACTCTATATATCCTTGGTTAGGCCTCATTTAGACTATGCTGCTCAGTTCTGGTCACCGTATTACAGAATGGATATAAATGCTCTGGAAAACGTACAAAGGAGGATGACACAGATGATCCCATGTATCAGAAATCTTCCCTATGAGGATAGACTGAGGGCCCTGAATCTGCACTCTCTAAGAAAGCGTAATATTCGGGGAGATATGATTGAGGTGTATAAATGGAAAACAGGAATAAATAAAGGGGATGTAAATAGCGGGCTAAAAGTATTTAACATAGACAGGACTCGCAGCAATGGCTTTAAGTTGGAAAAATTCAGATTTCAGGAAGGCTAAAAGGTTGAGTAGTTTTAAAAATTGGTTAGATAAATATATGAGTGGGTGCATGTGGGTGTGAGTTGGACCTGACTAGCTTGTGCTACTAAGTCAGATGCCGTGCTCCTTCCTTAAGTAAATGTGACCTGACCTGACTAGGTTGGGCTTAAGCCCGTAGGAGACTTGGACCTGCCTCGCATGGGCCAGTAGGTCTGCTGCAGTGTTCCTTCTTTCTTATGTTCTAATGATCTAGAAATTGTGAAAGGTAGAAGCGACCTGTCAAACCTTTGCTACCCTGGATACTGTAATTGTTGTGATTCCGAATGATTGCCAGGCTTGTTTCCAAGAGTCCTTTTACTTAGATTTTGATAAAGTTAGTACTATTGGTGTATAGTTTTTTGTGGGAATTGCTTTACTGCCTCATTGTAATGTGTGGAGGCTCCTCCACAGGCTGCACGTTTCTTGGATTTCAAGCTTGCAAGGCTCATAGTGTGGGCTTCTGAGTCCAGGCCTCGCACATCAATTGATTTCTCTCCCAAAAATACTGCATTTAATTTTTTCTTACTCTTTCCATACTTCCTCTTTCCCTTTTGCACTTGTTTCTCTTTCTTCTTCGCCTCCCACGTGTCTGTCTCTCCTTCACATATTAGCTTCTCTCCTCCTTATCTTCCACTCCTCCATGTGTCAGCTTATCTCCTTTTATCCTTGTGCCTTTTTCTCTCTCTCTTTATGTACTGGTCTTCCTCTTCCTCCCTCTCCTCCATCTGCCAGCATCTCTTCTCCTCCTCCCTCTCCTCCATCTGCCAGCTTCTCCTCTCCTCCTCCTTCGTGTCTCTCTTGATCCCGTAACCCAATTTTTGGGATGGTAGTAATCATGGTAGTAATCATGGTAGTAATCAGTTTTTTATCTAATGTATAAGTGGCATCCTAGCCAGCCGCTCGTCTGCCCCTGCCTGATCCATCCCACACTCTTATTGCTTACTGTCTCAAAGCTGCCACTGTCTCTCAGTTCCCCAGGACTCTGTCTCCTCCTCAGGACACTGTGTCCTTCCTCCCTAGGATACTGTCGCACCACCCCAGGACACTATCTCTTCTCCATGAGTCTGGAAGCTACGACACTTGCGACAAAGTATCACTTTACACACATCCATCACACCAACCTCCCCAGAATTACTCACAACCTCCCCAGAATTACTCACAACCTCCCCAGAATTACTCACAACCTCCCCAGAATTACTCATAACCTCCCCAGAATTACTCACAACCTCCCCAGAATTACTCACAACCTCCCCAGAATTACTCACAACCTCCCCAGAATTACTCACAACCTCCCCAGAATTACTCACAACCTCCCCAGAATTACTCACAGCATCCCAAGAATTACTCACAACCTCCCCAGAATTACTCACAACCTCCCCAGAATTACTCACAACCTCCCCAGAATTACTCACAACCTTCCCAGAATTACTCACAACCTCCCCAGAATTACTCACAACCTCCCCAGAATTACTCACAATCTCCCCAGAATTACTCAAACTCTCCCCAAAATTACTCACAGCCTCCCCAGAATTACTCACAATCTCCCCAGAATTACTCACAACCTCCCAGAATTACTCACAATCTCCCCAGAATTACTCACAATCTCCCCAGAATTACTCACAGCATCCCAAGAATTACTCACAACCTCCCCAGAATTACTCACAACCTCCCCAGAATTACTCACAGCCTCCCCAGAATTACTCACAAACTCCCCAGAATTACTCACAACCTCCCCAGAATTACTAACCTCCCCAGAATTACTCAAAACCTCCTCAGAATTACTCACAGCCTCCCCAGAATTACTCACAACCTCTCCAGAATTACTAACCTCCCCAGAATTACTCAAAACCTCCTCAGAATTACTCACAACCTCCCCAAAATTATTCACAACCTCCCCAGAATTACTAACTTCCCCAGAATTACTCAAAACCTCCTCAGAATTACTCACAACCTCCCCAGAATTACTCACAACCTCCCCAGAATTACTAACCTCTCCAGAATTAAACACAACCTCCTCAGAATTACTCACAACCTCCCCAGAATTACTAACCTCCCAGAATTACTCAAAACCTCCTCAGAATTACTCACAACCTCCCCAGAATTACTCACAACCTCCCCAGAATTACTCAAAACCTCCTCAGAATTACTCACAACCTCCCCAGAATTACTAACCTCCCCAGAATTACTCAAAACCTCTTCAGAATTACTCACAACCTCCCCAGAATTACTAACCTCCTCAGAATTACTCAAAACCTCCTCAGAATTACTCACAACCTCCCAGAATTACTCACAACCTCCCCAGAATTACTAACCTCCCCAGAATTACTCAAAACCTCCTCAGAATTACTCAAAACCTTCTCAGAATTACTCACAACCTCCCCAGAATTACTAACCTCCCCAGAATTACTCAAAACCTCCTCAGAATTACTCACAACCTCCCCAGAATTACTAACCTCCCAGAATTACTCAAAACCTCCTCAGAATTAATCAAAACCTTCCCAGAATTACTCACAACCTCCCCAGAATTACTAACCTCCCCAGAATTACTCAAAACCTCCTCAGAATTACTCAAAACCTCCCCAGAATTACTCACAACCTCCCCAGAATTACTAACTTTCCCAGAATTACTCAAAACCTCCTCAGAATTACTCACAACCTCCCCAGAATACTCACAACCTCCCCAGAATTTCTAACCTCCCCAGAATTACTCAAAACCTCCTCAGAATTACTCAAAACCTCCTCAGAATTACTCACAACCTCCCCAGAATTACTAACCTCCCCAGAATTACTCAAAACCTCCTCAGAATTACCCACAACCTCCCCAGAATTGCTAACCTCCCCAGAATTACTCAAAACCTTCTCAGAATTACTCACAGCCTCCCCAGAATTACTCACAACCTCCCCAGAATTACTCACAACCTCCCCAGAATTACTCAAAACCTCCTGAGAATTACTCACAACGTCCCCAGAATTACTCAAAACCTCCTCAGAATTACTCACAACCTCCCCAGAATTACTAACCTCCTCAGAATTACTCACAACCTCCCTAGAATTACTCACAACCTCCCCAGAATTACTCTCAACCTCCCCAGAATTACTCACAACCTCCCCAGAATTACTAACCTCCTCAGAATTACTCACAACCTCCCTAGAATTACTCACAACCTCCCCAGAATTACTCACAACCTCTTGATCCTCATTAGCAAATGCAAGGAACGTATAGGCAACAGTTTACCTGGAGTTTACCTGGAGAGGGTTTCGGGGGTCAACGCCCCCATGGCCGGGGTGAGATCAAGCCTAGTGGTGGATCAGGGTCTGATCAACCAGGCTGTTACTGCTGGCCGCACGTAAACCGACGTACGAACCACAGCCCGGCTGTCTAACTTGGAAATAAATAAATAACTTTGAATAAATAAAATTAATGACCTAAGTATTTTTTCAAAAAATTCCTGCAAGAAAATCTCTAATTTCATATTAGAACGAACTTAGAAAGGAATTTTGAGGAGCCAGAATACTGAGGAAGGTGAGTGTGGAGTGATCTTGTTAGTGTGGAGTGATCTTGTTAGTGTGGAGTGATCTTGTTAGTGTGGAGTGATCTTGTTAGTGTGGAGTGATCTTGTTAGTGTGGAGTGATCTTGTTAGTGTGGAATGATCTTGTTAGTGTGGAGTGATCTTGTTAGTGTGGAGTGATCTTGTTAGTGTGGAGTGATCTTGTTAGTGTGGAGTGATCTTGTTAGTGTGGAGTGATCTTGTTAGTGTGGAGTGATCTTGTTAGTGTGGAGTGATCTTGTTAGTGTGGAGTGATCTTGTTAGTGTGGAGTGATCTTGTTAGTGTGGAGTGATCTTGTTAGTGTGGAGTGATCTTGTTAGTGTGGAATGATCTTGTTAGTGTGGAGTGATCTTGTTAGTGTGGAGTGATCTTGTTAGTGTGGAGTGAACTTGTTAGTGTGGAGTGATCTTGTTAGTGTGGAGTGATCTTGTTAGTGTGGAGTGAACTTGTTAGTGTGGAGTGATCTTGTTAGTGTGGAGTGATCTTGTTAGTGTGGAGTGATCTTGTTAGTGTGGAGTGATCTTGTTAGTGTGGAGTGATCTTGTTAGTGTGGAGTGATCTTGTTAGTGTGGAGTGATCTTGTTAGTGTGGAGTGATCTTGTTAGTGTGGAGTGATCTTGTTAGTGTGGAGTGATCTTGTTAGTGTGGAGTGAACTTGTTAGTGTGGAGTGATCTTGTTAGTGTGGAGTGATCTTGTTAGTGTGGCGTGATCTTGTTAGTGTGGCGTGATCTTGTTAGTGTGGCGTGATCTTGCTAGTGTGGAGTGATCTTGTTATTACCGAAGACACCTGCTGTCCATGATCACCCATCAGTAAAATAGGCACCTGGGTGTTAGTGGACTGGTGTGGGTCGCATCCTGGGACAAAACTGGCCTAATTTGCGGGAAATGTTCAGCATAACAAGTGACTTTCTATATAGTAGTATGTCACTGATGTCAGCTATAGTCTGTATACCTTTTACTTGTACTTGTAGTAAATAAAGATATAGAAGAAATATATACCGTGTCGTCCCGACTTCCAGGACCAGTAGTCTCATCATGGCTACTCCTAAGCCTCAAAAACCTGACACAATTAGATTAATCTCATTAAAGATCTGCCTTTGTGAAACATGATATTATCAGCACAACTACAAGCTGTGTTGGTGATATCATGATCCCTACAACAGGGAATAAGAAAATGAGTAGAATTTTTAATTTGGATCAAGTAATATGTAATAGACCAGACCTCGAAATGTCTTCATATAAGACATCCATCACTCGTCTGTTTGCTGAGTGTAAACAACAGATCTCCTCAGACACTAGAGTCCGTCACGGCCACGCTAGCTGGAGATTCGTCTGTAAAAACTTGCATTTGTGGTCACAGAGGTGCCTGTGCTAACTTTCCTATGGTGTAGAAATATACCTAGTTGGATGAATCTTATTGTGGCTAGCTGGTCTAGTGGCTAACGCGACGGGCTGGAGTTTTGAGACTCTATGACCGCGGGTTCAATCCCGGCCGGGGGTATGGCTTATTTGCAATCGTGTCATTACGATTTCTTAAGTCAAGTCACTAAATTGCTCCTACATAAAAAGGTTACTAAACTTGCCAAAGTAATTTGAAGGAAAATGTAGAATATAATTTGGGTAAGTCTACGTCAAGTATTAACAAAAATATTAGGAGAGACGTAAATAATGATTATTAATGTGTTAGGAATGCACCTAGAAACCTGAGGAGATCTATATACATTACAATAACATGAACTTAGATAAATACGTTGATGGAGCAATTTGCAATGTAAACAGACTGACTGGTGTTGCAGTAGCCAGGTTCAGTCTTGGTTACAGGAACTTCAGGCTGTCAGACATACAAATGATGATCAAACTAAGTGTAAAGTGGCCAGCCTTGTGGTCACTGTATTGAATTTCATGTGCTTAATTGTCCACTTATTGAGGAATATAGAGATAAAGAGTATGATAATCTATGTGATACGTCAGGGAATCTTTTTAATGTCAATAAGGGGATGGGTGGGCAGGGGCAGGGGCAGGAACGTTTAATACGGGAGGGGTAGAAAAAGGGAGGAGACGTAAACGAGGAAGGGGAATGGTAAGAGAGGGGAGATCTAGGGAGGAGGGGAAGGTAGAAAAGGAGAGGAAAGAAGGAAAGTATTAATGATGGGGGGGGGGGTGGGAGGGAGAATTGGAGGTGTGATAGTGGAGGGGAGGTGGGAGGGAGGATTGGAGGGGTGATAGTGGAGGGGAAGTGGGAGGAAGGATTGGAGGGGTGATAGTGGAGGGGAGGTGGGAGGGAGGATTGGAGGGGTGATAGTGGAGGGGAGGTGGGAGGGTTGGATTGGAGGGTTGATAGTGGAGGGGAGGTGGGAGGGAGGATTGGAGGGGTGATAGTGGAGGGGAGGTGGGAGGTAGGAAAGGTGGTCACTGCGTACTCAGGTAGTGAAGTGTGTGTGTGTGTGTGTGTGTGTGTGTGTGTGTGTGTGTGTGTACCAGGTGGTTCCTGGTACCTGTTGGTCTCTCTTCACCAAAACTAAACGTGGTGTAATTATAGGCTTCTTCCTGCGTGCACTCAGAATCTGCAGCAATGAGTTCCTTGAGGAAGAATGCACTATAATTGAACAAGTATTTTCTAAACTCCACTATCCTCGTCACTTCATCAGAGACTGCAGACGGCGGGCATTAAACATCTTCAACACACCCAGAGAAGACACTGCCGAGAAGAGATACATAGTCCTCCCCACCAACTCCATTGCCAAACATGTTTCCAACATCTTTTCCAATACCTCATTCCAAGTATCTACCTCCACAACCACGACCATCGAGGACATTACCAGTGATAGACAGGACAAGCTTCCACCCTCTGCAGGGGTATACATAATCCCTTGTAATGACTGCAACAAATTATACGTGGGCGAAACATCAAGGGACCTCCAAACACGTATTTCAGAACACCAATACGCAAGCAGGTCTGACGATACAAGGAATGCCTGCGTACAACACCGTAATTCACACAACCACTTGATAAATTACAGAAACTCAAGACTTATCGCCACAGAAGACAACACTCAATACTGAAGAATCCTGGAATCATCACTTATTTCTATATCCAACAACTTCAACCAGAATAGTGGCTTCTATAACATAGCTGAACCACTTGCCAAGAAACTTCTCCATCGCTATCCCACATAAGAACATAGGAATGGAAGAACACTGCAGAAGGTCTGCTCACAAACTTATCCAATCTCCCTTCCAAGCTACCCAAGATTTTAGACTCTATAACCCCACTCGGTACATCATCAGATGCAGCATTCTCCACCTGACCTCAACATTCTGAACCTGACTATAAATACTTGCGTACCTTCCACCCCAGGTAGATCTGTTTGTGACTTGAAAAAGCCCACTGTGTGCGCGAAACGTTGTCAATAAAGGATCACATTATACTGCATATCTGTTTATATTTCCATTGTGTCGGTATTTTATACCATTTATTTCCATCCTCTCTTCACCTAGTTGTACTCACGAAGCTGTACTCACTTGTACTTACGGAACTTGCTGAGTTGTACTCATGAGGTTGTATTCATTGGTACTCACCTGACAGTACAAAGGTACGTAGTTGTACTCACTTGACAGTATGCAGGTACGTAGTTGTACACACCTGACAGTACACAGGTAGTTGTCCTCACCTAGTTGTCCTCAACTAGGTGTTCTCACCTAGGTGTACTCACAGGGTCGATTCACAGCTCCTTGCCTCGTTTCTCAACAATTTTCGAGGTCACTACCGACCAGTAGCCTCCAGGCCGTGGTCATACCTGTTCCTGAGGCTGGGTGTCTGCCTCCACCAGTATCAGAGGTCTTGTTGATTCAACAGCATCTTCAACTTTCTATGTTTGTCCTCTGTCGCACGCCAAAGACCCTCTTTTTATGCAAGCTATCTTGTCCTCTGAGGATTTTGTATGTTATGCTCGTATCTCCTCCTTGTTCTCTGTGTTGCTTAAGTCAACTCTTGTCTATCTTCCATCCATCCACGATAGACAAAATTGTTACCTGATTCTTGAAATTGATAATCACGTTAGAGAGAGAGAGAGAGAGAGAGAGAGAGAGAGAGAGAGAGAGAGAGAGAGAGAGAGAGAGAGAGAGAGAGAGAGAGAGAGAGAGAGAGAGAGAGAGAGAGAGAGAGAGAGAGAGAGAGAGAGAGAGAGAGAGATAGAGAGAGAGAAAGAGAGAGAGAGAGAGAGAGAGAGAGAGAGAGAGAGAGAGAGAGAGAGAGAGAGAGAGAGAGAGAGAGAGAGAGAGAGAGAGAGAGAGAGAGAGAGAGAGAGAGATATTAAACAAGAAGAACAGAAAAGTTACAAAACATAAGGGTCGTGCGGACTGAATTAACGGTTAGTCTACTAGCCAGAAACCTGACGTACGGTCGTCTGTGCTAGTAGTGTTGACCGCATCTCCATAAGACTTAGTGGGTAATCGTATCAGCCAGGAATCTCGCTCTTCAATGATCTCTAGACTCAACATTCCTCCTCGGCCTGGATGGCGTACCTGATGCTACGTCCAGACGGTCCCCCTTATCATTATTAAGCAGTAAGAGTGTCGCATCTGTGATCTTCTGATGGGTAGCATTACCTTAGCCAGGATATTGGTTGTGGGAGAACCCTGAGATAGAACCTTCTTTATCCTCTCTTGTGATTTATAATTTGAAGCCTTCTGAGGTTCACTTCTGAAGATTGGAATAGAGAATAGAGGGATAAGGTAGGGATAGAGTGAGGTAGGAAGAGTGGGAAGGACGGAAGAGAGGTGTGGTATGCTAAGAGTATATTACAATTTACTCAGTGTATGTCACACTCCCATATAAGCTGCCTCCTAACCAATGAACCGGGTGCTAAGGATTTAACGATCTATAAGGTACTCGTCGGTAAATCAGTACCTTGGTTCATTGACCAATCACAGGCAAGTCCGCCAAAGCTGAAGCAATGTGGTTCACTTGTGGCAAGCATTGGCAGACTTGCCTACCTGCTGGTTGAGTACGGTGCACTCTCTCTGGGTTCTGGTTTGCCATCTGTCACCGTGGTGTACACTTACTATTCTGTCTGTACATAGTGTACAAAGTGTACATACATATATGTATCATCTGGTGAAGGCAAATATACATTGTAGTCTACTGCTGGCTTTTATTTGCTCCACATTCTCATTACGACCAGGTCTCACAGGCCATTCTTACCTGTGTTCGTAAAAAGAAGAGAGGAAGGAAGGTAAGGAGGGATGTAGAGAGGAAGGAAGGGAGAGATATTAGCAACGTTCATGAGTGCACATAACAATGCACATAGCAGTTCACATAGCAGTGCACATATCAGATAGAGTCTTGCCTGCCTAGCAAAGTGCAGCGCATATACTTCTAACTCGTAAAACAAGATCCTCTTCTTACCAAAAATACTTTTCAATTCGATTTAGCCTGCTTAGCTGCCCTGGTCACATAGCCTCTCTTCACTTTAATTATTTTTTCTTACTTTACACTGCCCACGTCTCCACCCGGCCAGGAACCGGACCTGGGTAAGTAAATTTATTCAGGTATACACAAATACAGTTATACAGATTATTATACATAACAGCATATGTGTAGAGAACCTGGGATAACCCAAAAAAGTTAAAGTGACTTATTTCCACTGGGGTCCGTTGGGGATCTTCAATTGTGAGCAGAAAGTGCTATCACCGAACCACCAGTCACCGCGAGGTGCATCCTTACAGTGTTGTCCTGGCCGGGATTATGTTCTACCTGGTGCATGTGGAGGGTGTAACACCAGCCCAGGATATACCTTACACTGTGACACCAGCCCAACATACAGCTTACACTGTGACACCAGCCCAACATACAGCTTACAGTGTGACACCAGCCCAACATACAACTTACAGTGTGACACCAGCCCAGGATATACCTTACACTGTGACACCAGCCCAACATACAGCTTACAGTGTGACACCAGCCCAGCATACAACTTACAGTGTGACACCAGCCCAACATACAACTTACAGTGGTACACCAGCCCAACATACAACTTACAGTGTGACATCAGCCCAACATACAACTTACAGTGTGACACCAGCCCAACATACAACTTACAGTGGGACACCAGCCCAACATACAACTTACAGTGTGACACCAGCCCAACATACAACTTACAGTGTGACACCAGCCCAACATACAACTTACAGTGTGACACCAGCCCAACATACAACTTACAGTGTGACACCAGCCCAACATACAACTTACAGTGTGACACCAGCCCAACATACAACTTACAGTGTGACACCAGCCCAACATACAACTTACAGTGTGACACCAGCCCAACATACAACTTACAGTGTGACACCAGCCCAACATACAATTTACAGTGTGACACTAGCCCAATATACAACTTGCAGTGTGACACCAGCCCAACATACAACTTACAGTGTGACACCAGCCCAACATACAACTTACAGTGTGACACCAGCCCAACATACAACTTACAGTGGGACACCAGCCCAACATATAACTTACAGTGTGGCACCAGCCCAACATACAACTTACAGTGTGACACCAGCCCAACATACAACTTACAGTGTGACACCAGCCCAACATACAACTTACAGTGTGACACCAGCCCAACATACAACTTACAGTGTGACACCAGCCCAACATACAACTTACAGTGTGACACCAGCCCAACATACAACTTACAGTGTGACACCAGCCCAACATACAACTTACAGTGTGACACCAGCCCAACATACAACTTACAGTGTGACACCAGCCCAACATACAATTTACAGTGTGACACCAGCCCAACATACAACTTACAGTGTGACACCAGCCCAACATACAATTTACAGTGTGACACCAGCCCAATATACAACTTGCAGTGTGACACCAGCCCAACATACAAGTTACAGTGTGACACCAGCCCAACATACAATTTACAGTGTGACACCAGCCCAACATACAACTTGCAGTGTGACACCAGCCCAACATACAAGTTACAGTGTGACACCAGCCCAACATACAATTTACAGTGTGACACCAGCCCAATATACAACTTGCAGTGTGACACCAGCCCAACATACAAGTTACAGTGTGACACCAGCCCAACATACAATTTACAGTGTGACATCAGCCCAACATACAACTTACAGTGTGACACCAGCCCAACATACAACTTACAGTGTGACACCAGCCCAACATACAACTTGCAGTGTGACACCAGCCCAACATACAACTTACAGTGTGACACCAGCCCAACATACAATTTACAGTGTGACACCAGCCCAACATACAACTTGCAGTGTGACACCAGCCCAACATACAACTTACAGTGTGACACCAGCCCAATATACAACTTACAGTGTGACACCAGCCCAACATACAACTTACAGTGTGACACCAGCCCAACATACAATTTACAGTGTGACACCAGCCCAACATACAACTTGCAGTGTGACACCAGCCCAACATACAATTTACAGTGTGACACCAGCCCAATATACAACTTACAGTGGGACATCAGCCCAACATAGAACTTACAGTGTGGCACCAGCCCAATATACAACTTACAGTGGGACATCAGCCCAACATACAACTTGCAGTGTGACACCAGCCCAACATACAACTTACAGTGGGACATCAGCCCAACGTACAACTTACAGTGTGACACCAGCCCAACATACAACTTACAGTGTGACACCAGCCCAACATACAACTTGCAGTGTGACACCAGCCCAACATACAACTTACAGTGTGACACCAGCCCAACATCCAATTTACAGTGTGACACCAGCCCAACATACAACTTACAGTGTGACACCAGCCCAATATACAACTTACAGTGTGACACCAGCCCAACATACAACTTACAGTGTGACACCAGCCCAACATACAATTTACAGTGTGACACCAGCCCAACATACAACTTGCAGTGTGACACCAGCCCAACATACAACTTACAGTGTGACACCAGCCCAATATACAACTTACAGTGGGACATCAGCCCAACATAGAACTTACAGTGTGGCACAAGCCCAATATACAACTTACAGTGGGACATCAGCCCAACATACAACTTGCAGTGTGACACCAGCCCAACATACAACTTACAGTGTGACACCAGCCCAATATACAACTTACAGTGGGACATCAGCCCAACATAGAACTTACAGTGTGGCACCAGCCCAATATACAACTTACAGTGTGACACCAGCCCAACATACACACATGATGTGGTTCATAAAACTGATAAGTTGAGGAAAGGAGAGGAGAGAGGGGGAAGGGGAAGACTTTAAGGGAAGAGGAGGAAAGAGGAGGAAGGGGAGGCAGGCTATCACTGGAGATGGGGAGAGAGTTGAAGGGTCGGAAATAGTGGTTGATTAAAGGTTGAGTTTGAAAGTAATTGAGGAAGACTGTTTTTTCTCTAGTCTTCGTGAGAGTAGACGTACTCAAGATAGTGAGAGTACAGGTACGTCCACAAAAGGACAAGGACCTCACACACACACACACACACACGCACGCACTAAACTACAGACCTGTATCTCTAACGTGTATAGTATGCAAGGTCATGGAGAAGATCATCAGGAGGAGAGTGGTGGGGCACCTGGAAAGAAACAAGTGTATAATTGACAACCAGCACGGTTTCAGGGAAGGAAAATCCTGTGTCACAAACCTACTAGAGTTTTATGACAAGGTGACAGAAGTAAGACAAGAGAGAGAGGGGTGGATCGACTGCGTATTTTTGGACTGCAAGAAGGCTTTCGACACAGTTCCTCACAAGAGGTTACTGCAAAAGCTAGAGGATCAGGCACACATAACAGGAAAGGCACTGCAATGGATCAGAGAATATCTGACAGGGAGGAAACAACGAGTCATGGTACGCGACGAGGTGTCAGAGTGGGCGCCTGTGACAAGCGGGGTTCCACAGGGGTCAGTCCTAGGACCTGTGCTGTTCTTGGTATACGTGAACGACATAACGGAAGGGATAGACTCAGAAGTGTCCTTGTTTGCAGACGATGTGAAGTTAATGAGAAGAATCGAATCGGACGAGGATCAGGCAGGACTACAAAGAGATCTGGACAGGCTACAAGCCTGGTCCAGCAACTGGCTCCTTGAATTTAACCCTGCCAAATGCAAAGTCATGAAGATTGGGGAAGGGCAAAGAAGACCGCAGACACAATATAGTTTAGATGGCCAAAGACTGCAAACCTCACTCAAGGAAAAAGATCTGGGGGTGAGTATAACACCGAGCATATCTCCTGAGGCGCACATCAATCAGATAACTGCTGCAGCATACGGGCGCCTGGCAAACCTACGGATAGCCTTCCGATACCTCAGTAAGGATTCGTTTAAGACTCTGTACACCATCTACGTCAGGCCCATACTGGAGTATGCAGCACCAGTTTGGAATCCACACCTAGTCAAGCACGTCAAGAAATTAGAGAAAGTGCAAAGGTTTGCAACAAGACTAGTCCCAGAGCTACGGGGATTGTCCTATGAAGAAAGGTTG
>NC_091303.1:54129654-54199654 GCF_038502225.1 Cherax quadricarinatus | reverse complement strand
CAGTGTACTGACCTGCCTCAGCATCTGACCAGTGTACTGACCTGCCTCAGCATCTGACCAGTGTACTAACCCGCCTCAGCATCTGACCAGTGTACTGACCAGCCTCAGCATCTGACCAGTGTACTGACCAGCCTCAGCATCTGACCAGTGTACTGACCAGCCTCAGCATCTGACCAGTGTACTAACCAGCCTCAGCATCTGACCAGTGTACTGACCAGCCTCAGCATCTGACCAGTGTACTGACCAGCCTCAGCATCTGACCAGTGTACTGACCAGCCTCAGCATCTGACCAGTGTACTGACCAGCCTCAGCATCTGACCAGTGTACTGACCAGCCTCAGCATCTGACCAGTGTACTGACCAGCCTCAGCATCTGACCAGTGTACTGACCAGCCTCAGCATCTGACCAGTGTACTGAGACTTGTACTGTAATCTGTCAAGGATAAAATCCCTGATCTTAAAAACCCTCTAAAAACTACCATTACGAAGGATAATGTGAGAATATTGTGGATTAAATTCACTATACAATTTATTTAATTTATTTCTAGTGTAACAAATATATTTCTAATGGATTAATGGTCATTATTCTTGTTTTTTCTGCTAGTTACAGCAACTTAGAATGGCACAAAAAGTTTATTCGATTATTTACCATATGTATAGCAACTTAATTGTGGTTGCATGGGTCGAGTCATAGCTCCTGGCCCTGAAGTGTGTGTGTGTGTTATTTATAAATTGTTAGTGATGGGAGGAGGATGTGGATGAATTGATGATAATGGTATCAAGTAGAATTGATGGTAATGATATCAGTGATGACGAGGAATAAGATGAGAGATAAAAAAAGGAAGGGGGAGAAATAGGAGACCAAGAAGATAATAAAGAGCAACAACAGTAGCAATAGCAACAACAACAACAGCATCAACTGTAGCAACAAAAGCAACAACAGCAGCAGCAACAGTAGAAGCAGCAATAAGAACAGCATCAGCAACAGCATCAGCAACAGCATCAACAACAGCATCGACAACAGAATCAGCAACAGCATCAGCAACAGCATCAACAACAGCATCAACAACAGCATCAACAACAGAATCAGCAACAGCATCAGCAACAGCATCAACAACAACATCAACAACAGCATCAACAACAGCATCAACAACAGCATCAACAACAGAATCAGCAACAGCATCAGCAACAGCATCAACAACAGCATCGACAACAGCATCAACAACAGCATCACTAACAGCATCAGCAACAGCATCAACAACAGCATCAACAACAGAATCAGCAACAGCATCAGCAACAGCATCAACAACAGAATCAGCAACAGCATCAGCAACAGCATCAACAACAGCATCAGCAACAGCATCAACAACAGAATCAGCAACAGCATCAACAACAGAATCAGCAACAGCATCACTAACAGCATCAGCAACAGCATCAACAACAGCATCAACAACAGCATCAGTAACAGCATCAGCAACAGCATCAACAACAGCATCAGCAACAGCATCAACAACAGCATCAACAACAGCATCAACAACAGCACCAGCAACAGCATCAACAACAGCATCAACAACAGCATCAACAACAGCATCAACAACAGCATCAACAACAGCATCAACAACAGCATCAACAACAGCATCAACAACAGCATCAACAACAGCATCAGAAACAGCAATAACAAGAGCAACAGCAATAACAACAGCATGAACAACAGCATCAACAACAGAATCAGCAACAGCATCAGCAACAGCATCAACAACAGCATCAACAACAGCATCAGCAACAGCATCAACAACAGCATCAACAACAGCATCAACAACAGCATCAGTAACAGCATCAGCAACAGCATCAACAACAGCATCAACAACAGCATCAACAACAGCATCAGCAACAGCATCAACAACAGCATCAACAACAGCATCAACAACAGCATCAACAACAGCATCAACAACAGCAATAACAACAGCAACAGCAATAACAACAGCATGAACAACAGCATCAGCAACAGCATGAACAACAGCATCAACAACAGCATGAACAACAGCATGAACAACAGCATGAACAACAGCATGAGCAACAGCATCAACAACAGCATCAACAACAGCATGAACAACAGCATCAACAACAGCATCAACAACAGCATCAACACCAGAATCAGCAACAGCATCAACAACAGCATCAACAACAGCATCAACAACAGCATCAACAACAGCATCAACAACAACATCAACAACAGCATCATCAACAGCATCAACAACAGCATCAACAACAGCATCAACAACAGCATCAACAACAGCATCAACAACAGCATCAACAACAGCATCAACAACAGCATCAACAACAGAATCAGCAACAGCATCAACAACAGCATCAACAACAGCATCAACAACAGCATCAACAACAGCATCAACAACAGCATCAACAACAGCATCAACAACAGCATCAACAACAGCATCAACAACAGCATCAGCAACAGCAATAACAACAGCAACAGCAATAACAACAGCAACAGCAATAACAACAGCATCAACAACAGCATCAGCAACAGCATGAACAACAGCATCAACAACAGCATCAACAACAGCATCAACAACAGCATGAACAACAGCATGAACAACAGCATCAACAACAGCATGAACAACAGCATCAACAACAGCATCAACAACAGCATGAACAACAGCATGAACAACAGCATCAACAACAGCATCAACAACAGCATGAACAACAGCATCAGCAACAGCATCAACAACAGCATCAACAACAGCATCAACAACAGAATCAGCAACAGCATCAACAACAGCATCAACAACAGCATCAACAACAGAATCAGCAACAGCATGAACAACAGCATCAACAACAGCATCAACAACAGCATCAACAACAGCATCAACAACAGCATCAACAACAGCATCAACAACAGCATGAACAACAGCATCAACAACAGCATGAACAACAGCATCAACAACAGCATGAACAACAGCATGAACAACAGCATGAACAACAGCATCAACAACAGCATCAACAACAGCATCAACAACAGCATCAACAACAGCATGAACAACAGCATCAACAACAGCATCAACAACAGCATCAACAACAGAATCAGCAACAGCATCAACAACACCATGAACAACAGCATTAACAACAGCATCAACAACAGCATCAATAACAGCATCAACAACAGCATCAACAACAGCATCAGCAACAGCATCAAGAACAGCATGAACAACAGCATGAACAACAGCATGAACAACAGCATCAACAACAGCATCAACAACAGCATCAACAACAGCATGAACAACAGCATGAACAACAGCATGAACAACAGCATGAACAACAGCATCAACAACAGCATCAACAACAGCATCAACAACAGAATCAGGAACAGCATCAACAACAGCATCAACAACAGCATCAACAACAGCATCAACAACAGCATCAAAAACAGCATCAACAACAGCATCAACAACAGCATCAACAACAGCATCAACAACAGCATGAACAACAGCATCAACAACAGCATCAACAACAGCATCAGCAACAGCATCAACAACAGCATCAACAACAGCATCAAAAACAGCATCAACAACAGCATCAACAACATCATCAACAACAGCATCAACAACAGCATCAACAACAGCATCAACAACAGAATCAGCAACAGCATCAACAACAGCATCAACAACAGCATCAAAAACAGCATCAACAACAGCATCAACAACAGCATCAACAACAGCATCAACAACAGCATCAACAACAGCATCAACAACAGCATCAACAACAGCATCAACAACAGCATCAACAACAGCATCAACAACAGCATCAACAACAGCATCAACAACAGCATCAACAACAACCGGGCTGTTGCTTATAATTTTAATAGTTAACTCTAGACGTGGCACTGTGGCAGTGGTGGGGAGGTGAGGGTGCCACTCCCTCATCACTTCAGGTGTGGCACTGTGGCAGTGGTGGGGAGGTGAGGGTGCCACTCCCTCATCACTTCAGGTGTGGCACTGTGGCAGTGGTGGGGAGGTGAGTGTGCCACTCCCTCATCACTTCAGGTGTGACACTGTGGCAGTGGTGAGGAGGTGAGTGTGCTACTCTCTCATCACTGGAGGTGTGGCAGTGGTGAGGAGGTGAGTGTGCTACTCTCTCATCACTGGAGGTGTGGCAGTGGTGAGGAGGTGAGTGTGCTACTCTCTCATCACTGGAGGTGTGGCAGTGGGGTGAGTGTGCCACTCCCTCATCACTGGAGGTGTGGCAGTGGGGTGAGTGTGCCACTCCCTCATCACTGGAGGTGTGGCAGTGGTGAGGAGGTGAGTGTGCCACTCTCTCATCACTGGAGGTGTGGCAGTGGTGAGGAGGTGAGTGTGCCACCCCCTCATCACTGGAGGTGTGGCAGTGGTGATGAGGTGAGTGTGCCACTCTCTCATCACTGGAGGTGTGGCAGTGGTGATGAGGTGAGTGTGCCACTCTCTCATCACTGGAGGTGTGGCAGTGGTGATGAGGTGAGTGTGCCACTCCCTCATCACTGGAGGTGTGGCAGTGGTGAGGAGGTGAGTCTGCTACTCTCTCATCACTGGAGGTGTGGCAGTGGTGATGAGGTGAGTGTGCCACTCCCTCATCACTGGAGGTGTGGCAGTGGTGAGGAGGTGAGTGTGCCACTCCCTCATCACTGGAGGTGTGGCAGTGGGGTGAGTGTGCCACTCCCTCATCACTGGAGGTGTGGCAGTGGTGAGGAGGTGAGTGTGCCACTCTCTTATCACTGGAGGTGTGGCAGTGGTGAGGAGGTGAGTGTGCCACTCTCTCATCACTGGAGGTGTGGCAGTGGTGAGGAGATGAGTGTGCCACTCTCTTATCACTGGAGGTGTGGCAGTGGTGAGGAGGTGAGTATGCCACTCTCTCATCACTGGAGGTGTGGCAGTGGTGAGGAGGTGAGTGTGCCACTCTCTCATTACTGGAGGTGTGGCAGTGGTGAGGAGGTGAGTGTGTCACTCTCTAATCACTGGAGGTGTGGCAGTGGTGAGGAGGTGAGTGTGCTACTCTCTCATTACTGGAGGTGTGGCAGTGGTGAGGAGGTGAGTGTGTCACTCTCTAATCACTGGAGGTGTGGCAGTGGTGAGGAGGTGAGTGTGCCACTCCCTCATCAGTTAAGGTGTGGCACTGTGGCAGTGTTGGGGAGGTGAGTGTGCCACTCCCTCATCTCTGGAGGTGTGGCAGTGGTGAGGAGGTGAGTGTGCCACTCTCTCATCACTGGAGGTGTGGCAGTGGTGAGGAGGTGAGTGTGCCACTCCCTCATCACTGGAGGTGTGGCACTGTGGCAGTGTTGGGGAGGTGAGTGTGCCACTCCATCATCTCTGGAGGTGTGGCACCCTATCATCAGCAGAGTGCCAGGTGTGTACAACTGTGTCATCTCCTGGAGAGAGACACACACACCAGAAAAAACTTGACCGTTGTAGTCCAGCTCTTGTCCCCGCAGAGCTCACACACGATCTTTGGGTAATAACATATATTATGTCTGTTCCAGCCAGAGTGAGGTATTCCTCTCTCTCTCTCTCTCTCTCTCTCTCTCTCTCTCACATGTGATACGCACCAGCACTATGATCAATCAATTTTAATGAAATTTCGAGAAGAGTCCACTATAACGTGGGCAATTTCTTCCCCTAATACACACTGGAAAAAACTTCCAGTGTATGAAATGTTCCAAGTGTGTGAACAAGAACCACTTAAGAATCGGCTCTTCAAGAACTATATAAATGTATTCAGCTATATACACTGTATGTTGTGGGATCATTGCACCTTTTCTAAATGTCTAAACAGAATTACGGGCAGCTAGAGTGTAGGTAGACCTGGTCACTAGGGTCAGGAGTGTACCTGCAGGTAGACCTGGTCACTAGGGGCAGGAGTGTACCTGCAGGTAGACCTGGTCACTAGGGGCAGGAGTGTACCTGCAGGTAGACCTGATCATTAGGGGCAGGAGTGTACCTGCAGGTAGACCTGGTCACTAGGGGCAGGAGTGTACCTGCAGGTAGACCTGGTCACTAGGGGCAGGAGTGTACCTGCAGGTAGACCTGGTCACTAGGGGCAGGAGTGTACCTGCAGGTAGACCTGGTCACTAGGAGAAGGAGAGGCTGTGTATCTGCAGGAAGACCTGGCTGATGAAGGACACTGGGAGACGCCGCTGCTCTCGTTACATTAGCAGAGAAAGTCGCTAAGTATTCTGTCTGGAGGCGAAGAGTTGGTGTTGGTATCTGGGTCAGCTGTGTTGGTCTATCTGGTGGTCGTGGTAGACGTGATGGTGGTGGTAGATGTGGTGGTGGTGGTAGATGTGGTGGTGGTAGATGTGGTGGTGGTAGAAGTGGCGGTGGTGGTAGATGTGGTGGTGGTAGACGTGATGGTGGTGGTGGTAGACGTGATGGTGGTGGTGGTAGACGTGATGGTGGTGGTGGTAGACGTGATGGTGGTGGTAGACGTGATGGTGGTGGTAGATGTGGTGGCGGTGGTAGATGTGGTGGTGGTAGATATGGTGGTGGTAGACGTGGTGAGGGTGGTAGATGTGGTGGTGGTAGAGGTGATGGTGGTGGTGGTAGACGGGATGGTGGTGTTGGTAGATGTGATGGTGGTGGTAGACGTGGTAGTGGTGGTGGTGGTAGACATAGCGGTGATGGTGGTAGATGTGGTAGTCGTGCTGGTAGATGTGGTGGTGGTGGTGATGGTAGACGTGGTGGTGGTGGTAGACGTGATGGTGGTGGTAGACATGGAGGTAGTTATGGTGGTAGACATGCAGATCAAGAGAGTAGACTAGTGTTGAAGACGACCAGTGGTGTTCAGGCAGGTAGAAGAGAAATTTAAATGATAAATGAGTTACATAACACAGCACTAGAAGGAAGAGAATACAGTAATATTATATTATTTATCAGCTGTGGTCTGGAAGGAAGGTGAGTGTGGTACCGTGTCTGTGATGGGTATGTGGGCCAGCGGGGCATCCACAGTAACAAACTGGTTGATCAGGCAAGCGCCAGACTAGCCTGGCCCAGGTTCCACGTCAGAACTATACAGAGAGGAAGGAACTGATGCAGCCAAGACCAGGGTAATGAGACGGTACTGTTAACAACATAATTAGTAACGGTACTGTTAACAACATAACTAGTAATGGTACTGTTAACAACATAACTAGTAATGGTACTGTTAACAACATAACTAGTAATGGTACTGTTAACAACATAACTAGTAATGGTACTGTTAACAACATAACTAGTAATGGTACTGTTAACAACATAACTAGTAATGGTACTGTTAACAACATAACTAGTAATGGTACTGTTAACAACATAACTAGTGATGGTACTGTTAACAACATAACTAGTAACGGTACTGTTAACAACATAACTAGTAATGGTACTGTTAAGAACATAACTAGTAATGGTACTGTTAACAACATAACTAGTAATGGTACTGTTAACAACATAACTAGTAATGGTACTGTTAACAACAGAACTAGTAATGGTACTGTTAACAACATAACTAGTAACGGTACTGTTAACAACATAACAAGTAATGGTACTGTTATTAACATAAGTAATGGTACTGTTAACAACACTGGTACTATTAACAACACTGGTACTATTAACAACACTGGTACTGTTAACAACACTGGTACTGTTAACAACACTGGTACTGTTAACAACACTGGTACTGTTAACAACACTGGTTCTGTTAACAACACTGGTACTATTAACAACACTGGTACCATTAACAACACTGGTACTGTTAACAACACTGGTACTGTTAACAACACTGGTACTGTTAACAACACTGGTACTGTTAACAACACTGGTACTGTTAACAACACTGGTTCTGTTAACAGTACTGGTACTATTAACAACACTGGTACTATTAACAACACTGGTACTGTTAACAACACTGGTACTGTTAACAACACTGGTTCTGTTAACAACACTGACACTGTTAATAATACTGGTACTGTTAACAACACTGGTACTGTTAACAATACTAGTACTATTAACAACGCTGATACTGTTAATAATACTGGTACTATTAACAACACTGGTACTGTTAACAACACTGGTACTGTTAACAACACTGGCACTGTTAACAACACTGGTACTGTTAATAACACTGGTACTATTAACAACACTGGTACTGTTAACAACACGGGTACTGTTAACAACACTGGTACTATTAACAACACCGGTACTATTAATAACACTGGTACTGTTAACAACGCTGGTACTATTAACAACACTGGTGCTGTTAACAACACTGGTACTGTTAACAACACAGGTGCTAACAACACTGGTACTGTTAACAACACTGGTACTATTAACAACACTGGTACTGTTAACAACACTGGTACTTTTAACAACACTGGTACTGTTAACAACACTGGTACTATTAACAACACTGGTACTATTAACAACACTGGTACTGTTAACAACACTGGTACTATTAACAACACTGGTACTGTTAACAACACTGGTACTATTAACAACACTGGTACTGTTAACAACGCTGGTACTGTTAACAACACTGGTACTATTAACAACACTGGTATTATTAACAACACTGGTACTGTTAGCAACACTGGTACTATTAACAACACTGGTACTATTAACAACACTGGTACTATTAACAACACTGGTACTGTTAACAACACTGGTACTGCTAACAACACTGGTACTGTTAACAACACTGGAACTGTTAACAACACTGGTACTGTTAACAACACTGGTACTGTTAACAACACTGGTACTGTTAACAACACTGGTACTGTTAACAACACTGGTACTATTAACAACACTGGCACTTTTAACATCACTGGTACTGTTAACAACACTGGTACTGTTAACAACACTGGTACTATTAACAACACTGGTACTGTTAACAACACTGGTACTGTTAACAACACTGGTACTGTTAACAACACTGGTACTATTAACAACACTGGTACTGTTAACAACACTGGTACTGTTAACAATACTGGTACTGTTAACAACACTGGTACTATTAACAACACTGGTACTGTTAACAACACTGGTACTGTTAACACTGGTACTGTTAACAACACTGGTACTGTTAACACTGGTACTGTTAACAACACTGGTACTGTTAACACTGGTACTGTTAACAACACTGGTACTGTTAACAACACTGGTACTGTTAACAACACTGATACTATTAACAACACTGGTACTTTTAACAACACTGGTACTGTTAACAACACTGGTACTGTTAACAACACTGGTACTATTAACAACACTGGTACTATTAACAACACTGGTACTGTTAACAACACTGGTACTGTTAACAACACTGGTACTGTTAACAACACTGGTACTGTTAACAACACTGGTACTGTTAACAACACTGGTACTGTTAACAACACTGGTACTGTTAACAACACTGGTACTGTTAACAACACTGGTACTGTTAACAACACTGGTACTGTTAACACTGGTACTGTTAACAACACTGGTACTGTTAACAACACTGGTACTGTGAACAACACTGGTACTGTTAACAATACTGGTACTGTTAACAACACTGGTACTGTTAACAACACTGGTACTGTTAACAACACTGGTACTGTTAACAACACTGGTACTGTTAACACTGGTACTGTTAACAACACTGGTACTGTTAACACTGGTACTCTCCCTCACATTAAGAACATCTTTCCCGTCCTGATAGATATTTTCAAAGTAGATGGGAAATCCTAGTCAGAAAATACAGATATTATTTACTGTTCACAGAGTCGGAAAAAAGAAAATTTAAATTGCAAAAACTTCCTTAAAATACTGTTAGTGAGCTCTCAAGGTTCTCTACCTGCTGAATACAACCTCTTAATAAAATAATAAGTTATTTTACTTATTTTAATAAGGTAAGTAACAGCTTGTTTTAATTAAAGTAACGGATTGTTGGGGTAAGAAATACGGGAGGAAGAGTAAACCTAGTGGAAGAATAGAGCTTTAAAACCCCCGTATCCGAGTTACTGAGCTCTTTACTTTGCTATCAACAGCATCGGTATCCGAGTTACTGAGCTCTTTACTTTGCTATCAACAGCGTCGGTATCCTAGTTACTGAGCTCTTTACTTTGCTATCAACAGCGTCGGTATCCGAGTTACTGAGCTCTTTACTTTGCTATCAACAGCGTCGGTATCCGAGTTACTGAGCTCTTGACTTTGCCATCAACAGCGTCGGTATCCGAGTTACTGAGCTCTTTACTTTGCTATCAACAGCGTCGGTATCCGAGTTACTGAGCTCTTGACTTTGCTATCAACAGCATCGGTATCCGAGTTACTGAGCTCTTTACTTTGCCATCAACAGCGTCGGTATCCGAGTTACTGAGCTCTTTACTTTGCTATCAACAGCGTCGGTATCCGAGTTACTGAGCTCTTTACTTTGCTATCAACAGCGTCGGTATCCGAGTTACTGAGCTCTTTACTTTGCTATCAACAGCGTCGGTATCCGAGTTACTGAGCTCTTTACTTTGCTATCAACAGCGTCGGTATCCGAGTTACTGAGCTCTTTACTTTGCTATCAACAGCGTCGGTATCCGAGTTACTGAGCTCTTTACTTTGCTATCAACAGCGTCGGTATCCTAGTTACTGAGCTCTTTACTTTGCCATCAACAGCGTCGGTATCCGAGTTACTGAGCTCTTTACTTTGCTATCAACAGCATCGGTATCCGAGTTACTGAGCTCTTTACTTTGCTATCAACAGCGTCGGTATCCTAGTTACTGAGCTCTTTACTTTGCCATCAACAGCGTCGGTATCCGAGTTACTGAGCTCTTTACTTTTCTATCAACAGCGTCGGTATCCGAGTTACTGAGCTCTTGACTTTGCTATCAACAGCGTCGGTATCCGAGTTACTGAGCTCTTTACTTTGCTATCAACAGCGTCGGTATCCGAGTTACTGAGCTCTTTACTTTGCTATCAACAGCGTCGGTATCCGAGTTACTGAGCTCTTGACTTTGCCATCAACAGCGTCGGTATCCGAGTTACTGAGCTCTTTACTTTGCTATCAACAGCGTCGGTATCCGAGTTACTGAGCTCTTTACTTTGCTATCAACACACACAAGAAATATTGTCACAATGCAGGTAGAACATTTGACGGGCGATCAATATCCAGTCTCTAGAATCCGTTCTTGATCAGCCAGACTTTGATAGCTGTGTAGGCTCTCAGCAGCATACAGAACTAGCAGCCTAGCTAACGAGGCGGTCACTAGGCAAGTCTGGACACAGGCCTAGCTAGGGTGTACACTGGAAAAACTCCCCGCACAAGAATCGTGTACTGACAAAAAGCAACTTAAACCGTTGAGGTCACACCACGCTGATATTGTTAATTATTAATTAAATGATTTCACATCTAAAGTAAAACAAAATAAGACATTCGTGTCTGGTAGACTGTGTTTGGTAGACTGTCTGGTAGATTGTCTGGTAGACTGTCTGGTAGACTGTCTGGTAGACTGTGTGCTGGTACACAAGCACAGTTCATGGACTGTGTCTGGTAGACTGTGTGTGGTACACAAACACAGCTCATGGACTGTGTCTGGAAGATCGTAAGTACCCAAGTACCTGACCTCTGAAGACCGTAGTGACTGCAGCACCGTCCACGGAGTCCCTGCTACCACTAAAATATTACTAGTTTAGGGGATAAACATTTAGATGAACATCTAGTGAAGCACAAATATAAATTCTTCACTATAAAAATTAAAAGAGAATGATCTTATTAAGATATGAGAGAGACATGATGTAGGTGACCTTCACACGTACGAGTGTGTGATGCTGTCCAAGACGTCAGCACGAGTGTGTGATGCTGTCCAAGACGTCAGCACGAGTGTGTGATGCTGTTCAAGACGTCAGTACGAGTGTGTGATGCTGTCCAAGACGTCAGTACGAGTGTGTGATGCTGTCCAAGACGTCAGTACGAGTGTGTGATGCTGTCCAAGACGTCAGCACGAGTGTGTGATGCTGTCCAAGACGTCAGTACGAGTGTGTGATGCTGTCCAACACGTCAGTACGAGTGTGTGATGCTGTCCAACACGTCAGTACGAGTGTGATGCTGTCCAAATGTCAGCACGAGTGTGTGATGCTGTCCAACACGTCAGTACGAGTGTGTGATGCTCTCCAAGACGTCAGTACGAGTGTGTGATGCTGTCCAAGACGTCAGCACGTGTGTGTGATGCTGTCCAAGACGTCAGTACGAGTGTGTGATGCTGTCCAAGACGTCAGCACGAGTGTGTGATGCTGTCTAACACGTCAGCACGAGTGTGTGATGCTGTCCAAGACGTCAGCACGAGTGTGTGATGCTGTCCAAGACGTCAGCACGAGTGTGTGATGCTGTCCAACACGTCAGCACTAGTGTGTGATGCTGTTCAAGACGTCAGCATGAGTGTGTGATGCTGTCCAAGACGTCAGTACGAGTGTGTGATGCTGTCCAAGACGTCAGTACGAGCGTGTGATGCTGTCCAAGACGTCAGCACGAGTGTGTGATGCTGTCCAAGACGTCAGTACGAGCGTGTGATGCTGTCCAAGACGTCAGCACGAGTGTGTGATGCTGTCCAAGACGTCAACACGAGTGTGTGATGCTGTCCAAGACGTCAGTACGAGTGTGTGATGCTGTCCAAGACGTCAGTACGAGTGTGTGATGCTGTCCAAGACGTCAGTACGAGTGTGTGATGCTGTCCAAGACGTCAGTACGAGTGTGTGATGCTGTCCAAGAGTCAGCACGAGTGTGTGATGCTGTCCAACACGTCAGCACGAGTGTGTGATGCTGTTCAAGACGTCAGCACGAGTGTGTGATGCTCTCCAAGACGTCAGCACGAGTGTGTGATGCTGTCCAAGACGTCAGCACGAGTGTGTGATGCTGTTCAAGACGTCAGCACGAGTGTGTGATGCTCTCCAAGACGTCAGCACGAGTGTGTGATGCTGTCCAAGACGTCAGCACGAGTGTGTGATGCTGTCCAAGACGTCAGCACGAGTGTGTGATGCTGTCCAAGACGTCAACACGAGTGTGTGATGCTGTCCAAGACGTCAGCACGAGTGTGTGATGCTGTCCAAGACGTCAGTACGAGTGTGTGATGCTGTCCAACACGTCAGCAGAGAACAGCTTGACAGGAGTGATGTCAAGGGTAGCTGGATGTGAAAATCTTCAGAGTCAAGGTCACGGTAGAGTTCAAGACGAGCAAACATTTACAAGACTTGGGAAGGCTGTTGTATCAACATCACGAACAACAGTGGTAGCAACACCAACACTAAAAGTAACAGCTACAGAGAAGTAATACAACAACAGCAGCAGTAAAAATAACAGCAGTGCAGCAGTAATAAAACAATCACAACAATAATAAAACAATCACAACACTAATAACAATATTAACAACAACTTCAACAACAATTAAATAACCCGCACATGAGAGAGAGAGAGAGAGAGAGAGAGAGAGAGAGACTTACGACACCTTTTCGAACTGAACTGGACCATTCGCACACTGTCTCTCGCACACTGTCTCTCGCACACTGTCTCTCGCACACTGTCTCTCGCACACTGTCTCTCGCACACTGTCTCTCGCACACTGTCTCTCGCACACTGTCTCTCGCACACTGTCTCTCGCACACTGTCTCTCGCACACTGTCTCTCGCACACTGTCTCTCGCACACTGTCTCTCGCACACTGTCTCTCGCACACTGTCTCTCGCACACTGTCTCTCGCACACTGTCTCTCGCACACTGTCTCTCGCACACTGTCTCTCGCACACTGTCTCTCGCACACTGTCTCTCGCACACTGTCTCTCGCACACTGTCTCTCGCACACTGTCTCTCGCACACTGTCTCTCGCCCACTGTCTCTCGTGTCTCTCGCACATTGTCTCTCGCACACTGTCTCTCGCACACTGTCTCTCGCACATTGTCTCTCGCACACTGTCTCTCGCACACTGTCTCTCGCACATTGTCTCTCGCACACTGTCTCTCGCACACTGTCTCTCGCACACTGTCTCTCGCACACTGTCTCTCGCACACTGTCTCTCGCACACTGTCTCTCACCATCTTAAAAACAACAATAAACATCTCAAACTTCTAAAATATAATACCAACGCCGTCCCTGACGAGACACAAAACTCTAAATATCTCGCGTTCAACAAAGATCATAAGAAAAATTAATGATAAGACCTTATATCTATAGAATTTTTAGAATTTATGGAATTAAACAACTGAATCCAAATGGATCTAGACAACAGCGGTACAAACAATCTATTGGATCACGCCAAAGGTGCTAAAGTTGTATCCAAATGGTGTACGGACACCAAAACTTGGGAAACTTCAACTAGAAGGACGTTCAGTGAAGAACTTCGTGAGGTTCGTGACTTGATCAAGCTCCACTAAGTAAAGTTCGTCAGGAAACAGGAGCATTGTGTCATGACGCGGCTCTTGAGTCATGAGCCGCCACTTGGGCTTTTTGTTATCTGACTGAGGCCTTCCACTGGCTTACCCTTCCACCTCTTTAAAACTTAAAGATATGATTGCAGAGTGACAAGATCTACCTTTAAAGACTTGTTCTCCAACTTGTATGTTCTTCAGGCTTACCACGATAACACTACACATGACTACACCCTGTGATAACACTACACATGACTACACCCTGTGATAACACTACACATGACTACACCCTGTGATAACACTACACATGACTACACCCTGTAATAACACTACACATGACTACACCCTGTGATAACACTACACATGACTACACCCTGTGATAACACTACACATGACTACACCCTGTGATAACACTACACATGACTACACCCTGTGATAACACTACACATGACTACACCCTGTGATAACACTACACATGACTACACCCTGTGATAACACTACACATGACATGTGATAGCACTACACATGACTACACCCTGTGATAACATGACTACACCCTGTGATAACACTACACATCTACACCCTGTGATAACACTACACATGACTACGCCCTGTGATAACACTACACATGACTACACCCTGTGAAAACACTACACATGACTACACACTATGATAACAGTACACATGACTACACCCTGTGATAACACTACACATGACTACACACTATGATAACAGTATCCATGCCTACACACTGTGATAACAGTACACATGACTACACCCTGTGATAGCACTACACATGACTACACCCTATGATAACAGTATCACATGACTACACCCTATGATAACAGTACACATGACTACACCCTGTGATAACACTACACATGACTACACATGTGATAACAGTATCCATGCCTACACACTATGATAAAAGTATTCAATCCTACACATTATGATAACAGTATCCATGACTACACCCTGTGATAGCACTACACATGACTACACCCTGTGATAACACTACACATGACTACACCCTGTGATAACACTACACATGACTACACCCTGTGATAGCACTACACATGACTACACCCTGTGATAACACTATTCATATTTAGACATTATGATTACAGTATCCATGTCTTCACATTATGATAACAATATCCATGCTAACACATTATGATAACAGTATCCAATCCTACACATTATGATAACAGTATCCATGCCTACACACTATGATAACAGTATTCAATCCTACACATTATGATAACAGTATCCATGCCTACACACTATGATAACAGTATTCAATCCTACACATTATGATAACAGTATCCATGCCTACACACTATGATAACAGTATTCAATCCTACACATTATGATAACAGTATCCATGCTTACATACTATGATAACAGTATTCAATCCTACACATTAATAATAACAGCATCAACGCCTAGAAACTAATTCCAACATCTTGATAACAGTCTAAAGTTTGAAGATGTTGAAGTCTGCTGACTGTGTCATAGTGCTGTAACTGTGTCACAGTGCTGTAACTGTGTCATAGTGCTGTAACTGTGTCACAGTGCTGTAACTGTGTCACAGTGCTGTAACTGTGTCATAGTGCTGTAACTGTGTCATAGTGCTGTAACTGTGTCACAGTGCTGTAACTGTGTCATAGTGCTGTAACTGTGTCACAGTGCTGTAACTGTGTCACAGTGCTGTAACTGTGTCACAGTGCTGTAACTGTGTCACAGTGCTGTAACTGTGTCACAGTGCTGTAACTGTGTCATAGTGCTGTAACTGTGTCACAGTGCTGTAACTGTGTCACAGAGCTGTAACTGTGTCACAGTGCTGTAACTGTGTCATAGTGCTGTAACTGTGTCACAGAGCTGTAACTGTGTCACAGTGCTGTAACTGTGTCATAGTGCTGTAACTGTGTCATAGTGCTGTAACTGTGTCATAGTGCTGTAACTGTGTCATAGTGCTGTAACTGTGTCATAGTGCTGTAACTGTGTCATAGTGCTGTAACTGTGTCATAGTGCTGTAACTGTGTCACAGTGCTGTAACTGTGTCACAGTGCTGTAACTGTGTCATAGTGCTGTAACTGTGTCATAGTGCTGTAACTGTGTCACAGTGCTGTAACTGTGTCATAGTGCTGTAACTGTGTCACAGTGCTGTAACTGTGTCACAGTGCTGTAACTGTGTCATAGTGCTGTAACTGTGTCATAGTGCTGTAACTGTGTCATAGTGCTGTAACTGTGTCATAGTGCTGTAACTGTGTCACAGTGCTGTAACTGTGTCACAGTGCTGTAACTGTGTCACAGTGCAGTAACTGTGTCACAGTGCTGTAACTGTGTCACAGTGCTGTAACTGTGTCATAGTGCTGTAACTGTGTCACAGTGCTGTAACTGTGTCACAGTGCTGTAACTGTGTCATAGTGCTGTAACTGTGTCACAGTGCTGTAACTGTGTCACAGTGCTGTAACTGTGTCACAGTGCTGTAACTGTGTCATAGTGCTGTAACTGTGTCATAGTGCTGTAACTGTGTCATAGTGCTGTAACTGTGTCACAGTACTGTAACTGTGTCATAGTGCTGTAACTGTGTCACAGTGCTGTAACTGTGTCATAGTGCTGTAACTGTGTCATAGTGCTGTAACTGTGTCATACTGCTGTAACTGTGTCACAGTGCTGTAACTGTGTCATAGTGCTGTAACTGTGTCACAGTGCTGTAACTGTGTCACAGTGCTGTAACTGTGTCACAGTGCTGTAACTGTGTCACAGTGCTGTAACTGTGTCATAGTGCTGTAACTGTGTCACAGTGCTGTAACTGTGTCACAGTGCTGTAACTGTGTCATAGTGCTGTAACTGTGTCACAGTGCTGTAACTGTGTCACAGTGCTGTAACTGTGTCACAGTGCTGTAACTGTGTCATAGTGCTGTAACTGTGTCATAGTGCTGTAACTGTGTCATAGTGCTGTAACTGAGTCACAGTACTGTAACTGTGTCACAGTGCTGTAACTGTGTCACAGTGCTGTAACTGTGTCACAGTGCTGTAACTGCGTCATAGTGCTGCAACTGTGTCACAGTGCTGTAACTGTGTCACAGTGCTGTAACTGTGTCACAGTGCTGTAACTGTGTCATAGTGCTGTAACTGTGTCATAGTGCTGTAACTGTGTCACAGTGCTGTAACTGTGTCACAGTGCTGTAACTGTGTCATAGTGCTGTAACTGTGTCACAGTGCTGTAACTGTGTCACAGTGCTGTAACTGTGTCACAGTGCTGTAACTGTGTCACAGTGCTGTAACTGTGTCATAGTGCTGTAACTGTGTCACAGTGCTGTAACTGTGTCACAGTGCTGTAACTGTGTCATAGTGCTGTAACTGTGTCACAGTGCTGTAACTGTGTCACAGTGCTGTAACTGTGTCACAGTGCTGTAACTGTGTCACAGTGCTGTAACTGTGTCACAGTGCTGTAACTGTGTCACAGTGCTGTAACTGTGTCATAGTGCTGTAACTGTGTCACAGTGCTGTAACTGTGTCACAGTGCTGTAACTGTGTCATAGTGCTATAACTGTGTCATAGTGCTGTAACTGTGTCATAGTGCTGTAACTGTGTCATAGTGCTGTAACTGTGTCACAGTGCTGTAACTGTGTCATAGTGCTGTAACTGTGTCACAGTGCTGTAACTGTGTCACAGTGCTGTAACTGTGTCATAGTGCTGTAACTGTGTCATAGTGCTGTAACTGTGTCACAGTGCTGTAACTGTGTCATAGTGCTGTAACTGTGTCACAGTGCTGTAACTGTGTCACAGTGCTGTAACTGTGTCACAGTGCTGTAACTGTGTCACAGTGCTGTAACTGTGTCACAGTGCTGTAACTGTGTCATAGTGCTGTAACTGTGTCACAGTGCTGTAACTGTGTCACAGAGCTGTAACTGTGTCACAGTGCTGTAACTGTGTCATAGTGCTGTAACTGTGTCACAGAGCTGTAACTGTGTCACAGTGCTGTAACTGTGTCATAGTGCTGTAACTGTGTCATAGTGCTGTAACTGTGTCATAGTGCTGTAACTGTGTCATAGTGCTGTAACTGTGTCATAGTGCTGTAACTGTGTCATAGTGCTGTAACTGTGTCATAGTGCTGTAACTGTGTCACAGTGCTGTAACTGTGTCACAGTGCTGTAACTGTGTCATAGTGCTGTAACTGTGTCATAGTGCTGTAACTGTGTCACAGTGCTGTAACTGTGTCATAGTGCTGTAACTGTGTCACAGTGCTGTAACTGTGTCACAGTGCTGTAACTGTGTCATAGTGCTGTAACTGTGTCATAGTGCTGTAACTGTGTCATAGTGCTGTAACTGTGTCATAGTGCTGTAACTGTGTCACAGTGCTGTAACTGTGTCACAGTGCTGTAACTGTGTCACAGTGCAGTAACTGTGTCACAGTGCTGTAACTGTGTCACAGTGCTGTAACTGTGTCATAGTGCTGTAACTGTGTCACAGTGCTGTAACTGTGTCACAGTGCTGTAACTGTGTCATAGTGCTGTAACTGTGTCACAGTGCTGTAACTGTGTCACAGTGCTGTAACTGTGTCACAGTGCTGTAACTGTGTCATAGTGCTGTAACTGTGTCATAGTGCTGTAACTGTGTCATAGTGCTGTAACTGTGTCACAGTACTGTAACTGTGTCATAGTGCTGTAACTGTGTCACAGTGCTGTAACTGTGTCATAGTGCTGTAACTGTGTCATAGTGCTGTAACTGTGTCATACTGCTGTAACTGTGTCATAGTGCTGTAACTGTGTCACAGTGCTGTAACTGTGTCACAGTGCTGTAACTGTGTCACAGTGCTGTAACTGTGTCACAGTGCTGTAACTGTGTCACAGTGCTGTAACTGTGTCATAGTGCTGTAACTGTGTCACAGTGCTGTAACTGTGTCACAGTGCTGTAACTGTGTCATAGTGCTGTAACTGTGTCACAGTGCTGTAACTGTGTCACAGTGCTGTAACTGTGTCACAGTGCTGTAACTGTGTCATAGTGCTGTAACTGTGTCATAGTGCTGTAACTGTGTCATAGTGCTGTAACTGAGTCACAGTACTGTAACTGTGTCACAGTGCTGTAACTGTGTCACAGTGCTGTAACTGTGTCACAGTGCTGTAACTGCGTCATAGTGCTGCAACTGTGTCACAGTGCTGTAACTGTGTCACAGTGCTGTAACTGTGTCACAGTGCTGTAACTGTGTCATAGTGCTGTAACTGTGTCATAGTGCTGTAACTGTGTCACAGTGCTGTAACTGTGTCACAGTGCTGTAACTGTGTCATAGTGCTGTAACTGTGTCACAGTGCTGTAACTGTGTCACAGTGCTGTAACTGTGTCACAGTGCTGTAACTGTGTCACAGTGCTGTAACTGTGTCATAGTGCTGTAACTGTGTCACAGTGCTGTAACTGTGTCACAGTGCTGTAACTGTGTCATAGTGCTGTAACTGTGTCACAGTGCTGTAACTGTGTCACAGTGCTGTAACTGTGTCACAGTGCTGTAACTGTGTCACAGTGCTGTAACTGTGTCACAGTGCTGTAACTGTGTCACAGTGCTGTAACTGTGTCATAGTGCTGTAACTGTGTCACAGTGCTGTAACTGTGTCATAGTGCTGTAACTGTGTCACAGTGCTATAACTGTGTCATAGTGCTGTAACTGTGTCATAGTGCTGTAACTGTGTCATAGTGCTGTAACTGTGTCATAGTGCTGTAACTGTGTCACAGTGCTGTAACTGTGTCACAGTGCTGTAACTGTGTCAAAGTGCTGTAACTGTGTCACAGTGCTGTAACTGTGTCACAGTGCTGTAACTGTGTCATAGTGCTGTAACTGTGTCACAGTGCTGTAACTGTGTCACAGTGCTGTAACTGTGTCACAGTGCTGTAACTGTGTCACAGTGCTGTAACTGTGTCACAGTGCTGTAACTGTGTCACAGTGCTGTAACTGTGTCATAGTGCTGTAACTGTGTCACAGTGCTGTAACTGTGTCACAGTGCTGTAACTGTGTCACAGTGCTGTAACTGTGTCACAGTGCTGTAACTGTGTCACAGTGCTGTAACTGTGTCACAGTGCTGTAACTGTGTCACAGTGCTGTAACTGTGTCACAGTGCTGTAACTGTGTCACAGTGCTGTAACTGTGTCACAGTGCTGTAACTGTGTCATAGTGCTGTAACTGTGTCACAGTGCTGTAACTGTGTCACAGTGCTGTAACTGTCTCACAGTGCTGTAACTGTGTCACAGTGCTGTAACTGTGTCATAGTGCTGTAACTGTGTCACAGTGCTGTAACTGTGTCATAGTGCTGTAACTGTGTCACAGTGCTGTAACTGTGTCACAGTGCTGTAACTGTGTCACAGTGCTGTAACTGTGTCATAGTGCGACATATATTTGATCATTTTTAATATTGTGGGTAGAGGGAGACACTGTCGGGCGATGTTTGGCAGATAGTTCAGGGAGGGAGGCCAGGGAGAGAGGCCAGGGAGAGAGGCCAGGGAGAGAGGCCAGGGAGAGAGGCCAGGGAGAGAGGCCAGGGAGAGAGGCCAGGGAGAGAGGCCAGGGAGAGAGGCCAGGGAGAGAGGCCAGGGAGAGAGAGGCCAGGGAGAGAGAGGCCAGGGAGAGAGGCCAGGGAGAGAGAGGCCAGGGAGAGAGGCCAGGGAGAGAGGCCAGGGAGAGAGGCCAGGGAGAGAGGCCAGGGAGAGAGGCCAGGGAGAGAGGCCAGGGAGAGAGGCCAGGGAGAGAGGCCAGGGAGAGAGGCCAGGGAAGGAGGCCAGGGAGAGAGGCCAGGGATGGAGGCCAGGAGAGGGGCCAGGGAGAGAGGCCAGGGAGAGAGGCCAGGGAGAGAGGCCAGGGAAGGAGGCCAGGGAGAGAGGCCAGGGAGAGAGGCCAGGGAGAGAGGCCAGGGAGAGAGGCAAGGGATGGAGGCCAGGAGAGGCCAGGGAGAGAGGCCAGGGAGAGAGGCCAGGGAGAGAGGCCAGGGAGAGAGGCCAGGGAGAGAGGCCAGGGAGAGAGGCCAGGGAGAGAGGCCAGGGAGAGAGGCCAGGGAGAGAGGCCAGAAAGAGAGGCCAGGGAGAGAGGCCATGGAGAGGCCAGAGAGGCCAGGGAGAGAGGCCAGGGAGAGAGGCCAGGGAGAGAGGCCAGGGAGAGAGGCCAGGGAGAGAGGCCAGGGAGAGAGGCCAGGGAGAGAGGCCAGGGAGAGAGGCCAGGGAGAGAGGCCAGGGAGAGAGGCCAGGGAGAGAGGCCAGGGAGAGAGGCCAGGGAGAGAGGCCAGGGAGAGAGGCCAGGGAGAGAGGCCAGGGAGAGAGGCCAGGGAGAGAGGCCAGGGAGAGAGGCCAGGGAGAGAGGCCAGGGAGAGAGGCCAGGGAGAGAGGCCAGGGACAGAGGCCAGGAGAGAGAGAGAGCCAGGGAGAGAGGCCAGGGAGAGAGGCCAGGGAGAGAGGCCAGGGAGAGAGGCCAGGGAGAGAGGCCAGGGAGAGAGGCCAGGGAGAGAGAGGCCAGGGAGAGAGGCCAGGGAGAGAGGCCAGGGAGAGAGGCCAGGGAGAGAGGCCAGGGAGAGAGGCCAGGGAGAGAGGCCAGGGAGAGAGGCCAGGGAGAGAGGCCAGGGAGAGAGGCCAGGGAGAGAGGCCAGGGAGAGAGGCCAGGGAGAGAGGCCAGGGAGAGAGGCCAGGGAGAGAGGCCAGGGAGAGAGGCCAGGGAGAGAGGCCAGGGAGAGAGGCCAGGGAGAGAGGCCAGGGAGAGAGGCCAGGGAGAGAGGCCAGGGAGAGAGGCCAGGGAGAGAGAGGCCAGGGAGAGAGGCCAGGGAGAGAGGCCAGGGAGAGAGACCAAGGAGAGAGGCCAGGGAGAGAGGCCAGGGAGAGGGGCCAGGGAGAGAGGCCAGGGAGAGAGGCCAGGGAGAGAGGCCAGGGAGAGAGGCCAGGGAGAGAGGCCAGGGATAGAGGCCAGGGAGAGAGGCCAGGGAGAGAGGCCAGGGAGAGGAGCCCGGGAGAGGGGCCAGGGAGAGAGGCCAAGGAGAGAGGCCAGGGAGAGGAGCCAGGGAGAGGGGCCAGGGAGAGAGGCCAAGGAGAGAGACCAGGGACAGAGGCCAGGGAGAGGGGCCAGGGAGAGGGGCCAGGGAGAGAGGCCAGGGAAGGAGGCCAGGGAGAGGGGCCTGGGAGAGGGGCCAGGGAGAGAGGACAGGGAGAGAGGCCAGGGAAGGAGGCCAGGGAGAGAGGCCAGGGAAGGAGGCTAGAGAGGGGGACCGGAAACATTGAATGGAGGAGAGAGGAACACACATTGGGAGGAAGTTTATGTACGTGTTGGGCATTTCCCTCACCAGAGAAAGTGAGGGGAGGGAGGGACTTAGAGGGGGAAGAGGGGGGAAGGTATTTAGAGATGGAAGAGGGAGGGAGAGATGGGTGAGAGTCGGGGGTTAAGAAGAGAAAGGGACAGAGATCTTTAGAAGGTAACCTGTACTGTCTGTTGTTCCATTCATGACTGTACTGTCTGTTGTTCCATTCATGACTGTACTGTCTGTTGTTCCATTAATAGCCGTACTGTCTGTTGTTCCAGTAATAGCTGTACTGTCTGTTGTTCCATGAATAGCTGCACTGTCTGTTGTTCCATTTATAGCTGTACTGTCTGTTGTTCCATTTATAGCTGTACTGTCTGTTGTTCCATTTATAGCTGTACTGTCTGTTGTTCCATTTATAGCTGTACTGTCTGTTGTTCTATTAATAGTTTTACTGTTTGTTATTCCATTAATAGCTGTACTGTCTGCTGTTCCGTTAATAGCTGTACAGTCTGTTGTTCCATTCAAGACTGTACTCTCTGTTGTTCCATTCATGACTGTATTCTGTTGTTTCATTCATCATTATTGTTCACACATGGTTATAGTTCCTGGACAAACATGCCAGTGTCATCCTGAGGTGACAATAACGTCTCACCTACACTCTACCTTCACTCTACTTTCACTCTACCTTCACTCTACCTTTACTCTACTTTCACTCTACCTTCACTCTACCTTCACTCTACTTTCACTCTGCCTTCACTCTACCTTCACTCTACCTTCACTCTACTTTCACTCTGCCTTCACTCTACCTTCACTCTACCTTCACTCTACCTTCACTCTACCTTCACTCTACCTTCACTCTACCTTCACTCTACCTTCACTCTACTTTCACTCTACCTTCACTCTACCTTCACTCTACCTTCACTCTACTTTCACTCTGCCTTCACTCTACCTTCACTCTACCTTCACTCTACCTTCACTCTACCTTCACTCTACCTTCACTCTACCTTCACTCTACCTTCACTCTACCTTCACTCTACCTTCACTCTACCTTCACTCTACCTTCACTCTACCTTCACTCTACCTTCACTCTACCTTCACTCTACCTTCACTCTACCTTCACTCTACTTTCACTCTACCTTCACTCTACCTTCACTCTACCTTCACTCTACTTTCACTCTGCCTTCACTCTACCTTCACTCTACTTTCACTCTACCTTCACTCTACCTTCACTCTACCTTCACTCTACTTTCACTCTGCCTTCACTCTACCTTCACTCTACCTTCACTCTACCTTCACTCTACCTTCACTCTACCTTCACTCTACCTTCACTCTACCTTCACTCTACCTTCACTCTACCTTCACTCTACCTTCAATCTACCTTCACTCTACCTATCAACTACCTTCAGCTTGTAGTTGATGGGTTTTTTGTCTAGTAATCATCAGATCTCCCCTCCTTTTACATGTTATGTGATGATTGATGAGTCCCCCTCCTTTTATATGTTATGTGATGATTGATGAGTCCCCTTCTTTTTACACGTTATGTGATGATTGATGAGTCCCCTTCCTTTTACACGTTATGTGATGATTGATGAGTCCCCCTCCTTTTACACGTTATGTGATGATTGATGAGTCCCCTTCCTTTTACACGTTATGTGATGATTGATGAGTCCCCTTCCTTTTACACGTTATGTGATGATTGATGAGTCCCCTTCCTTTTACACGTTATGTGATGATTGATGAGTCCCCCTCCTTTTATATGTTATGTGATGATTGATGAGTCCCCCTCCTTTTATATGTTATGTGATGATTGATGAGTCCCCCTCCTTTTATATGTTATGTGATGATTGATGAGTCCCCCTCCTTTTATATGTTATGTGATGATTGATGAGTCCCCCTCCTTTTATATGTTATGTGATGATTGATGAGTCCCCCTCCTTTTACATGTTATGTGATGATTGATGAGTCCCCCTCCTTTTACATGTTATGTGATGATTGATGAGTCCCCCTCCTTTTATATGTTATGTGATGATTGATGAGTCCCCCTCCTTTTACATGTTATGTGATGATTGATGAGTCCCCCTCCTTTTACATGTTATGTGATGATTGATGAGTCCCCCTCCTTTTATATGTTATGTGATGATTGATAAGTCCCCCTCCTTTCATATATTGTGTGATGATTTTAGGTGTCCGCTTTTTAGTAAGTTGTGTGATGACTGGCGAGTCTCTGTTTTTCTGCACCAATTAACTGACCTATTACGGTTAACTTTCCAATTATTCTTTCACAATATAATATTGATGTTATTCAGGTTTAAGCTTAATAATAATTATTGTGGTGATGCAGTTATTGATAATCATCTTGGTGGGATGACTTAGCATGGGACAAGACCCAGACATAGCATGGGACAAGACTCAGACATAGCATGGGACAAGACTCAGACATAGCATGGGACAAGACCCATACATAGCATGGGACAAGACCCAGACATAGCATGGGACAAGACTCAGACATAGCATGGGACAAGACTCAGACATAGCATGGGACAAGACCCAGACATAGCATGGGACAAGACTCAGACATAGCATGGGACAAGACTCAGACATAGCATGGAACAAGACCCATACATAGAATGGGACAAGACCCAGACATAGCATGGAACAAGACCCAGACATAGCATGGGACAAGACCCAGACATAGCATGGGACAAGACCCAGACATAGCATGGAACAAGACCCAGACATAGCATAGAACAAGACCCAGACATAGCATGGGACAAGACCCATGCTATGCCTATATATTTAGAGCTAAAAGGAACTCGTTGCACTTGCAGAATGGAAAATTATTCGGAGAGCAAGAATTTACTTGTATGTAAACATTATAAGCAACCAAGAAAATTTAGAAGACCGTACATTTACCAACCAAAATAAAGACAATAACGGTACTCGCGCACTTGTATATTTAGCTAACACCAGAGCCTAGACGTAGACCAGGGTGAACCTAGACGTAGACCAGGGTGAACCTAGACGTAGACCAGGGTGAACCTAGACGTAGACCAGGGTGAACCTAGACGTAGACCAGGGTGAGCCCAGACGAGGGTGAGCGCAGACTAGGGTGAGCGACGCAAGGTACCGCAAGTGGAGAAAGCAAAGAGAGAGCAAGCTCCCACCCAGAGGGATAAGCCTTAAGCTACTGGAGAAATCTTCAACATCATAACGGTAAACTAAAAGCTTCAAATATCATAACAGAAACCATCTGCCCAAACATTGAAAGAGAAAACTAACTAGACAGCACGAAAATCTGAAAACAGATTCCGGTGATCTAAACGACAGAGATAACAGCAGCTGTCAGGTGTAATTCAGATGTCAGAGAAAAAATATAAACATGTTTGTAGATAGAGGTGTTATAGTTACATTTCGATCTTCTAAGAGTTGAGGTGAGCGAACTCTTTGGAGTGTGATGTATCGTGGGCAAGTGGAATACAGCAGAGTTACAGTGGATTACAGTGCTAAAGTGTTGTGTTGTTTGCTGAGTCTTTGTTTACAGTGCTCCTGGACAATTTTAACGGCATGAATGTCCCTTATTAGTGCTCTAGTGCGTGTGATCCCACACACACTAGCGCACTAATAAGAAAATCAACAAGGGTTTTCGGACTGCAAATCCAGCCTGACGAATATAATGGAGTTCCATGACAGAAAAATCGAGATAAAGTGGAAAAGACTGATACTGAATTTCTGTATTGTTTGGTACTGCCATAGAGAATGTGACACATTAACCCCCCAGAGACTGATCCACAAACTAGCAGAGCAGGCTGGTGTAAAACGAAGGAATATCTACTAAGAATAGGTATAATTACAACTTTAATTTTTAAAGGGGTGGACGGGTAAGCCGGTTGAAGGCCTCGGTCAGATGATCAAAAGCACTAGCGACTGGTCATCATATGACAGACTCGCGTCAAGAAACTAGTGTCCTGTTTCCTGACAAATCTTACCAGAGGACAATGAGTGATGATAATGGACAAATAATCAAGATGGTAAGTCACAAGAAGTGAGATTTCCCCAGGGATCAGTACTGGAACCACTGATATTCTTGTTATATGTAACGTAATTTGTTTGTCAAGGATCTGAAGAAGAATTTAGAGAAGAAAGGACGAAGCAGACTCCAAGACAGCTTGGAGAATTTGTACAACTGGTCAGAAACATACTTACCAGAGTTCAGCTCAGACATATGAGGTAAAAATCAGGGAGGAAGAAGAGAGGACACATAAGCAGTCAAACTGCTAGAAGGATCCGAGAGTGAAGTTTACCACGAACATATTACCGAAGCCAGCATAGCGTCCACTTTTGATTAAGAAGAGGCAGAGATTTGAAGTGTAAACAGAGAATAAGAACTTTACCATCAGTGGCACACGCCACTGACAGCATATAGTGGCTTGCGCCACTGACGGCAAGTAGTAGCTAGCGTCACTAACAGCATGTAGTGGCTTGCGCAACTGACATCACATAGTGGTGTGCGCCAATGACATCATATAGTGGTGTGCGCCACTAATATCACATAGTGGTGTACGCCACTGACAGCATGTCATGGCGTGCACCACTACAAGCTGTCAGTAGCCCCAGCAAATTCTGAAGGGAGAGACTTTTGCCACCAGACTGATCTCAGAGGTAAAAACTTAAACTATAAAGATGCTAACTGCACTAAGTAGACCTAACGATCCTTGAAGGATGGAAAAGTGGGATAGGATTATGATGTGTAAAATACTTTGATTAATGTATGTAAAGTTAAGAAGAAAAATGTGACTGAGATGATGCAGAGACTTTGATATGATAATACTGAGAAGTGAAGTGACACTTTCAAGACCTTAGGATATATATGTATATATATATATATATATATATATATATATATATATATATATATATATATATATATATATATATATATATATATATATATATATATATATATATATATATATATAGATATATATATATATATATATATATATATATATCACCACCTGATCACAACTGGACAAATCACTATCACTAGTTGATCACCACAACAACTGTTAAAGTCACCAACTGATCACCATAACAGCTGGACAAGTCACCAGCTGATCACAACAACTGGTCAAGTCACCACCACTACATAACACAACAACTGGTCAAGTCACCACCACTACATAACACAACAAGTCACCACCACAACATAACACAACAAGTCACCACCACAACATAACACTGCAAGTCATCACCTGATCGCCACAACAAGTCACCACCTGATCACCACAACAAGTCATCACCTGATCACCACAACAAGTCACCACCTGTTCACCACAACAAGTCACCACCTGATCACCACAACAAGTCACCACCTGTTCACCACAACAAGTCACCACCTGATCACCACAACAAGTCACCACCTGATCACCACAACAAGTCATCACCTGATCACCACAACAAGTCATCACCTGATCACCACAACAAGTCACCACCACAACATAACACAACAAGTCACCACCTGATCACCACAACAAGTCACCACCTGTTCACCACAACAAGTCACCACCTGATCACCACAACAAGTCACCACCTGATCACCACAACAAGTCATCACCTGATCACCACAACAAGTCATCACCTGATCACCACAACAAGTCATCACCTGATCACCACAACAAGTCATCACCTGATCACCACAACAAGTCATCACCTGATCACCACAACAAGTCATCACCTGATCACCACAACAAGCCACCACCTGATCACCACAACAAGTCACCACCTGATCACCACAACAAGTCACCACCTGATCACCACAACAAGTCATCACCTGATCACCACAACAAGTCATCACCTGATCACCACAACAAGTCACCACCACAACATAACACAACAAGTCACCACCTGATCACCACAACAAGTCACCACCTGATCACCACAACAAGTCATCACCTGATCACCACAACAAGTCATCACCTGATCACCACAACAAGTCATCACCTGATCACCACAACAAGTCACCACCACAACATAACACAACAAGTCACCACCTGATCACCACAACAAGTCACCACCTGATCACCACAACAAGTCACCACCTGATCACCACAACAAGTCACCACCACAACATAACACAACAAGTCACCACCTGATCACCACAACAAGTCACCACCTGATCACCACAACAAGTCACCACCTGATCACCACAACAAGTCACCACCTGATCACCACAACAAGTCACCACGACAACATAACACAACAAGTCACCACCTGATCACCACAACAAGTCACCACCACAACATAACGCAACAAGTCACCACCTGATCACCACCACAAGTCACCACCACAAGTCACCACAACAAGTCACCACCTAATCACCACAACAAGTCACCACCACAAGTCACCACCACAAGTCACCACCACAAGTCACCACCACAAGTCACCACAACAAGTCACCACAACAAGTCACCACCACAAGTCACCACAACAAGTCACCACAACAAGACACAACTGCTCCCTCTTCGTGATCAATATTTTTGACTTAACAATAAGTTTTATTTAAGTAATTTTTACAGTTATATTCTAATATTAGATTAATTCATCTTATGTACGAGAGTTTTGCTAAAAAATAATAGATGTTAATTATCAGCGCGAGGCTTAAATAACTGTTAATAAACATTAACATCACTTGAATTATTCACAATTATTCTGTACAAGACTACACCAGACACTTAAATGGAATTAACTAATTTTGTCACTTTAGAGCCTGTTTCTTGTGTCCACTTGACTGCAGGAAGGTCACTGTCCACTTGACTGCAGGAAGGTTACTGTCAACTTGACTGCAGGAAGGTCACTGTCCACTTGACTGCAGGAAGGTCACTGTCCACTTGATTGCAGGAAGGTCACTGTCCACTTGACTGCAGGAAGATCACTGTCCACTTGACTGCAGGAAGGTCACTGTACCACTTGACTGCAGGAAGGTAACTGTCCACTTGACTGCAGGAAGGTTACTGTCCACTTCACTGCAGGAAGGTCACTGTCCACTTCACTGCAGGAAGGTCACTGTCCACTTGAATGCAGGAAGGTAACTGTCCACTTGACTGCAGGAAGGTCACTGTCCACTTGACTGCAGGAAGGCCACTGTCCACTTGACTGCAGGAAGGTCACTTTCCACTTGATTGCAGGAAGGTCACTGTCCACTTGACTGCAGGAAGGTCACTGTCCACTTGACTGCAGGAAGGTCACTGTCCACTTGACTGCAGGAAGGTAACTGTCCACTTTACTGCAGGAAGGTCACTTTCCACTTGATTGCAGGAAGGTCACTGTCCACTTGACTGCAGGAAGGTCACTGTCCACTTGACTGCAGGAAGGTAACTGTCCACTTGACTGCAGGAAGGTAAGTATCCACTTGACTGCAGGAAGATCACTGTCCATTTGACTGCAGGAAAGTCACTGTCCACTTGACTGCATGAATGTCACTGTCCACTTGACTGCAGAAAGGTCATTGTCCACTTGACTGCAGGAAGGTCACTGTCCACTTGGCTGCAGAAAGGTCACTGTCTACTTGATCGCAGGAAGGTTACTGTCCACTTGACTGCAGGAAGGTCACTGTCCACTTGACTGCAGGAAGGTCACTGTCCACTTGACTGCAGGAAGATCACTGTCCTCTTGATTGCAGGAAGGTCACTGTCCACTTGACTGCAGGAAGGTCACTGTCCACTTGACTGCAGAAAGGTCATTGTCCACTTGACTGCAGGAAGGTCACTGTCTACTTGATCGGAGGAAGGTTACTGTCCACTTGACTGCAGGAAGGTCACTGTCCACTTGACTGCAGGAAGGTCACTGTCCACTTGACTGCAGGAATATCACTGTCCACTTGATTGCAGGAAGGTCACTGTCCACTTGACTGCAGGAAGGTCACTGTCCACTTGACTGCAGAAAGGTCATTGTCCACTTGACTGCAGGAAGGTCACTGTCCACTTGACTGCAGGAAGGTCACTGTCCACTTGACTGCAGGAAGGTCACTGTCCACTTGACTGCAGGAAGGTCACTGTCCACTTGACTGCAGGAAGGTCACTGTCCACTTGACTGCAGGAAGGTCACTGTCTACTTGACTGCAGGAAGGTCACTGTTAAGTTCAACTTTCGAACCGAGAATAAAAAATCACACATAAAAGTGGCGAGGTTAATTTTTAAATAGTAAAGCTGATACAGGGATGCTGTCCCTGTTACTTGACAGCACTCTGTGAGTCAGTGATGCTGTCCCTGTTACTTGACAGCACTCTGTGAGTCAGTGATGCTGTCCCTGTTACTTGACAGCACTCTGTGAGTCAGTGATGCTGTCCCTGTTACTTGACAGCACTCTGTGAGTCAGTTATGCTGTCCCTGTTACTTGACAGCACTCTGTGAGTCAGTGATGCTGTCCCTGTTACTTGACAGCACTCTGTGAGTCAATGATGCTGTCCCTGTTACTTGACAGCACTCTGTGAGTCAGTGATGCTGTCCCTGTTACTTGACAGCACTCTGTGAGTCAGTGATGCTGTCCCTGTTACTTGACAGCACTCTGTGAGTCAGTGATGCTGTCCCTGTTACTTGACAGCACTCTGTGAGTCAGTGATGCTGTCCCTGTTACTTGACAGCATCTCTGTGAGTCAGGGATGCTGTCCCTGTTACTTGACAGCATCTCTGTGAGTCACGGATGCTGTCCCTGTTTCTTGAAAGCATCTCTGTGAGTCAGTGATGCTGTCACTGTAACTTGACAGCATCTCTGTGAGTCAGGGATGCTGTCCCTGTTACTTGACAGCATCTCTGTGAGTCAGTGATGCTGTCCCTGTTACTTGGCAGCACTCTGTGAGTCAGTGATGCTGTACCTGTTACTTGACAGCATCTCTGTGAGTCAGTGATGCTGTCCCTGGTACTTGACAGCACTCTGTGAGTCAGTGATGCTGTCGCTGTTACTTGACAGCACTCTGTGAGTCAGTGATGCTGTCCCTTTTACTTTACAGCATCTCTGTGAGTCAGTGATGCTGTCCCTGTTACTTGACAGCATCTCCATGAGTCAGGGATGCTGTTCCTGTTACTTGACAGCATCTCTGTGAGCCAGTGATGTTGTCCCTGTTACTTGACAGCATTTCTGTGAGTCAGTGATGCTGTCCCTGTTACTTGACAGCATCTCTGTGAGTCAGTGATGAGGTCCCTGTTACTTGACAGCATCTCTGTGAGTCAGTGATGCTGTTTCTGTTACTTGACAGCATATCTGTGAGTCAGTGATGCTGTCCCTGTTACTTGACAGCATCTCTGTGAGTCAGTGATGCTGTCCCTGTTACTTGACAGCATCTCTGTGGGTCAGTGATGCTGTCCCTGTTGCTTGACAGCATCTCTGTGAGTCAGTGATGCTGTCCCCGTTACTTGACAGCAACTCTGTGGTTCAGGGATGCTGTGGCTGTTACTTGACAGCATCTCTGTGAGTCAGTGATGCTGTCCTCGTTACTTGACAGCATCTCTGTGATTCAGGTATGCTGTCCCTGTTACTTGACAGCATCTCTGTGAGTCTGTGATGCTGTCCCTGTTACTTGACAGCATCTCTGTGAGTCAGTGATGCTGTCCCTGTTACTTGACAGCACTCTGTGAGTCAGTGATGCTGTCCCTGTTACTTGACAGCATCTCTGTGAGTCAGTGATGCTGTCCCTGTTACTTGACAGCATCTCTGTGAGTCAGTGATGCTGTCCCTGTTACTTGACAGCATCTCTGTGAGTCAGTGATGCTGTCCCTGTTACTTGACAGCATCTCTGTGAGTCAGTGATGCTGTCCCCGTTACTTGACAGCAACTCTGTGGTTCAGGGATGCTGTGGCTGTTACTTGACATCGTTAAAGAAATCATTTCACTGAACAAATTATAACAAGCACGTACAGACTGACAGCGAAGCTAGTAGTGACTAGGGAACAGCACTCTGTGAGTTAGTGATGCTGCCCCTGTTACTTGACAGCACTCTGTGAGTCAGTGATGCTGTCCCTGTTACTTGACAACATCTCTGTGAGTCAGTGATGCTGTCCCTGTTACTTGACAGCACTCTGTGAGTTAGTGATGCTGCCCCTGTTACTTGACAGCACTCTGTGAGTCAGTGATGCTGTCCCTGTTACTTGACAACATCTCTGTGAGTCAGTGATGCTGTCCCTGTTACTTGACAGCATCTCTGTGAGTCAGGGATGATAGTAATGATAACAGTCCTGTAGAAAGTGAACAATTTGTTCCACTTGCTCTTTTTGTAAGTTGCTGATGAACACTTGTGTAGTGAACAACTGAACAAACTCCAGCACTGAAGAACAACTGAACAAACTCCAGCACTAAAGGAACCACTCTACTGAACATATTAAAGCACCTGAACAAATAACATCGTTAAAGAAATCATTTCACTGAACAAATTATAACAAGCACATACAGACTGACAGCGTAGCTAGTAGTGACTAGGGAACAGGCGGGGCCAGGAGCTATGATTCGACCCTTGCAATCACGTATAAGTGAGTACATATAGACAAGGATGAGACACAGAAAGACAGGCAGACAGAAAAAGTAGACTGACAGACACTGACAGAACAGCTTCTGGTGTATAGGTCAGTAGGAAGTTACCAGTACATCAGTGTTTGTTTACTGACCCACTGACAGCCCACTCCTCACCCCACACCTGCCTGCTGACCCACTCCCAGCCCACTCCTAAGCTCACACCTGCCTGCTGACCCACTCCCAGCCCACCCCTCAAACCACACCTGCATGCTGACCCACTTCCAGCCCACTCCTCGCCCCACTCCTGCCTGCTGACCCACTCCCAGCCCACTCCTCGCCCCACACCTGCCTGCTGACCCACTCCCAGCCCACTCCTCGCCCCACTCCTGCCTGCTGACCCACTCCCAGCCCACTCCTCGCCCCACACCTGCCTGCTGACCCACTCCCAGCCCACTCCTCGCTCCACACCTGCCTTCCTACACACTACCAGATCCACCAACTGCGCCACCACCATAACACAAGTCTGCTCACGCACACTGTCCGAGTTACTGAATTTTGGAGTTTTGTATATATCTGCTCTCTCTCTCTCTCTCTCTCTCTCTCTCTCTCTCTCTCTCTCTCTCTCTCTCTCCTGGCATCTCTAACAACCTGTCTCTAATCCTCTCATCATGTTTTATGTGATGGTCATGTCTTCCCTGGTCTTCCCATCATGTTATGTGATGGTCATGTCTTCCCTGGTCTTCCCATCATGTTATGTGATGGTCATGTCTTCCCTGGTCTTCCCATCATGTTATGTGATGGTCATGTCTTCCCTGGTCTTCCCATCATGTTATATGATAGTCATGTCTTCCTGGTCCTCTTAACTAGTCTTGCTAGTTTAAGTTTCTCTATCGTCTCCTCGTAGTTACCTCTCATTTAACGCATCTTTCTAGTTGCATGTTTTCTAGTTTCCTCATATACTAGACGAGGTGGTGGCTCCACGATGGTGCTGCCTACTCTAGGAACGCTGTAACGTCCGTTGTAAGTAAGGATCGTAAAAAGCAGCTCCACGATTACCTACAATAGTCTTGCATATGCCAGCAACGTTGGACGATTTATAAGTAATTTTAGTGTTTATAGATAAGGTCATCGATAAGCGAGGACCCTGTCACTACGACACTTCACACAAGGCTGGACTTTAAGGCTGGACCTTATCAAGCATACAGAAGTATGTAATACACCGCCTGATGAGGCATACAAGCGCCGTGCGGTAAGGATATGAGGTAGACAGATGGCAGGTGAGGTCAGGTGGTGGTGAGAGTAGACGCCGCGACCAAGGTGACAACGCCATGTTCAGTGTCTTTAATAAATTATTCATTATTTGGGTAATAACTTCAGGTAGCGTATCCACACCGTTGTTGTGGCGGATGGTTGATCGTGGCTGTTTCTGATATTCTGTTGTTCTGTTGATGTAAGTATTGTGATGTGCCCGGCTTCATTTTGTGAGAATGTGGGTCGTTGTACGATAGATTACGCATGCTTTACGGGTGTTATCTAGCCTGCAGGCGTATCTGAGTTCCTGAAGGCATGTGTGTGTGTCTCCTCTGGTGTCCCTGACATAGAAATTATAGCCTCCGTCATATGGCATGCTGTGCGCTCTTGGTGTACACCCCTGGTGTGCACTCCTGCTGTGCACTCCTGTGCACTCCTGCTGTGCAAGCAGTTATGGGTCTAGGGTTTCTGATAATCATTTTGATAAGTGTGTTATGACTGGTTTCTTCATATTGATTTTTAAGACAAAAGAGAGACGACAGTTTGTGTTGTGAGGAGGATCTGTCGTCCATGTTGGTGTTGTGAGGAGGATCTGTCGTCCATGTTGGTGTTGTGAGGAGGATCTGTCGTCCATTTTGGTGTTGTGAGGAGGATCTGTCGTCCATGTTGGTGTTGTGAGGAGGATCTGTCGTCCATGTTGGTGTTGTGAGGAGGATCTGTCGTCCATTTTGGTGTTGTGAGGAGGATCTGTCGTCAATTTTGGTGTCCTCTTGATATATGTGGTGCATGAGGGTAGTTCCCTCTTTCTCATCTGCAAAACATTCCTCATTACCAATCCTAAGTGTTCAGACCAAGAACTTCAGGATAAGACCCAACCAACACAAAAATCCTTAAATAACACTATAACAGCTATTGTTATTATTATTAAAGATTCGCCGGTATTCTCCCGGCCCGGGCTTTTTTCCAATTGGTGGCCCGGCCTTGGCTCCCTCTCTAGGGAGTGTCTGAGACCTAAGTCTCCCATGAGAGGAGGCACAAGTACCTCCTCATCTTTGGGACCAACTGTCCCCAGGCCTAGCCACAAGCCAAGGGGACTAATAGGAATGACAGTCTTGTGAGCTGTAAGCTCGGGCTCAGGCACCTACCCTACCCTAGAAGGGCTGGGCATGGTGTCGATTATAACAGCTAACAACGAGCTCCCTGACCAATGACAAAATAACAGGGTCGTTTTTACCACCTTAAATATATGCAAATATAACCTGAATCTGCTGGAACAATAAAAAAATATTTTGGTCTCCAAAATTTTTATTCTCAAAATTATAAACCGTAAATATATCATTCTTCTACAATAATTTTCGAAAGTAAACAAACAGAAAAATGTTACAGTAGTTTCCCCTGTAATGTAGATAAATGTTACAGCAGTTTCCCCTGTAATGTAGATAAATGTTACAGCAGTTTCCCCTGTAATGTAGATAAATGTTACAGCAGTTTCCCCTGTAATGTAGATAAATGTTACAGCAGTTTCCCCTGTAATGTAGATATATGTTACAGCAGTTTCCCCTGTAATGTAGATAAATGTTACAGCAGTTTCCCCTGTAATGTAGATAAATGTTACAGCAGTTTCCCCTGTAATGTAGATAAATGTTACAGCAGTTTCCCCTGTAATGTAGGTAAATGTTACAGCAGTTTCCCCTGTAATGTAGATAAATGTTACAGCAGTTTCCCCTGTAATGTAGATAAATGTTACAGCAGTTTCCCCTGTAATGTAGATAAATGTTACAGCAGTTTCCCCTGTAATATAGATAAATGTTACAGCAGTTTCCCCTGTAATATAGATAAATGTTACAGCAGTTTCCCCTGTAATGTAGATAAATGTTACAGCAGTTTCCCCTGTAATGTAGATAAATGGTTCAGATAACCGACAGGATAATAAATTAGACATTTATCCAACACTTGGGAATCTTTATTCTGCAACTTTTCCATAATAAAGGTTCCCAAGTGTTGCACAAGTGTCTAAATCATCACTTTTCCCTTAAAAACTAAATTAATCCCTTATTTAATCAACAAAATTCCCACAAGTATATAAATCTACTTCCACTATTATACAGCAGCAACCTGCTCTCAGCTATATAAATTAACCAAGCCTAAAATAATACAATATTACCACCCGTAGTATTGAAACTGCTCAATTTAGAATATATAAACAATATCTGGACAGCAAAATCTTGGAAGTTAAGCTGCGAAGAATAAAAAATAATTTATTCTTGGTGTTTTTAATAAATTAATAAATACTCCATAAGTATGTTACAAAAATAATACAGTCGGACAGACGTGTATATTCATGGGAGCTGATGCATTCAGTGGCAGCATACAGACCAGTATACACACACATTACATAACCTGTACTCTGACATACAAGCACAGTAGTGTTCATACATGGGAACCCATCAATATTGCCTGTAGAGTAACAGGCAGAAGAGGTAGTACATCTGGAGAGTAGCACTGATAGGAGGTAGTACATCTGGAGAGTAGCACTGATAGGAGGTAGTACATCTGGAAAGTAGCACTGATAGGAGGTAGTACATCTGGAAAGTAGCACTGATAGGAGGTAGTACATCTGGAAAGTAGCACTGATAGGAGGTAGTACATCTGGAAAGTAGCACTGATAGGAGGTAGTACATCTGGAAAGTAGCACTGATAGGAGGTAGTACATCTGGAAAGTAGCACTGATAGGAGGTAGTACATCTGGAAAGTAGCACTGATAGGAGGTAGTACATCTGGAAAGTAGCACTGATAGGAGGTAGTACATCTGGAGAGTAGCACTGATAGGAGGTAGTACATCTGGTGAGTAGGACTGATAGGAGGTAGTACATCTGGAGAGTAGCACTGATAGGAGGTAGTACATCTGGTGAGTAGCACTGATAGGAGGTAGTACATCTGGAGAGTAGCACTGATAGGAGGTAGTACATCTGGAGAGTAGCACTGATAGGAGGTAGTACATCTGGAGAGTAGCACTGATAGGAGGTAGTACATCTGGAGAGTAGCACTGATAGGAGGTAGTACATCTGGAGAGTAGCACTGATAGCAGGTAGTACATCTGGAGAGTAGCACTGATAGGAGGTAGTACATCTGGAGAGTAGCACTGATGGGAGGTAGTACATCTGGAGAGTAGCACTGATGGGAGGTAGTACATCTGGAGAGTAGCACTGATAGGAGGTAGTACATCTGGAGAGTAGCACTGATAGCAGGTAGTACATCTGGAGAGTAGCACTGATAGCAGGTAGTACATCTGGAGAGTAGCACTGATAGCAGGTAGTACATCTGGAGAGTAGCACTGATGGGAGGTAGTACATCTGGAGAGTAGCACTGATAGGAGGTAGTACATCTGGAGAGTAGCACTGATAGGAGGTAGTACATCCAGAGAGTAGCACTGATAGCAGGTAGTACATCTGGAGAGTAGCACTGATAGGAAGTAGTACATCTGGAGAGTAGCACTGATAGGAAGTAGTACATCTGGAGAGTAGCACTGATAGGAGGTAGTACATCTGGTGAGTAGCACTGATAGGAGGTAGTACATCTGGAGAGTAGCACTGATAGGAAGTAGTACATCTGGAGAGTAGCACTGATAGGAGGTAGTACATCCAGAGAGTAGCACTGATAGGAAGTAGTACATCTGGAGAGTAGCACTGATAGGAAGTAGTACATCTGGAGAGTAGCACTGATAGGAGGTAGTACATCCAGAGAGTAGCACTGATAGGAAGTAGTACATCTGGAGAGTAGCACTGATAGGAGGTAGTACATCTGGTGAGTAGCACTGATAGGAAGTAGTACATCTGGAGAGTAGCACTGATAGGAGGTAGTACATCCAGAGAGTAGCACTGATAGGAAGTAGTACATCTGGAGAGTAGCACTGATAGGAGGTAGTACATCTGGTGAGTAGCACTGATAGGAGGTAGTACATCTGGAGAGTAGCACTGATAGGAGGTAGTACATCTGGAGAGTAGCACTGATAGGAGGTAGTACATCTGGAGAGTAGCACTGATAGGAGGTAGTACATCTGGAGAGTAGCACTGATAGGAGGTAGTACATCTGGAGAGTAGCACTGATAGCAGGTAGTACATCTGGAGAGTAGCACTGATAGGAGGTAGTACATCTGGAGAGTAGCACTGATAGGAGGTAGTACATCTGGAGAGTAGCACTGATAGCAGGTAGTACATCTGGAGAGTAGCACTGATAGGAAGTAGTACATCTGGAGAGTAGCACTGATAGGAAGTAGTACATCTGGAGAGTAGCACTGATAGGAGGTAGTACATCTGGTGAGTAGCACTGATAGGAGGTAGTACATCTGGAGAGTAGCACTGATAGCAGGTAGTACATCTGGAGAGTAGCACTGATAGGAGGTAGTACATCTGGAGAGTAGCACTGATAGGAGGTAGTACATCAGGAGAGTAGCACTGATAGGAGGTAGTACATCTGGAGAGTAGCACTGATAGCAGGTAGTACATCTGGAGAGTAGCACTGATAGGAGGTAGTACATCTGGAGAGTAACACTGATAGGAGGTAGTACATCTGGAGAGTAGCACTGATAGCAGGTAGTACATCTGGAGAGTAGCACTGATGGGAGGTAGTACATCTGGAGAGTAGCACTGATAGGAAGTAGTACATCTGGACAGTAGCACTGATAGCAGGTAGTACATCTGGAGAGTAGCACTGATAGCAGGTAGTACATCTGGAGAGTAGCACTGATAGCAGGTAGTACATCTGGAGAGTAGCACTGATAGCAGGTAGTACATCTGGAGAGTAGCACTGATAGCAGGTAGTACATCTGGAGAGTAGCACTGATAGCAGGTAGTACATCTGGAGAGTAGCACTGATAGGAGGTAGTACATCTGGAGAGTAGCACTGATAGCAGGTAGTACATCTGGAGAGTAGCACTGATAGCAGGTAGTACATCTGGAGAGTAGCACTGATAGCAGGTAGTACATCTGGAGAGTAGCACTGATAGGAGGTAGTACATCTGGAGAGTAGCACTGATAGGAGGTAGTACATCTGGAGAGTAGCACTGATAGCAGGTAGTACATCTGGAGAGTAGCACTGATAGCAGGTAGTACATCTGGAGAGTAGCACTGATAGGAGGTAGTACATCTGGAGAGTAGCACTGATAGGAGGTAGTACATCTGGAGAGTAACACTGATAGGAGGTAGTACATCTGGAGAGTAGCACTGATAGCAGGTAGTACATCTGGAGAGTAGCACTGATGGGAGGTAGTTCATCTGGAGAGTAGCACTGATAGGAAGTAGTACATCTGGAGAGTAGCACTGATGGGAGGTAGTACATCTGGAGAGTAGCACTGATAGGAGGTAGTACATCTGGAGAGTAGCACTGATAGGAGGTAGTACATCTGGAGAGTAGCACTGATAGGAGGTAGTACATCTGGAGAGTAGCACTGATAGGAGGTAGTACATCTGGAGAGTAGCACTGATAGCAGGTAGTACATCTGGAGAGTAGCACTGATAGCAGGTAGTACATCTGGAGAGTAGCACTGATAGCAGGTAGTACATCTGGAGAGTAGCACTGATAGGAGGTAGTACATCTGGAGAGTAGCACTGATAGGAGGTAGTACATCTGGAGAGTAGCACTGATAGGAGGTAGTACATCTGGTGAGTAGCACTGATAGGAGGTAGTACATCTGGAGAGTAGCACTGATAGCAGGTAGTACATCTGGAGAGTAGCACTGATAGCAGGTAGTACATCTGGAGAGTAGCACTGATAGCAGGTAGTACATCTGGAGAGTAGCACTGATAGGAGGTAGTACATCTGGAGAGTAGCACTGATAGGAGGTAGTACATCTGGAGACTAGGACTTATAGGAGGTAGTACATCTGGAGAGTAGCACTGATAGGAGGTAGTACATCTGGAGAGTAGCACTGATAGGAGGTAGTACATCTGGAGAGTAGCACTGATAGGAGGTAGTACATCTGGTGAGTAGCACTGATAGGAGGTAGTACATCTGGAGAGTACCACTGATAGGAGGTAGTACATCTGGAGAGTAGCACTGATAGGAGGTAGTACATCTGGAGAGTAGCACTGATAGGAGGTAGTACATCTGGAGACTAGGACTGATAGGAGGTAGTACATCTGGAGAGTAGCACTGATAGGAGGTAGTACATCTGGAGAGTAGCACTGATAGCAGGTAGTACATCTGGAGAGTAGCACTGATAGCAGGTAGTACATCTGGAGAGTAGCACTGATAGGAGGTAGTACATCTGGAGAGTAGCACTGATAGCAGGTAGTACATCTGGAGAGTAGCACTGATAGGAAGTAGTACATCTGGAGAGTAGCACTGATAGGAGGTAGTACATCTGGAGACTAGGACTGATAGGAGGTAGTACATCTGGAGAGTAGCACTGATATGAGGTAGTACATCTGGAGAGTAGCACTGATAGGAGGTAGTACATCTGGAGAATAGCACTGAAAGGAGGTAGTACATCTGGACAGTAGCACTGATAGCAGGTAGTACATCTGGAGAGTAGCACTGATAGGAGGTAGTACATCTGGAGAGTAGCACTGATAGCAGGTAGTACATCTGGAGAGTAGCACTGATAGGAGGTAGTACATCTGGAGAGTAGCACTGATAGCAGGTAGTACATCTGGAGAGTAGCACTGACAGGAGGTAGTACATCTGGAGAGTAGCACTGATAGGAGGTAGTACATCTGGAGACTAGGACTGATAGGAGGTAGTACATCTGGAGAGTAGCACTGATAGGAGGTAGTACATCTGGAGAGTAGCACTGATAGCAGGTAGTACATCTGGAGAGTAGCACTGATAGGAGGTAGTACATCTGGAGAGTAGCACTGATAGCAGGTAGTACATCTGGAGAGTAGCACTGATAGGAGGTAGTACATCTGGAGAGTAGCACTGATAGGAGGTAGTACATCTGGAGAGTAGCACTGATAGGAGGTAGTACATCTGGAGAGTAGCACTGATAGGAGGTAGTACATCTGGAGAGTAGCACTGAGAGGAGGTAGTACATCTGGAGAGTAGCACTGATAGCAGGTAGTACATCTGGAGAGTAGCACTGATAGCAGGTAGTACATCTGGAGAGTAGCACTGATAGGAGGTAGTACATCTGGAGAGTAGCACTGATAGCAGGTAGTACATCTGGAGAGTAGCACTGATAGCAGGTAGTACATCTGGAGAGTAGCACTGATAGCAGGTAGTACATCTGGAGAGTAGCACTGATAGGAGGTAGTACATCTGGAGAGTAGCACTGATAGGAGGTAGTACATCTGGAGAGTAGCACTGATAGGAGGTAGTACATCTGGAGAGTAGCACTGATAGGAGGTAGTACATCTGGAGAGTAGCACTGAGAGGAGGTAGTACATCTGGAGAGTAGCACTGATAGCAGGTAGTACATCTGGAGAGTAGCACTGATAGCAGGTAGTACATCTGGAGAGTAGCACTGATAGGAGGTAGTACATCTGGAGAGTAGCACTGATAGCAGGTAGTACATCTGGAGAGTAGCACTGATAGCAGGTAGTACATCTGGAGAGTAGCACTGATAGCAGGTAGTACATCTGGAGAGTAGCACTGATAGGAGGTAGTACATCTGGAGAGTAGCACTGATAGGAGGTAGTACATCTGGAGAGTAGCACTGATAGGAGGTAGTACATCTGGAGAGTAGCACTGATAGGAGGTAGTACATCTGGAGAGTAGCACTGATAGGAGGTAGTACATCTGGAGAGTAGCACTGATAGGAGGTAGTACATCTGGAGAGTAGCACTGATAGGAGGTAGTACATCTGGAGAGTAGCACTGATAGCAGGTAGTACATCTGGAGAGTAGCACTGATAGGAGGTAGTACATCTGGAGAGTAGCACTGATAGGAGGTAGTACATCTGGAGAGTAGCACTGAGAGGAGGTAGTACATCTGGAGAGTAGCACTGATAGGAGGTAGTACATCTGGAGAGTAGCACTGAGAGGAGGTAGTACATCTGGAGAGTAGCACTGATAGCAGGTAGTACATCTGGAGAGTAGCACTGATAGCAGGTAGTACATCTGGAGAGTAGCACTGATAGCAGGTAGTACATCTGGAGAGTAGCACTGATAGCAGGTAGTACATCTGGAGAGTAGCACTGATAGCAGGTAGTACATCTGGAGAGTAGCACTGATAGCAGGTAGTACATCTGGAGAGTAGCACTGATAGCAGGTAGTACATCTGGAGAGTAGCACTGATAGCAGGTAGTACATCTGGAGAGTAGCACTGATAGCAGGTAGTACATCTGGAGAGTAGCACTGATAGGAGGTAGTACATCTGGAGAGTAGCACTGATAGGAGGTAGTACATCTGGAGAGTAGCACTGATAGGAGGTAGTACATCTGGAGAGTAGCACTGATAGGAGGTAGTACATCTGGAGAGTAGCACTGATAGGAGGTAGTACATCTGGAGAGTAGCACTGATAGGAGGTAGTACATCTGGAGAGTAGCACTGATAGGAGGTAGTACATCTGGAGAGTAGCACTGATAGGAGGTAGTACATCTGGAGAGTAGCACTGATAGGAGGTAGTACATCTGGAGAGTAGCACTGATAGGAGGTAGTACATCTGGAGAGTAGCACTGATAGGAGGTAGTACATCTGGAGAGTAGCACTGATAGCAGGTAGTACATCTGGAGAGTAGCACTGATAGGAGGTAGTACATCTGGAGAGTAGCACTGATAGGAGGTAGTACATCTGGAGAGTAGCACTGATAGGAGGTAGTACATCTGGAGAGTAGCACTGATAGCAGGTAGTACATCTGGAGAGTAGCACTGATAGGAGGTAGTACATCTGGAGAGTAGCACTGATAGGAGGTAGTACATCTGGAGAGTAGCACTGATAGGAGGTAGTACATCTGGAGAGTAGCACTGATAGCAGGTAGTGCATCTGGAGAGTAGCACTGATAGGAGGTAGTACATCTGGAGAGTAGCACTGATGGGAGGTAGTACATCTGGAGAGTAGCACTGATGGGAGGTAGTACATCTGGAGAGTAGCACTGATAGGAGGTAGTACATCTGGAGAGTAGCACTGATAGCAGGTAGTACATCTGGAGAGTAGCACTGATAGCAGGTAGTACATCTGGAGAGTAGCACTGATAGCAGGTAGTACATCTGGAGAGTAGCACTGATGGGAGGTAGTACATCTGGAGAGTAGCACTGATAGGAGGTAGTACATCTGGAGAGTAGCACTGATAGGAGGTAGTACATCCAGAGAGTAGCAATGATAGCAGGTAGTACATCTGGAGAGTAGCACTGATAGGAAGTAGTACATCTGGAGAGTAGCACTGATAGGAAGTAGTACATCTGGAGAGTAGCACTGATAGGAGGTAGTACATCTGGTGAGTAGCACTGATAGGAGGTAGTACATCTGGAGAGTAGCACTGATAGGAAGTAGTACATCTGGAGAGTAGCACTGATAGGAGGTAGTACATCCAGAGAGTAGCACTGATAGGAAGTAGTACATCTGGAGAGTAGCACTGATAGGAAGTAGTACATCTGGAGAGTAGCACTGATAGGAGGTAGTACATCCAGAGAGTAGCACTGATAGGAAGTAGTACATCTGGAGAGTAGCACTGATAGGAGGTAGTACATCTGGTGAGTAGCACTGATAGGAAGTAGTACATCTGGAGAGTAGCACTGATAGGAGGTAGTACATCCAGAGAGTAGCACTGATAGGAAGTAGTACATCTGGAGAGTAGCACTGATAGGAGGTAGTACATCTGGTGAGTAGCACTGATAGGAGGTAGTACATCTGGAGAGTAGCACTGATAGGAGGTAGTACATCTGGAGAGTAGCACTGATAGGAGGTAGTACATCTGGAGAGTAGCACTGATAGGAGGTAGTACATCTGGAGAGTAGCACTGATAGGAGGTAGTACATCTGGAGAGTAGCACTGATAGCAGGTAGTACATCTGGAGAGTAGCACTGATAGGAGGTAGTACATCTGGAGAGTAGCACTGATAGGAGGTAGTACATCTGGAGAGTAGCACTGATAGCAGGTAGTACATCTGGAGAGTAGCACTGATAGGAAGTAGTACATCTGGAGAGTAGCACTGATAGGAAGTAGTACATCTGGAGAGTAGCACTGATAGGAGGTAGTACATCTGGTGAGTAGCACTGATAGGAGGTAGTACATCTGGAGAGTAGCACTGATAGCAGGTAGTACATCTGGAGAGTAGCACTGATAGGAGGTAGTACATCTGGAGAGTAGCACTGATAGGAGGTAGTACATCAGGAGAGTAGCACTGATAGGAGGTAGTACATCTGGAGAGTAGCACTGATAGCAGGTAGTACATCTGGAGAGTAGCACTGATAGGAGGTAGTACATCTGGAGAGTAACACTGATAGGAGGTAGTACATCTGGAGAGTAGCACTGATAGCAGGTAGTACATCTGGAGAGTAGCACTGATGGGAGGTAGTACATCTGGAGAGTAGCACTGATAGGAAGTAGTACATCTGGACAGTAGCACTGATAGCAGGTAGTACATCTGGAGAGTAGCACTGATAGCAGGTAGTACATCTGGAGAGTAGCACTGATAGCAGGTAGTACATCTGGAGAGTAGCACTGATAGCAGGTAGTACATCTGGAGAGTAGCACTGATAGCAGGTAGTACATCTGGAGAGTAGCACTGATAGCAGGTAGTACATCTGGAGAGTAGCACTGATAGGAGGTAGTACATCTGGAGAGTAGCACTGATAGCAGGTAGTACATCTGGAGAGTAGCACTGATAGCAGGTAGTACATCTGGAGAGTAGCACTGATAGCAGGTAGTACATCTGGAGAGTAGCACTGATAGGAGGTAGTACATCTGGAGAGTAGCACTGATAGGAGGTAGTACATCTGGAGAGTAGCACTGATAGCAGGTAGTACATCTGGAGAGTAGCACTGATAGCAGGTAGTACATCTGGAGAGTAGCACTGATAGGAGGTAGTACATCTGGAGAGTAGCACTGATAGGAGGTAGTACATCTGGAGAGTAACACTGATAGGAGGTAGTACATCTGGAGAGTAGCACTGATAGCAGGTAGTACATCTGGAGAGTAGCACTGATGGGAGGTAGTACATCTGGAGAGTAGCACTGATAGGAAGTAGTACATCTGGAGAGTAGCACTGATGGGAGGTAGTACATCTGGAGAGTAGCACTGATAGGAGGTAGTACATCTGGAGAGTAGCACTGATAGGAGGTAGTACATCTGGAGAGTAGCACTGATAGGAGGTAGTACATCTGGAGAGTAGCACTGATAGGAGGTAGTACATCTGGAGAGTAGCACTGATAGCAGGTAGTACATCTGGAGAGTAGCACTGATAGCAGGTAGTACATCTGGAGAGTAGCACTGATAGCAGGTAGTACATCTGGAGAGTAGCACTGATAGGAGGTAGTACATCTGGAGAGTAGCACTGATAGGAGGTAGTACATCTGGAGAGTAGCACTGATAGGAGGTAGTACATCTGGTGAGTAGCACTGATAGGAGGTAGTACATCTGGAGAGTAGCACTGATAGCAGGTAGTACATCTGGAGAGTAGCACTGATAGCAGGTAGTACATCTGGAGAGTAGCACTGATAGCAGGTAGTACATCTGGAGAGTAGCACTGATAGGAGGTAGTACATCTGGAGAGTAGCACTGATAGGAGGTAGTACATCTGGAGACTAGGACTGATAGGAGGTAGTACATCTGGAGAGTAGCACTGATAGGAGGTAGTACATCTGGAGAGTAGCACTGATAGGAGGTAGTACATCTGGAGAGTAGCACTGATAGGAGGTAGTACATCTGGTGAGTAGCACTGATAGGAGGTAGTACATCTGGAGAGTAGCACTGATAGGAGGTAGTACATCTGGAGAGTAGCACTGATAGGAGGTAGTACATCTGGAGAGTAGCACTGATAGGAGGTAGTACATCTGGAGACTAGGACTGATAGGAGGTAGTACATCTGGAGAGTAGCACTGATAGGAGGTAGTACATCTGGAGAGTAGCACTGATAGCAGGTAGTACATCTGGAGAGTAGCACTGATAGCAGGTAGTACATCTGGAGAGTAGCACTGATAGGAGGTAGTACATCTGGAGAGTAGCACTGATAGCAGGTAGTACATCTGGAGAGTAGCACTGATAGGAGGTAGTACATCTGGAGAGTAGCACTGATAGGAGGTAGTACATCTGGAGACTAGGACTGATAGGAGGTAGTACATCTGGAGAGTAGCACTGATAGGAGGTAGTACATCTGGAGAGTAGCACTGATAGGAGGTAGTACATCTGGAGAGTAGCACTGATAGGAGGTAGTACATCTGGAGAGTAGCACTGATAGCAGGTAGTACATCTGGAGAGTAGCACTGATAGGAGGTAGTACATCTGGAGAGTAGCACTGATAGCAGGTAGTACATCTGGAGAGTAGCACTGATAGGAGGTAGTACATCTGGAGAGTAGCACTGATAGCAGGTAGTACATCTGGAGAGTAGCACTGATAGGAGGTAGTACATCTGGAGAGTAGCACTGATAGGAGGTAGTACATCTGGAGACTAGGACTGATAGGAGGTAGTACATCTGGAGAGTAGCACTGATAGGAGGTAGTACATCTGGAGAGTAGCACTGATAGCAGGTAGTACATCTGGAGAGTAGCACTGATAGGAGGTAGTACATCTGGAGAGTAGCACTGATAGCAGGTAGTACATCTGGAGAGTAGCACTGATAGGAGGTAGTACATCTGGAGAGTAGCACTGATAGGAGGTAGTACATCTGGAGAGTAGCACTGATAGGAGGTAGTACATCTGGAGAGTAGCACTGATAGGAGGTAGTACATCTGGAGAGTAGCACTGAGAGGAGGTAGTACATCTGGAGAGTAGCACTGATAGCAGGTAGTACATCTGGAGAGTAGCACTGATAGCAGGTAGTACATCTGGAGAGTAGCACTGATAGGAGGTAGTACATCTGGAGAGTAGCACTGATAGCAGGTAGTACATCTGGAGAGTAGCACTGATAGCAGGTAGTACATCTGGAGAGTAGCACTGATAGCAGGTAGTACATCTGGAGAGTAGCACAGATAGGAGGTAGTACATCTGGAGAGTAGCACTGATAGGAGGTAGTACATCTGGAGAGTAGCACTGATAGGAGGTAGTACATCTGGAGAGTAGCACTGATAGGAGGTAGTACATCTGGAGAGTAGCACTGAGAGGAGGTAGTACATCTGGAGAGTAGCACTGATAGCAGGTAGTACATCTGGAGAGTAGCACTGATAGCAGGTAGTACATCTGGAGAGTAGCACTGATAGGAGGTAGTACATCTGGAGAGTAGCACTGATAGCAGGTAGTACATCTGGAGAGTAGCACTGATAGCAGGTAGTACATCTGGAGAGTAGCACTGATAGCAGGTAGTACATCTGGAGAGTAGCACTGATAGGAGGTAGTACATCTGGAGAGTAGCACTGATAGGAGGTAGTACATCTGGAGAGTAGCACTGATAGGAGGTAGTACATCTGGAGAGTAGCACTGATAGGAGGTAGTACATCTGGAGAGTAGCACTGATAGGAGGTAGTACATCTGGAGAGTAGCACTGATAGGAGGTAGTACATCTGGAGAGTAGCACTGATAGGAGGTAGTACATCTGGAGAGTAGCACTGATAGCAGGTAGTACATCTGGAGAGTAGCACTGATAGGAGGTAGTACATCTGGAGAGTAGCACTGATAGGAGGTAGTACATCTGGAGAGTAGCACTGAGAGGAGGTAGTACATCTGGAGAGTAGCACTGATAGGAGGTAGTACATCTGGAGAGTAGCACTGAGAGGAGGTAGTACATCTGGAGAGTAGCACTGATAGCAGGTAGTACATCTGGAGAGTAGCACTGATAGCAGGTAGTACATCTGGAGAGTAGCACTGATAGCAGGTAGTACATCTGGAGAGTAGCACTGATAGCAGGTAGTACATCTGGAGAGTAGCACTGATAGGAGGTAGTACATCTGGAGAGTAGCACTGATAGGAGGTAGTACATCTGGAGAGTAGCACTGATAGGAGGTAGTACATCTGGAGAGTAGCACTGATAGGAGGTAGTACATCTGGAGAGTAGCACTGATAGGAGGTAGTACATCTGGAGAGTAGCACTGATAGCAGGTAGTACATCTGGAGAGTAGCACTGATAGGAGGTAGTACATCTGGAGAGTAGCACTGATAGGAGGTAGTACATCTGGAGAGTAGCACTGATAGGAGGTAGTACATCTGGAGAGTAGCACTGATAGGAGGTAGTACATCTGGAGAGTAGCACTGATAGGAGGTAGTACATCTGGAGAGTAGCACTGATAGGAGGTAGTACATCTGGAGAGTAGCACTGATAGCAGGTAGTACATCTGGAGAGTAGCACTGATAGGAGGTAGTACATCTGGAGAGTAGCACTGATAGGAGGTAGTACATCTGGAGAGTAGCACTGATAGGAGGTAGTACATCTGGAGAGTAGCACTGATAGCAGGTAGTACATCTGGAGAGTTGCACTGATAGCAGGTAGTACATCTGGAGAGTAGCACTGATAGGAGGTAGTACATCTGGAGAGTAGCACTGATAGGAGGTAGTACATCTGGAGAGTAGCACTGATAGGAGGTAGTACATCTGGAGAGTAGCACTGATAGCAGGTAGTACATCTGGAGAGTTGCACTGATAGGAGGTAGTACATCTGGAGAGTAGCACTGATAGGAGGTAGTACATCTGGAGAGTAGCACTGATAGGAGGTAGTACATCTGGAGAGTAGCACTGATAGGAGGTAGTACATCTGGAGAGTAGCACTGATAGCAGGTAGTACATCTGGAGAGTAGCACTGATAGGAGGTAGTACATCTGGAGAGTAGCACTGATAGGAGGTAGTACATCTGGAGAGTAGCACTGATAGGAGGTAGTACATCTGGAGAGTAGCACTGATAGCAGGTAGTACATCTGGAGAGTTGCACTGATAGCAGGTAGTACATCTGGAGAGTAGCAGTGATAGGAGGTAGTACATCTGGAGAGTGGCACTGATAGGAGGTAGTACATCTGGAGAGTAGCACTGATAGGAGGTAGTACATCTGGAGAGTAGCACTGATAGCAGGTAGTACATCTGGAGAGTTGCACTGATAGGAGGTAGTACATCTGGAGAGTAGCACTGATAGGAGGTAGTACATCTGGAGAGTAGCACTGATAGGAGGTAGTACATCTGGAGAGTAGCACTGATAGGAGGTAGTACATCTGGAGAGTAGCACTGATAGCAGGTAGTACATCTGGAGAGTAGCACTGATAGGAGGTAGTACATCTGGAGAGTAGCACTGATAGGAGGTAGTACATCTGGAGAGTAGCACTGATAGCAGGTAGTACATCTGGAGAGTAGCACTGATAGGAGGTAGTACATCTGGAGAGTAGCACTGATAGGAGGTAGTACATCTGGAGAGTAGCACTGATAGGAGGTAGTACATCTGGAGAGTAGCACTGATAGGAGGTAGTACATCTGAAGAGTAGCACTGAGAGGACCTAGCATATCTGGAGAGTAATACTGAGTTATTGTCAAGGAATTCACGGGAGAGAGAGACACAGATACACGGAGAAGATGGTAAGACTAAAGAAGAAATGAAAATGTCACCAGAACACGAAGAAGTCTATGAATAATTTAAACACCCAAGATGATTTTCAGAGAAACAAGACAACGCTGAAGCATGAAGCAAAGCGGAAACAAACCAAGTAGAACTGGGAATTCATGACATGACTTGGGATCTGTTAAGAGACACGTAAGTTCTAATGACATGTTCATTTTTCCACTATAATCTACCTTGTCCATAATTACTGTCACATTTGCTTTGTCTGCTTCGTAAAGTGAAGTCCAGGATCTTCCTTAATTCATGGTATAACTTAATAAATCTTTGTAGAGGTGTGAGCACAGCTCACACCTCTACAACAACAATTGTCTTGGAAGATTTGTTAGGTTATGCCATTAATTAAGGAAAGATCCTGGACTTCACCTTACAAAACAGACAAAGCAAATGTGATAGTAATTATGGTCAAGGTAGATTACAGTGGAAAAATGAACATGTTATTAGAAGATGAGGGAACTTTCGTGTCTCTTAATGAAGCTCTTAAGTAAGCTTGACACAGTACAGTTGTGTGGGCCCAAAAAGATACATCCTGGACACGGAGAGGAGCTAGTGTCGTGAAACAACAAATCACAAGGATAAACAGTATGTCATTTGAGAGATAAGAACCATCAAATAGCAGGAAGACGGCCATTGTGGTACTAATCTTCATAACAAGTGACGAACAAGATGCTTACTCCGCCCGTCGTATTTCCTGACACTGTATACTACGCAAGATGTTAAAAAAATACACTGAAAAAACTAGTGAAATTTCCTGGAAATAATAATAACCAAGATTTAGAGAACGCTAATATTACCGCACGAACCCATTGGAATTCTGCGAGTGACAGCACTCATGCAGAACAGAGAGTGATGGAGAGGCTATGTTTTTCCAAAATAACAGAAGGTACTCAACTCTGTGCCTCAGTGTCAACCAACGTAAATGTGGAGGTGTCAGTGAGTACAACAAGAGTAAACTCACCATGGATGAACGACCAAGGTTTTTCAACACTCCCTTCAGACTATTAATTGTCTTCAAGAAGGAACTTGAAAGCTCTATCTTCCAGGCAGTTCCTGATCAGCCAGGCTATGGTGTTGACATTGGTTTGTGTACACCAATAGCTTCACTGACCAGGCCTTCAACTAGGAGTTCTGGTAGAAGGCCGAGGCTATGGGATGATGATCCCAGCAGCTATCAGCAGGAAAGCAAGAAGATAGACAAGAAATGTTCATGGAACAAACCACTTAATCTTACCGTGTGTTGTTAGCAGGGAACAAACATCTGTATCAATCATCTTAATGTGTGTTGTTAGTAGGGAACAAACATCTGTATCAATCATCTTAATATGTGTTGTTAGTAGGGAACAAACATCTGTATCAATCATCTTAATATGTGTTGTTAGTAGGGAACAAACATCTGTATCAATCATCTTAATGTGTGTTGTTAGTAGGGAACAAACATCTGTATCAATCATCTTAATATGTGTTGTTAGTAGGGAACAAACATCTGTATCAATCATCTTAATGTGTGTTGTTAGTAGGGAACAAACATCTGTATCAATCATCTTAATGTGTGTTGTTAGTAGGGAACAAACATCTGTATCAATCATCTTAATATGTGTTGTTAGTAGGGAACAAACATCTGTATCAATCATCTTAATGTGTGTTGTTAGTAGGGAACAAACATCTGTATCAATCATCTTAAAGTGCTGGGACCTCCTACTCATTTCTGCAACATTGCAAGTTCCTTATGTTAATTGCAATGCAAAAGGCCTAGATATACCATTCAGTTCCCACTGTACTTATTTTGTACATAGCAAGATAAGCACATCATGGGCATTGTATTGGGAAGGTTGTCTGGTTCCTCACTAACTGCTTCACTGGTCCGTGCTCAGGCACAGATGATTGTAGGACTGGCCTGCACTGTCCGTGCTCAGGCACAGATGATGGTAGGACTGGCCTGCACTGTCCGTGCTCAGGCACAGATGATGGTAGGACTGGCCTGCACTGTCCGTGCTCAGGCACAGATGATGGTAGGACTGGCCTGCACTATCCGTGCTCAGGCACAGATGATGGTAGGACTGGCCTGCACTGTCCGTGCTCAGGCACAGATGATGGTAGGACTGGCATGCACTGTCCGTGCCCAAGCACAGATGATGGTAGGACTGGCCTGCACTGTCCGTGCTCAGGCACATATAATGGTAGGACTGGCCTGCACTGTCCGTGCTCAGGCACAGATGATGGTAGGACTGGCCTGCACTGTCCGTGCTCAGGCACAGATGATGGTAGGACTGGCCTGCACTGCCCGTGCTCAGTCACAGATGATGGTAGGACTGGCCTGCACTGTCCGTGCCCAGGCACAGATAATGGTAGGACTGGCCTGCACTGTCCGTGCTCAGGCACAGATGATGGTAGGACTGGCCTGCACTGTCCGTGCCCAGGCACAGATGATGGTAGGACTGGCCTGCACTGTCCGTGCTCAGTCACAGATGATGGTAGGACTGGCCTGCACTGTCCGTGCCCAGGCACAGATGATGGTAGGACTGGCCTGCACTGTCCGTGCCCAGGCACAGATAATGGTAGGACTGGCCTGCACTCTCCGTGCTCAGGCACAGATAATGGTAGGACTGGCCTGCACTGTCCGTGCCCAGGCACAGATGATGGTAGGACTGGCCTGCACTGTCCGTGCCCAGGCACAGATAATGGTAGGACTGGCCTGCACTCTCCGTGCTCAGGCACAGATAATGGTAGGACTGGCCTGCACTGTCCGTGCCCAGGCACAGATGATGGTAGGACTGGCCTGCACTGCCCCTGCTCAGGCACAGATGATGGTAGGACTGGCCTGCACTGTCCCTGCTCAGGCACAGATAATGGTAGGACTGGCCTGCACTGTCCGTGCCCAGGCACAGATGATGGTAGGACTGGCCTGCACTCTCCGTGCCCAGGCACAGATAATGGTAGGACTGGCCTGCACTCTCCGTGCCCAGGCACAGATAATGGTAGGACTGGCCTGCACTGTCCGTGCCCAAGCACAGATGATGGTAGGACTGGCCTGCGCGGATTCACCGATCCTTAAAAAAACAATAATCTAAGGGTACCCTTGAAGACCCCCACTAAAGAATGAGATGTCACTACACAATGTATGAACCTCCTCCTACAATACGCAGCACCTGCAGTGTACCCTTCCTGATCAAGCAACTTAATTACCTGAAACGGTTCATTGGTTCGTACCCAGAATTAGTCCTTGACGCGAGTAATGTGCTACCTGAAGAATGACATAAGTAGTGACCCTAATGACTCTGGTGAACTAGGAATGACACGATAACAACATACCAGATACTCATGCGACGAGATACAGTGCACACTTACACAGGGATACAGATAACAGCTACAACTACACACAGATGTCAGGAAGTACTTTTTCAGGTTTGAGAGAGACATACTTCATACACATCTTTCATGCTACACTTATAACGAGAGTTTCTAAAAAGGTCGGGAAAAGTATGTAGCCAGTTAACGAAGTATACTAGACGTGTCCCAGAGCTGAGACTCAACACCTGCAAACACAACATGCTGAACACAAGATGCTGAACAAAAGAGACTGAACACAAGAGTGTGAACACAAGAGTGTGAACACAAGAGGGTGAACACAAGAGGTTGAACACAAGAGGGTGAGCACAAGAGTGTGAACACAAGAGTGTGAACACAAGAGTGTGTACACAAAAGTGAGAATACAAGAGTGTGAACACGAGAGTGTGAACACAAGAGTGTGAACACAAGAGTGTGAACACAAGAGGGTGAACACAAGAGTGTGAACACAAGAGGGTGAACACAAGAGTGTGAACACAAGAGTGTGAACACAAGAGTGTGAACACAAGAGTGTGGACACAAAAGTGAGAACACAAGAGTGTGAACACAAGAGTGTGAACACAAGAGTGTGACACAAGAGTGTGAACACAAGAGGGTGAACACAAGAGTGTGAATACAAGAGGGTGAACACAAGAGTGTGAACACAAGAGGGTGAACACAAGAGGGTGAGCACAAGATGGTGAACACAAGAGTGTGAACACAAGAGGGTGAACACAAGAGTGTGAACACAAGAGGGTGAACACAAGAGGGTGAGCACAAGATGGTGAACACAAGAGTGTGAACACAAGAGTGTGAACACAAGAGGGTGAACACAAGAGTGAGAACACAAGAGTGTGAACACAAGAGGGTGAGCACAAGAGGGTGAACACAAGAGTGTGAACACAAGAGTGTGAACACAAGAGTGAGAACACAAGAGGGTGAACACAAGAGTGTGAACACAAGAGTGTGAACACAAGAGTGTGAACACAAGAGTGTGAACACAAGAGTGTGAACACAAGAGTGTGAACACAAGAGTGTGAACACAAGAGTGTGAACACAAGAGTGTGAACACAAGAGTGTGAACACAAGAGTGTGAACACAAGAGTGTGAACACAAGAATGTGGACACAAGAGTGTGAACACAAGAGGGTGAACACAAGAGTGTGAACACAAGAGTGAGAACACAAGAGTGTGAACACAAGAGTGAACACAAGAGTGTGAACACAAGACTCTGAACACAAGAGTGTGAACACAAGAGTGTGAACACAAGAATCTGGACACAAGAGTGTGAACACAAGAGGGTGAACACAAGAGTGTGAACACAAGAGTGTGAACACAAGAGTGTGAACACAAGAGGGTGAACACAAGAGTGTGAACACAAGAGGGTGAACACAAGAGGGTGAGCACAAGATGGTGAACACAAGAGTGTGAACACAAGAGTGTGAACACAAGAGTGTGAACACAAGAGGGTGAACACAAGAGTGAGAACACAAGAGTGTGAACACAAGAGGGTGAGCACAAGAGGGTGAACACAAGAGTGTGAACACAAGAGTGTGAACACAAGAGTGAGAACACAAGAGGGTGAACACAAGAGTGTGAACACGAGTGTGAACACAAGAGTGTGAGCACAAGAGTGTGAACACAAGAGGGTGAACACAAGAGTGTGAACACAAGAGTGTGAACACAAGAGTGTGAACACAAGAGTGTGAACACAAGAGTGTGAACACAAGAATGTGGACACAAGAGTGTGAACACAAGAGGGTGAACACAAGAGTGTGAACACAAGAGTGAGAACACAAGAGTGTGAACACAAGAGTGAGAACACAAGAGGGTGAACACAAGAGTGTGAACACAAGAGTGTGAACACAAGAGTGTGAACACAAGAGGGTGAACACAAGAGTGTGAACACAAGAGTGTGAACACAAGAGTGTGAACACAAGAGTGTGAACACAAGAGTGTGAACACAAGAATCTGGACACAAGAGTGTGAACACAAGAGGGTGAACACAAGAGTGTGAACACAAGAGTGTGAACAAAAGAGTGTGAACACAAGAGTGTGAACACAAGAGGGTGAACACAAGAAGGTGAACACAAGAGTGTGAACACAAGAGTGTGAACACAAGAGTGTGAACACAAGAGTGTGAACACAATAGGGTGAACACAAGAGTGTGAACACAATAGGGTGAACACAATAGGGTGAACACAGGAGGGTGAACACATGAGGGTGAACACAAGAGTGTGAACACAAGGGTGTGAAAACAAGAGTGTGAACACAAGAGGGTGAACACAAGAGTGTGAGCACAAGAGTGTGAACACAAGAGTGTGAACACAAGAGTGTGAACACAAGAGTGTGAACACAATAGGGTGAACACAAGAGTGCGAACACAGGAGGGTGAACACATGAGGGTGAACACAAGAGTGTGAACACAAGGGTGTGAACACAAGAGTGTGAACACAAGAGTGTGAACACAAGAGGGTGAGCACAAGGGTGTGAACATAAGAGGGTGAACACAAGAGGGTGAACACAACAGTGTGAACACAACAGTGTGAACACAAGAGGATGAACACAAGAGAGTGAACACAGGAGTGTGAACACAAGAGGGTGAACAAAAGAGGGTGAACACAAGAGTGTGAACACAAGAGGGTGAACACAAGAGGGTGAGCACAAGATGGTGAACACAAGAGTGTGAACACAAGAGTGTGAACACAAGAGTGTGAACACAAGAGGGTGAACACAAGAGTGAGAACACAAGAGTGTGAACACAAGAGGGTGAGCACAAGAGGGTGAACACAAGAGTGTGAACACAAGAGTGTGAACACAAGAGTGAGAACACAAGAGGGTGAACACAAGAGTGTGAACACGAGTGTGAACACAAGAGTGTGAACACAAGAGTGTGAACACAAGAGGGTGAACACAAGAGTGTGAACACAAGATTGTGAACACAAGAGTGTGAACACAAGAGTGTGAACACAAGAGTGTGAACACAAAAATGTGGACACAAGAGTGTGAACACAAGACGGTGAACACAAGAGTGTGAACACAAGAGTGAGAACACAAGAGTGTGAACACAAGAGTGAGAACACAAGAGGGTGAACACAAGAGTGTGAACACAAGAGTGTGAACACAAGAGTGTGAACACAAGAGGGTGAACACAAGAGTGTGAACACAAGAGTGTGAACACAAGAGTGTGAACACAAGAGTGTGAACACAAGAGTGTGAACACAAGAGGGTGAACACAAGAGTGTGAACACAAGAGGGTGAACACAAGAGTGTGAACACAAGAGTGTGAACAAAAGAGTGTGAACACAAGAGTGTGAACACAAGAGGGTGAACACAAGAAGGTGAACACAAGAGTGTGAACACAAGAGTGTGAACACAAGAGTGTGAACACAAGAGTGTGAACACAAGAGTGTGAACACAAGAGTGTGAACACAAGAGTGTGAACACAATAGGGTGAACACAAGAGTTTGAACACAATAGGGTGAACACAATAGGGTGAACACAGGAGGGTGAACACATGAGGGTGAACACAAGAGGGTGAACACAAGGGTGTGAAAACAAGAGTGTGAACACAAGAGGGTGAACACAAGAGTGTGAGCACAAGAGTGTGAACACAAGAGTGTGAACACAAGAGTGTGAACACAAGAGTGTGAACACAATAGGGTGAACACAAGAGTGCGAACACAGGAGGGTGAACACATGAGGGTGAACACAAGAGTGTGAACACAAGGGTGTGAACACAAGAGTGTGAACACAAGAGTGTGAACACAAGAGTGTGAACACAAGAGGGTGAGCACAAGAGTGTGAACATAAGAGGGTGAACACAAGAGGGTGAACACAACAGTGTGAACACAACAGTGTGAACACAAGAGGATGAACACAAGAGAGTGAACACAGGAGTGTGAACACAAGAGGGTGAACAAAAGAGGGTGAACACAAGACGGTAAACACAAAAGAGTGAACACAAGAGGGTGAACACAAGAGTGTGAACACAAGAGGGTGAACACAAGAGGGTGAACACAAGAGGGTAAACACAAGAGAGCGTCGTGGCACTGACCTCTCTCGACTATTTTTAGTATTTTTTAAAATTTTAGCAAAGCACGACTGTCGTCTCAGATTTTTCAAGGCTGAGAGTGAGATAGATAGATAGATAGATAGATAGATAGATAGAGAGAGAGAGAGAGAGAGAGAGAGAGAGAGAGAGAGAGAGAGAGAGAGAGAGAGAGAGAGAGAGAGAGAGAGAGAGAGAGAGAGATAGAGAGAGAGAGAGAGAGAGAGAGAGAGAGAGAGAGAGAGAGAGAGAGAGAGAGAGATAGAGAGAGAGAGAGGTGCATTTCCTTCTTAAATCGCTTGACCAAGATTGCTGAGAAGATGTGCAGACCAGCTAGCAGCACCTCTAACTCGCATCTTTCAGCACTGCCTAGTACAGTGTAAATGGCCCTCTCTGTGGAAAGAGGCAAATGTAGTCCCTGTTCACAAAAAGAAGAGCAGAGCAGAAATCAGCAACTACAGACCAGTGTCACTCCTGTCAATCACTGGTAAGATCTTTGAGACAATAATCTCAAGACAAATGACAGATTTTTTTGACTACCACTCACTACTTTGTGATCGTCAATATGGCTTCAGGAAAGGTTACTATGCTGCTGATCTGTTGTTAAACCTCTCCACTAAGTGGCACCAGTCACTGGATGAATCCAAAGTCAGCTGTGTGGTAGCACTGGACATTGCTGGCGCTTTCGACCGGGTGTGGCACTAGGGCCTCTTAGCAAAACTTCAGGCACTGGGAATTGCAGGCTCTACGCTACGTCTCCTCAGTGATTACCTTCCTGGTAGATCTCTAAGTGTATTTCTCAATGGAACGGAATCAGCAAGACATCCTATTGGGGGCAAGTGTTCCACAAGGAAGCGTGCTGGGTCCATTGTTATGGAATGTCTACTTCAACGACCTTCATCTCATCCCAGAATCCCATGCATATGCAGACGACTGTACACTGACATTCACTTATCCAAGAGCAGAAATGCCAGCTGCTCTAAGCTACTTCAATCACTAGCTGAGAGCTATATCAGCTTGGGGAAATAGAGAGAGAGAGAGAGAGAGAGAGAGAGACAGACAGACAGACATGCAGAGAAAGTGAGTTTGTGCTTTTTAGCACATTCACTCTTAGAAATATCACAAATAAAAGCCGCAGGTAATTTCAACATACTATTTAATCAACCAACAAATATATATATATATATATATATATATATATATATATATATATATATATATATATATATATATATATATATATATATATATATATATATATATATATATATATATATATATATATATATATATATATATATATATATATATATATATATATTGTGTGTGTGTGTGTGTGTGTGAAGGTGATGATAGCACCATGATGGTGGTGATAGTCAATATGATGGTGGTGATAGTCACTATGATGGTGCTGATAGTTATTATGATAGTGGTGATAGTCAATATGATGGTGGTGATAGTCACTATGATGGTGGTGATAGTCACTATAGTCACTATAATGGTGGTGATAGTCACTCTGATGGTGGTGATAGTCACTATGATGGTGGTGATAGTCACTATGATGGTGGTGATAGTCACCATGCTGGCGGTGATAGTCATTATGATGGTGGTGATAGTCAATATGATGGTGGTGATAGTCACTATGATGGTGGTGATAGTCACTATGATGGTGGTGATAGTCACTATGATGGTGGTGATAGTTATTATGATAGTGGTGATAGTCAATATGATGGTGGTGATAGTCACTATGATGGTGGCGATAGTCACTATAGTCACTATAATGGTGGTGATAGTCACTCTGATGGTGGTGATAGTCACTATGATGGTGGTGATAGTCACTATGATGGTGGTGATAGTCACCATGCTGGGGGTGATAGTCATTATGATGGTGGTGATAGTCAATATGATGGTGGTGATAGTCACTATGATGGTGGTGATAGTCACTATGATGGTGGTGATAGTCACTATGATGGTGGTGATAGTCACTATGATGGTGGTGATAGTCACTATGATGGTGGTGATAGTCACTATGATAGTGGTGATAGTCACTATGACGGTGGTGATAGTCACTATGATGGTGGTGATAGTCACTATGATGGTGGTGATAGTCACTATGATGGTGGTGATAGTCACTATGATGGTGGTGATAGTCACTATGATGGTGGTGATAGTCACTATGATGGTGGTGATAGTCGCTATGACGGTGGTGATAGTCACTATGATGGTGGTGATAATTACTATGGTGGTGATGATAGCCACTATGATGGCTATCACGACCAGTAGAGCAACAGTGTGGGACAACAGGTGGGACAACAGTAGGGCAACAGTGGGGTATCAGTGGGGCAACAGTGGGGCATCAGTGGGGCATCAGTGGGCAATAGTAGAAGCAACAGTAAAGCAACAGTGGCGGCAACAACAGAGCGATGATGGGGTAACAGGGGCAGCAGTGGGGCAACAGTAGGGCAACAGTAAGGGAACCAGTGGGGTAACAGTGAGAAAAACAGTAAGGGCAACAGTGGGGTAACAGTGAGGCAACAGTTGACCAACTGTGGGGTCAGCAGGGGTCAACAGGGAGCAACAGCAATGGAAACAATGAGGCCAGTATTAAAGGCAACAGTGAGGGCAATAGGGGGTAACAGTGAGGGCAACAGTGGATGCAATAGTAGGAGCAATAGGAGACAATAGTTGGGACAACAGTGGGGCAACAGTGGAGGCAACAGGGGGCAACAGTAGAGGCAACAGTGGGGGTAACAGTGGGGGAAACAGTGGGGGCAACAGTGGGGGTAACAGTGGGGACAACAGTGGGGGCAACAGTGGGGGCAACAGTGGGGGCAACAGTGGGGACAACAGTGGGGGCAACAGTGGGGGCAACAGTGGGGGCAACAGTGGGGGCAACAGTGGGGGCAACAGTGGGGGCAACAGTGGGGGGCAACAGTGGGGGCAACAGTGGGGGCAACAGTGGGGGCAACAGTGGGGGGCAACAGTGGGGGCAACAGTGGGGGCAACAGTGGGGGGCAACAGTGGGGGCAACAGTGGGGGCAACAGTGGGGGCAACAGTGGGGGCAACAGTGGGGGCAACAGTGGGGGCAACAGTGGGGGCAACAGTGGGGGCACCAGTGGGGGCAACAGTGGGGGCAACAGTGGGGGCAACAGTGGGGGCAACAGTGGGGGCAACAGTGGGGGCAACAGTGGGGGCAACAGTGGGGGCAACAGTGGGGGCAACAGTGGGGGCAACAGTGGGGGCAACAGTGGGGGTAGGAGAAAGTCTTGCCTTCAGGTGGAGTCGACGAACTTAAGAGGTATTGGTATGTTACTGTTGGAGGAGGAGGAGGAGGAGGAGAAAGATGAGGAGGAGGAAAAGGAATAGGATGAAGAGGTGGAGGAGGAGAAGAAGAAAAACGAGGAGGTGGAGGACTAGGGGAAAGAGATGGAGGACTCGGAGGTATATACGTCGTGCCAGTTAGTTAAAACTCGCGATTTTGGCTTAAATAGCAACGCTCTTCTTGCCGAATAAAGCAAGGAAAATATGTGTATGCAGTCATTTCGCAAAAATCATTGTGAATCTAAAGAAAAAAATATATTTCTTTGTGTTTGTTTATTATTAAATTGTTGTAAACTGATCTAAAATATATTTAGTTGGATTAGGCTATATTAAATTGCGCTTATTATAATAAGGTTAGGTAAGTTTTCTAACGTTCTTTTGGTACAAAATTATTATTTTTTACATTAATATAAATAAAAAGAAACATCTTTAAACGTATAAGAGAAAATTTTAAAAAGGACTTAATTTTAAATGAGCTCTTGCTAACTGACAAGTTTTACCTATTCGGCACGACATATATATATCAATGAAACCACGAAAGAAATGATTTTGAAACATTTACCAAACTGCTTGTTGAGGCGGGTACTCAGAGGAGGAGGCTGAAATTAATCCTTGAGCATACAACTGCCACGAGTGTCCTCGCAACATGAAACAAGCCTAGTTTGCTAGGTTCATGTTGCTTGTAGGATCGATGACAGACAGTAGCCACTGACACAGACAGTAGTCACTGACACAGACAGTAGCCACTGACACAGACAGTAGTCACTGACACAGACAGTAGTCACTGACACAGACAGTAGTCACTAACACAGACAGTAATCACTGACACAGACAGTAGCCACTGACACAGACAGTAGTCACTGACACAGACAGTAGTCACTGACACAGACAGTAGTCACTGACACAGACAGTAGTCACTGACACAGACAGTAGCCACTGACACAGACAGTAGTCACTGACACAGACAGTAGTCACTGACAAAGACAGTCACTGACACAGACAGTAGTCACTGACACAGACAGTAGTCACTGACACAGACAGTAATCACTCACACAGACAGTAGTCACTGACACAGACAGTAGTCACTGACACAGACAGTAGTCACTGACACAGACAGTAGTCACTGACACAGACAGTAGTCACTGACACAGACAGTAGTCACTGACACAGACAGTAGTCACTGACACAGACAGTAGTCACTGACACAGACAGTAGTCACTGACACAGACAGTAGTCACTAAGACAGTAATCACTGACACAGACAGTAGCCACTGACACAGACAGTAGTCACTGACACAGACAGTAGTCACTGACACAGACAGTAGTCACTGACACAGACAGTAGTCACTGACACAGACAGTAGTCACTGACACAGACAGTAGTCACTGACACAGACAGTAGTCACTGACACAGACAGGACACAGCAGTCGTTCATTGCAACTTAAGATTAAGTTTATATGTATATATAAAATCTATCATCCCACAGCAGGATTCGAACCTGCGCCCTTTGCATCAAAGATCAAAGTACACAAAATTATTGCTGTAGCCCCAGCCGACGCTGGGCGGTGTTTACCATACCCGGGGCATCAGGCCTGTGTCACCATACCCGGGGCACCAGGCCTGTGTCACCATACCCGGGGCACCAGGCCTGTGTTACCATACCCGGGGCACCAGGCCTGTACTACCATACCCGGGGCACCAGGCCTGTGTCACCATACCCGGGGCACCAGGCCTGTGTTACCATACCCGGGGCACCAGGCCTGTGTTACCATACCCGGGGCACCAGGCCTGTACTACCATACCCGGGGCACCAGGCCTGTGTCACCATACCCGGGGCACCAGGCCTGTGTTACCATACCCGGGGCACCAGGCCTGTACTACCATACCCGGGGCACCAGGCCTGTGTCACCATACCCGGGGCACCAGGCCTGTGTCACCATACCCGGGGCACCAGGCCTGTGTCACCATACCCGGGGCACCAGGCCTGTCTTACCATACCCGGAGCACCAGGCCTGTGTTACCATACCCGGGGCACCAGGCCTGTGTTACCATACCCGGGGCACCAGGCCTGTATTACCATACCCGGGGCACCAGGCCTGTGTTACCATACCCGGGGCACCAGGCCTGTGTTACCATACCCGGGGCACCAGGCCTGTGTTACCATACCCGGGGCACCAGGCCTGTACTACCATACCCGGGGCACCAGGCCTGTACTACCATACCCGGGGCACCAGGCCTGTATTACCATACCCGGGGCACCAGGCCTGTATTACCATACCCGGGGCACCAGGCCTGTATTACCATACCCGGGGCACCAGGCCTGTGTTACCATACCCGGGGCACCAGGCCTGTATTACCATACCCGGGTCACCAGGCCTGTGTTACCATACCCGGGTCACCAGGCCTGTATTACCATACCCGGGGCACCAGGCCTGTATTACCATACCCGGGGCACCAGGCCTGTATTACCATACCCGGGGCACCAGGCCTGTATTACCATACCCGGGGCACCAGACCTGTATTACCGTACCCGGGGCACCAGGCCTGTATTACCATACCCGGGGCACCAGGCCTGTGTTACCATACCCGGGGCACCAGGCCTGTATTACCATACCCGGGGCACCAGGCCTGTATTACCATACCCGTGGCACCAGGCCTGTGTTACCATACCCGGGGCACCAGGCCTGTATTACCATACCCGGGGCACCAGGCCTGTATTACCATACCCGGGGCACCAGGCCTGTATTACCATACCCGGGGCACCAAGCCTGTATTACGTTATTTCCTAAAATCTTGTTGCCAGAAGTAAACTTCAAGAGTAAGTGGTCGGTGCTTCAGTTATCATGGTTGTTGTAAGTGGTCGGTGCTTCAGTTATCATGGTTGTTGTAAGTGGTCGGTGCTTCAGTTATCATGGTTGTTGTAAGTGGTCGGTGCTTCAGTTATCACGGTTGTTGTAAGTGGTCGGTGCTTCAGTTATCATGGTTGTTGTAAGTGGTCGGTGCTTCAGTTATCATGGATGTTGTAAGTGGTCGGTGCTTCAGTTATCATGGTTGTTGTAAGTGGTTGGTGCTTCAGTTATCATGATCGTTGTAAGTGGTCGGTGCTTCAGTTATCATGGATGTTGTAAGTGGTCGGTGCTTCAGTTATCATGGTTGTTGTAAGTGGTCGGTGCTTCAGTTATCATGGTTGTTGTAAGTGGTCGGTGCTTCAGTTATCATGGTTGTTGTAAGTGGTTGGTGCTTCAGTTATCATGGTTGTTGTAAGTGGTTGGTGCTTCAGTTATCATGGTTGTTGTAAGTGGTCGGTGCTTCAGTTACCATGGTTGTTGTAAGTGGTCGGTGCTTCAGTTATCATGGTTGTTGTAAGTGGTCGGTGCTTCAGTTACCATGGTTGTTGTAAGTGGTCGGTGCTTCAGTTATCCTGGTTGTTGTAAGTGGTCGGTGCTTCAGTTATCATGGTTGTTGTAAGTGGTTGGTGCTTCAGTTATCATGATCGTTGTAAGTGGTCGGTGCTTCAGTTATCATGGTTGTTGTAAGTGGTCGGTGCTTCAGTTATCATGGTTGTTGTAAGTGGTCGGTGCTTCAGTTATCATGGTTGTTGTAAGTGGTCGGTGCTTCAGTTATCATGGTTGTTGTAAGTGGTTGGTGCTTCAGTTATCATGGTTGTTGTAAGTGGTCGGTGCTTCAGTTATCATGGTTGTTGTAAGTGGTCGGTGCTTCAGTTATCATGGTTGTTGTAAGTGGTCGGTGCTTCAGTTATCATGGTTGTTGTAAGTGGTCGGTGCTTCAGTTATCATGGTTGTTGTAAGTGGTTGGTGCTTCAGTTATCATGGTTGTTGTAAGTGGTTGGTGATTCAGTTATCATGGTTGTTGTAAGTGGTCGGTGCTTCAGTTATCATGGTTGTTGTAAGTGGTCGGTGCTTCAGTTATCATGGTTGTTGTAAGTGGTCGGTGCTTCAGTTATCATGGTTGTTGTAAGTGGTCGGTGCTTCAGTTATCATGGTTGTTGTAAGTGGTCGGTGCTTCAGTTATCATGGTTGTTGTAAGTGGTCGGTGCTTCAGTTATCATGGTTGTTGTAAGTGGTCGGTGCTTCAGTTATCATGGTTGTTGTAAGTTGTCGGTGCTTCAGTTATCATGGTTGTTGTAAGTGGTCGGTGCTTCAGTTATCATGGTTGTTGTAAGTGGTCGGTGCTTCAGTTATCATGGTTGTTGTAAGTGGTCGGTGCTTCAGTTATCATGGTTGTTGTAAGTGGTCGGTGCTTCAGTTATCATGGTTGTTGTAAGTGGTTGGTGCTTCAGTTATCATGGTTGTTGTAAGTGGTCGGTGCTTCAGTTATCATGGTTGTTGTAATTGGTCGGTGCTTCAGTTATCATGGTTGTTGTAAGTGGTCGGTGCTTCAGTTATCATGGTTGTTGTAAGTGGTTGGTGCTTCAGTTATCATGGTTGTTGTAAGTGGTTGGTGCATCAGTTATCATGGTTGTTGTAAGTGGTCGGTGCTTCAGTTATCACGGTTGTTGTAAGTGGTCGGTGCTTCAGTTATCATGGTTGTTGTAAGTGGTCGGTGCTTCAGTTATCATGGTTGTTGTAAGTGGTCGGTGCTTCAGTTATCATGGTTGTTGTAAGTGGTCGGTGCTTCAGTTATCATGGTTGTTGTAAGTGGTCGGTGCTTCAGTTACCATGGTTGTTGTAAGTGGTCGGTGCTTCAGTTATCATGGTTGTTGTAAGTGGTCGGTGCTTCAGTTACCATGGATGTTGTAAGTGGTCGGTGCTTCAGTTATCATGGTTGTTGTAAGTGGTCGGTGCTTCAGTTATCATGGTTGTTGTAAGTGGTAGGTGCTTCAGTTATCATGGTTGTTGTAAGTGGTCGGTGCTTCAGTTATCATGGTTGTTGTAAGTGGTCGGTGCTTCAGTTATCATGGTTGTTGTAAGTGGTCGGTGCTTCAGTTATCATGGATGTTGTAAGTGGTCGGTGCTTCAGTTATCATGTTTGTTGTAAGTGGTCGGTGCTTCAGTTATCATGGTTGTTGTAAGTGGTCGGTGCTTCAGTTATCATGGTTGTTGTAAGTGGTCGGTGCTTCAGTTATCATGGATGTTGTAAGTGGTCGGTGCTTCAGTTATCATGGTTGTTGTAAGTGGTTGGTGCTTCAGTTATCATGGATGTTGTAAGTGGTCGGTGCTTCAGTTATCATGGTTGTTGTAAGTGGTTGGTGCTTCAGTTATCATGGATGTTGTAAGTGGTCGGTGCTTCAGTTATCATGGTTGTTGTAAGTGGTTGGTGCTTCAGTTATCATGGATGTTGTAAGTGGTTGGTGCTTCAGTTACCATGGTTGTTGTAAGTGGTTGGTGCTTCAGTTATCATGATCGTTGTAAGTGGTCGGTGCTTCAGTTATCATGGTTGTTGTAAGTGGTCGGTGCTTCAGTTATCATGGTTGTTGTAAGTGGTCGGTGCTTCAGTTATCATGGTTGTTGTAAGTGGTCGGTGCTTCAGTTATCACGGTTGTTGTAAGTGGTCGGTGCTTCAGTTATCATGGTTGTTGTAAGTGGTCGGTGCTTCAGTTACCATGGTTGTTGTAAGTGGTTGGTGCTTCAGTTATCATGATCGTTGTAAGTGGTCGGTGCTTCAGTTATCATGGTTGTTGTAAGTGGTCGGTGCTTCAGTTATCATGGTTGTTGTAAGTGGTCGGTGCTTCAGTTATCATGGTTGTTGTAAGTGGTCGGTGCTTCAGTTATCACGGTTGTTGTAAGTGGTCGGTGCTTCAGTTATCATGGTTGTTGTAAGTGGTCGGTGCTTCAGTTATCATGGTTGTTGTAAGTGGTCGGTGCTTCAGTTATCATGGTTGTTGTAAGTGGTCGGTGCTTCAGTTATCATGGTTGTTGTAAGTGGTCGGTGCTTCAGTTATCATGGTTGTTGTAAGTGGTTGGTGCTTCAGTTATCATGGTTGTTGTAAGTGGTCGGTGCTTCAGTTACCATGGTTGTTGTAAGTGGTCGGTGCTTCAGTTATCATGGTTGTTGTAAGTGGTCGGTGCTTCAGTTATCATGGTTGTTGTAAGTGGTCGGTGCTTCAGTTATCATGGTTGTTGTAAGTGGTCGGTGCTTCAGTTATCATGGTTGTTGTAAGTGGTCGGTGCTTCAGTTATCATGGTTGTTGTAAGTGGTCGGTGCTTCAGTTATCATGGTTGTTGTAAGTGGTCGGTGCTTCAGTTACCATGGTTGTTGTAAGTGGTCGGTGCTTCAGTTACCATGGTTGTTGTACGTGGTCGGTGCTTCAGTTACCATGGTTGTTGTAAGTCGTCGGTGCTTCAGTTACCATGGTTGTTGTAAGTGGTAGGTGCTTCAGTTACCATGGTTGTTGTAAGTGGTCGGTGCTTCAGTTATCATGGTTGTTGTAAGTGGTCGGTGCTTCAGTTATCATGGTTGTTGTAAGTGGTCGGTGCTTCAGTTATCATGGTTGTTGTAAGTGGTCGGTGCTTCAGTTATCATGATTGTTGTAAGTGATCGGTGCTTCAGTTATCATGGTTGTTGTAAGTGGTCGGTGCTTCGTTTATCATGGTTGTTGTAAGTGGTCGGTGCTTCAGTTATCATGGTTGTTGTAAGTGGTCGGTGCTTCAGTTATCATGGTTGTTGTAAGTGGTCGGTGCTTCAGTTATCATGGTTGTTGTAAGTGGTCGGTGCTTCAGTTATCATGGTTGTTTTAAGTGGTCGGTGCTTCAGTTATCATGGTTGTTGTAAGTGGTCGGTGCTTCAGTTATCATGGTTGTTGTAAGTGGTCGGTGCTTCAGTTACCATGGTTGTTGTAAGTGGTCGGTGCTTCAGTTACCATGGTTGTTGTAAGTGGTCGGTGCTTCAGTTACCATGGTTGTTGTAAGTGGTCGGTGCTTCAGTTATCATGGTTGTTGTAAGTGGTCGGTGCTCAGTTACCATGGTTGTTGTAAGTGGTTGGTGCTTCAGTTATCATGGTTGTTTTAAGTGGTCGGTGCTTCAGTTATCATGGTTGTTGTAAGTGGTCGGTGCTTCAGTTATCATGGTTGTTGTAAGTGGTTGGTGCTTCAGTTACCATGGTTGTTGTAAGTGGTCGGTGCTTCAGTTATCATGGTTGTTGTAAGTGGTCGGTGCTTCAGTTATCATGGTTGTTGTAAGTGGTCGGTGCTTCAGTTATCATGGTTGTTGTAAGTGGTCGGTGCTTCAGTTATCATGGTTGTTGTAAGTGGTCGGTGCTTCAGTTATCATGGTTGTTGTAAGTGGTCGGTGCTTCAGTTACCCTGGTTGTTGTAAGTGGTCGGTGCTTCAGTTACCATGGTTGTTGTAAGTGGTCGGTGCTTCAGTTATCATGGTTGTTGTAAGTGGTCGGTGCTTCAGTTATCATGGTTGTTGTAAGTGGTCGGTGCTTCAGTTATCATGGTGTCATGCAACACTCATTCAGTTTTCTGTATTTCATGTAACACCTAATCCTTATAGGTTATTTGACGCAGTGTGTGGTTGTGGTTGAGGCTTGATCCACCGTACAGTGACTGAGGCTCGGTCTCTGACCAGTTACGCTGTTAGTGACCTCCCACATAGACTGAGGGTGTCAAACCGGTCATCTGTACATGACTACCGGGTTCATCGCACCCGGTCCTGTACCAGGCTTCCTGGTTCATGGTCTGATCACTCACTGGTACTATCAACTTGCGATCCAAGTTAAGCTGTCCAGGAGCCGCCTGGTCAACCTCCCTCAGGAGTCTAGAAAGCTGGCGTCTGTTGGTAATCCCAGGAGCTACATACTGACCTGTCTCTCATGATATGTGATGCTGTCAACTGGAATATCCACAGGTATTTTCTCCCCATGGGAATATTTCACGTTGTCGCCACAATCCAGAGGTGGTTGTCAGGCGTTCTGCTTTCTTTCCGAGTTCTAACAAGACAGCCCAGAGTTTACAAGGTGACTTGCTATCATTTATGTCACGACTTGAAGAAAAAAATAAGTCATCAGTATTTCTCCCTCTCATTCTCTCTCTCACTTTCTTTTTTGCTTCTCTTTAAACGTGATAAATTAAGTTAAAAAGGTGCTTGTGGGAGAAATCGTATATTAGACATATTATTAAGCTAGAGTTAAATAATATATTCAAAGTCATAGAAATGCATTTAGAAACCTCGTTAGATATATAATCAACTATAATGACATCAACGTTGATAAGCACACTAACGGAGCAACTGGCTATGTAAACAGTCGAGTACTTCTGATATTGTTTGCAATAACTACAAACAATGATCAAACTGATATAAAGTATTCTGTCAGTGTTTTGTTTACTATACTGAACACAGTGTACTGAACTATTGAGATTCAATATACATAAGCCAATATATATTACCAGTAATATACATAAACCTCAGTCAAGGCTGAGGGACTGATCACCTCAAAATTTCCCCTCCACTTTCTCCAGTGTTATATTCGCCTGTAATCATCTGAGGAAGACTGCTGTGCAAGCGAAACGTTTCGACGAGAAATATACACAAATACTACCTTGTGTCTTACTCATCAACGTGTCGGTGTTGTGTATCATTAATAACATGATACGAACGTATGACAAGGCATCTTATTAACTACAACATAGTACCAGATCCCAGAGCCTCTTCCTGGGACGTCTCTCTCATTCATCCTCTTCCACAGTCCAACTAATAACACGCACATACCAGACTGGAACTTATGACCACGTTTTGGTCAGACTTAGACCGAAATGCCGTCATAAGTTTCATTTTTCTATGTGCTGTTTCTTTGTGTATTATTCCAGTCACGGTATTGTGCCTTTTAATTCCCTCCTCACTCACCCTCAGCATCTCCCTTCCCATTATTCATCCTCGCCTGTTCCCCCTTCACTCGTTCTCAGTCGCTATCATTTCTCTTCCACCACTTATCCTTTTCAGACTCCCCATATTCATACCTTTCTTCCTTACCCGAATATTTGACGATAATCTCATCCCTTTACTGGGGCGCAAACAAGTGGTGCAAGTGGCCTTTTCTTACTCTGTGGACATTGTCCATGTATTCACGTTTAATAATAAACTTACTTTAACTGCTACTCTGGGAGTATCTAGTTGAGATAAATAACGTTTTTTAATTTACGCTCTGGAGAAGTCAACTCCTGATGACTTGGACAGACTAAGACGATGGTCAGGCAAATGGCTACTCTAGGTCAAGTGTTAAAAGTGAAAAAATATGAAAATCTGGGAAGGAGAAAGAAAACCCGAGACATTGTAGACTGTGGGACACAGAGGCTGCAAATTT
>NC_091303.1:54124654-54127154 GCF_038502225.1 Cherax quadricarinatus | reverse complement strand
AGGCTAGTCCTGGAAGTGGTACAAGTAATATACCTGGGCTTCAGAGGCTAGTCCTGGAAGTGGTACAAGTAATATACCTGGGCTTCAGAGGCTAGTCCTGGAAGTGGTACAAGTAATATACCTGGGCTTCAGAGGCTTGTCCTGGAAGTGGTACAAGTAATATACCTGGGCTTCAGAGGCTAGTCCTGGAAGTGGTACAAGTAATATACCTGGGCTTCAGAACGTGCATATTTTAAGTGACCTCTTATCTTTTTTACTTTAATGTATCTTATGTGATTTGATTCAAGTTGTGTACCACTGTTGTTGTCAGTCGTGTACCACTGTTGTTGTCAGTCGTGTACCACTGTTGTTGTCAGTCGTGTACCACTGTTGTTGTCAGTCGTGTACCACTGTTGTTGTCAGTCGTGTACCACTGTTGTTGTCAGTCGTGTACCACTGTTGTTGTCAGTCGTGTACCACTGTTGTTGTCAGTCGTGTACCACTGTTGTTGTCAGTCGTGTACCACTGTTGTTGTCAGTCTGATGCTTAGATAAATAAAATATGAACTTTTCGATACCAGAGAATTTGACGTTGTATACTTTTCCTGTAATGAGCCTCGAACCCCTACCTAGCAGCAGCCCACATCTCTGGAAACCTCCACAGCCGCCACTGAAACACCTAGCATCAGCCCACACATTTGTAAACCTCAACAGGCGCCAATGAAACACCTTGTAGCAGCCCACACCTCTGGAAACCACCAGAGCCGCCACTGAAACACCTAGCAGCAGCCCACGGCTCTGTAAACCACCAGAGCCGCCAATGAAACACCTAGCAGCAGCCCACGGCTCTGTAAACCACCAGAGCCGCCAATGAAACACCTAGCAGCAGCCCACGTCTCTGTAAACCACCAGAGCCGCCAATGAAATACCTAGCAGCAGCCCAAGTCTCTGTAAACCACTAGAGCCGCCACTGAAACACCTATTAGCAGCCCAAGCCTCTGTAAACCACCAGAGCCGCCACTGAAACACCTAGCAGCAGCCCAAGCCTCAGGAAACCATGACAGCCACCACTGAAGGAGGAAACAGAAGTTAATAAGATTTGCGGAGGCTATTATTAGCGTAAACACGAGGAAAATAGTGCCAGAGGCACCGTAGGCTGGCCCTGTGGCGGCACTCACCGTTCACTGATGCCGCAGAGAAAGTCGGAGAAGGGTTTGGTCGCTTCCATGTAGGGAAGTGCGTCGTGGTTGTAGCACTGCCTATGCTGCCGCTCTGAGTGTAAAGTCTTCAAGAACACAGGTTGGTAAGAGCCTTGTGCTGGGACGACTACTCACTACCTGGAGAGCGGGTTCAAGTTAAATTTGGTGAACTGGTTGATTGTTGAAATAAATTAACCATAGGAGCTATGTAGTGTCATTAACGTAAACACGTAACACATGGAAAAGAGTGCCGGTGGCATCATAGACTGGCACAGTGTAACACTGATCCTTGCCTGACTGCAGAGAAAGTTGGGGAATTCCTTCCCAAAGGACTATTTTACGAGCCAAGATTCTTGCGTGAAGGATGGATCTTCATTAAGGTAAGACTTCTTATTGATCCCAACGGTGAATAAATCCCTTCATCCCTATGGGGAGTTCACTCAGTGAGGAACCTCACAGAAGCTTAGATGGAAGAAGCTTATGGTGTATCAGAGCTGAACTCATATAAATACTAGAAGCATTGCCTTGGTAGCTTCGTGCAGAGGGGAAATGTTTATTTGGTGTTGAGACAGAGAAGGAAGGCAGATGACAGGAAAGTGAACTAGGTCTGAGGTTGGGAATTATTATCCACTGGTAAGAAGGCGAGCAGAGGGAAGTTTAAAAAGATATAGCAGCGAAAACTTGAGTAAAAGTGAAGCTGATTCCCATATTATAAAATGGAATGCGACAACAAACAAGCGGATAATGCGACTCAAGAAGGAGGGAGAGATCTGATAAAGAATGAAAGAAGAGATATATGAAGAACTGAGCAGGTTACCAAAATTTTTTTGCCCAGAAATCGGGGAAAGATGCCAGGAGGAGGAGGAGGAGGAGGAGGGCGAAGGTCCTGAGGAAATTAGATGTCATGGGACCAGAAAGTATATCACCCTCGGCATAGCAAGAAGTAGCAGAGGAAGAGTGCGGTAGGACTGGGACAATCACAAGCTTGATGACATGTACAAGAAGCCACAAACATGATGACATGTGGCTACAGGTGGGCGTGGCTACAGGTGGGCGTGGTTACACGTGGTCATGGTTACTGGTGGGCGTGGCTACAGTTGGGCGTGGTTACAGGTGGGGGTGGTTGCACGTGGTCGTTGTTACTGGTGGACGTGGCTACAGGTGGGCGTGGTTTCAGCTGGTCGTGGCTATTGATGGGCGTGGCTACAGGTGGGCGTGGTTTCAGCTGGTCGTGGCTACAGGTGGGCGTGGTTTCAGCTGGTCGTGGCTACAGGTGGGCGTGGCTACAGGTGGGCGTGGCTACAGGTGGTCGTGGCTACAGGT
>NC_091303.1:54109654-54122154 GCF_038502225.1 Cherax quadricarinatus | reverse complement strand
CAGGCAAGACCAGTGTGTGCAGAAAAGACCAGTGTGTGAAGGCAAGACCAGTGTGTGCAGGCAAGACCAGTGTGTGCAGGCAAGACCAGTGTGTGCAGAAAAGACCAGTGTGTGCAGGCAAGATCAGTGTGTGGAGGCAAGACCAGTGGCCGCAGACAAGACCAGTGGCTGTAGACAAGACCGGTGGCTACAGGCAAGATCAGTGGCTGCAGACAAGTCCAGTGGCTGCAGACAAAACCAGTGTGTGCAGACAAGACCAATGTGTGCAGGCAAGACCAGTGGCTGCAGACAAGACCAGTGGCTGCAGACAAGACCAGTGGCTGCAGACAAGACCAGTGGATGCAGACAAGACAGTGGCTACAGACAAGGTCAGTGGCTGCAGACAAGACCAGTGTGTGCATGCAAGACCAGTGGCTGCAGATAAGACCAGTGTGTGCATGCAAGGCCACAGTGGCTGCAGACAAGACCAATGACTGCAGACAAGACCAACGACTGCATACAAGACCAGGGGCTGCATACAAGACCAGTTGCTGCAGACAAGACCAGTGGTTACAAACAACATCAGTAGTTGCAGGTAAACACCAGCCAAGAACTTCAAAGGAAATAAAGAATCTTAACATTGGAATTGGATCTACGAGGTGGTTCACAATGTTATTTCGACTCTGTGATCTGCTGTTACAGAATGTTGATGCAATAATGTATTATTGTGTCAGTGTATGTTATTGATTTATGACTGTAGAATTTTCAGGTAACATCAAGTGAATGAATGTGTAGGTGAACGTCAAGGAAATGAAGAAACGTGTAGATGAACGTCATGGAAGTGAATGTGAAGCGTATGGGTGAACAAGATATTGTGACAACATAAATGCTTGTTGTACTGTAGTTCCTGGACCATGGACAGCCAACTGATACAAACAAGAAGAGAAATATAGCACCTGGATACAGTTTTTTAGAGAAAATCAACACTACGAGCTTAATGGAGGTCTGCGACGGTCACGAAGATAACTGTAGACAGGCGGGGATGGGTGCACTGCACTTTTCTGGAATGCAAGAAAGCATTTGACACAATATTAAATTATTAATGGTAGTCAATACTGATAAGTTAAAGACTAAGACACTTGTTCAACACTCGGTTATCTTTATTTACAAAACGTTCCGCTTGTGCTGCGGGTTTCTTCGATCGTATACAGGAGAAAATAACACTGGGAACAGCAGAGCCGAGGTGTAGCATCTGCTTTGGGCTTGACAGACTCACCACCTCTCATCGTGGCTTAGGGACTGATCACCTAAAAACAAGTTCTGTTGTTTCCAGTGTTATGTGAGCCTGTTTATGACTGAAGAATCCTGCAGTTCACATTTCAGGTGAAACTTTTCGCTAGTAAATACTGCCAAGTGTTGAACATGTGTCTTATTCATCATTTGACACAGTTCCACATCAGAGATTACCAGAAATTAAGAGACCAGGCAGGAATTAAATGTTGGATACGCCAGTGATGACACGGTACCTGGGAGAAGACGAGTTACTCTAGTGATGAGAGAGTAACTGGGAGAAGACGAGTTACTCTAGTGATGAGAGAGTACCTGGGAGAAGACGAGTTACTCTAGTGATGAGAGAGTAACTGGGAGAAGATGAGTTACTCTAGTGATGAGAGAGTACCTGGGAGAAGACGAGTTACTTTAGTGATGAGAGAGTACCTGGGAGAAGACGAGTTACTCTAGTGATGAGAGAGTACCTGGGAGAAGACGAGTTACTCTAGAGATGAGAGAGTAACTACGAGATGACGAGTTACTCTAGTGATGAGAGAGTACTTGGGAGAAGACGAGTTACTCTAGTGATGAGAGAGTAACTGGGAGAAGATGAGTTACTCTAGTGATGAGAGAGTACCTGGGAGAAGACGAGTTACTTTAGTGATGAGAGAGTACCTGGGAGAAGACGAGTTACTCTAGTGATGAGAGAGTACCTGGGAGAAGACGAGTTACTCTAGTGATGAGAGAGTACCTGGGAGAAGACGAGTTACTCTAGTGATGAGAGAGTACCTGGGAGAAGACGAGTTACTCTAGTGATGAGAGAGTACCTGCGAGAAGACGAGTTACTCTAGTGATGAGAGAGTACCTGGGAGAAGACGAGTTACTCTAGTGATGAGAGAGTACCTGGGAGAAGACGAGTTACTCTAGTGATGAGAGAGTAACTGCGAGAAGACGAGTTACTCTAGTGATAAGAGAGTACCTGCGAGAAGACGAGTTACTCTAGTGATGAGAGAGTACCTGGGAGAAGACGAGTTACTCTAGTGATGAGAGAGTACCTGGGAGAAGACGAGTTACTCTAGTAATGAGAGAGTAACTGCGAGAAGACGAGTTACTCTAGTGATGAGAGAGTACCTGGGAGAAGACGAGTTACTCTAGTGATGAGAGAGTACCTGGGAGAAGACGAGTTACTCTAGTGATGAGAGAGTAACTGCGAGAAGACGAGTTACTCTAGTGATGAGAGAGTACCTGGGAGAAGACGAGTTACTTTAGTGATGAGAGAGTACCTGGGAGAAGACGAGTTACTCTAGTGATGAGAGAGTACCTGGGAGAAGACGAGCTACTCCAGTGATGAGAGAGTACCTGGGAGAAGACGAGTTACTCTAGTGATGAGAGAGTACCTGGGAGAAGACGAGTTACTCTAGTGATGAGAGAGTAACTGCGAGAAGACGACGAGTTACTCTAGTGATGAGAGAGTACCTGGGAGAAGACGAGTTACTCTAGTGATGAGAGAGTAACTACGAGAAGACGAGTTACTCTAGTGATGAGAGAGTACCTGGGAGAAGACGAGTTACTCTAGTGATGAGAGAGTACCTGGGAGAAGACGAGTTACTCTAGTGATGAGAGAGTACCTGGGAGAAGACGAGTTACTCTAGTGATGAGAGAGTACCTGGGAGAAGACGAGTTACTCTAGTGATGAGAGAGTACCTGGGAGAAGACGAGTTACTCTAGTGATGAGAGAGTACCTGGGAGAAGACGAGTTACTCTAGTGATGAGAGAGTACCTGGGAGAAGACGAGTTACTCTAGTGATGAGAGAGTACCTGGGAGAAGACGAGTTACTCTAGTGATGAGAGAGTACCTTGGAGAAGACGAGTTACTCTAGTGATGAGAGAGTACCTGGGAGAAGACGAGTTACTCTAGTGATGAGAGAGTACCTGCGAGAAGACGAGTTACTCTAGTGATGAGAGAGTACCTGGGAGAAGACGAGTTACTCTAGTGATGAGAGAGTAACTACGAGAAGACGAGTTACTCTAGTGATGAGAGAGTACCTGGGAGAAGACGAGTTACTCTAGTGATGAGAGAGTACCTGGGAGAAGACGAGTTACTCTAGTGATGAGAGAGTACCTGGAAGAAGACGAGTTACTCTAGTGATGAGAGAGTACCTGGGAGAAGACGAGTTACTCTAGTGATGAGAGAGTACCTGGGAGAAGACGAGTTACTCTAGTGATGAGAGAGTACCTGGGAGAAGACGAGTTACTCTAGTGATGAGAGAGTACCTGGGAGAAGACGAGTTACTCTAGTGATGAGAGAGTACCTGGGAGAAGACGAGTTACTCTAGTGATGAGAGAGTACCTGGGAGAAGACGAGTTACTCTAGTGATGAGAGAGTACCTGGGAGAAGACGAGTTACTCTAGTGATGAGAGAGTAACTACGAGAAGACGAGTTACTCTAGTGATGAGAGAGTACCTGGGAGAAGACGAGTTACTCTAGTGATGAGAGAGTACCTGGGAGAAGACGAGTTACTCTAGTGATGAGAGAGTACCTGGGAGAAGACGAGTTACTCTAGTGATGAGAGAGTACCTGGGAGAAGACGAGTTACTCTAGTGATGAGAGAGTACCTGGGAGAAGACGAGTTACTCTAGTGATGAGAGAGTACCTGGGAGAAGACGAGTTACTCTAGTGATGAGAGAGTACCTGGGAGAAGACGAGTTACTCTAGTGATGAGAGAGTACCTGGGAGAAGACGAGTTACTCTAGTGATGAGAGAGTACCTGGGAGAAGACGAGTTACTCTAGTGATGAGAGAGTACCTGGGAGAAGACGAGTTACTCTAGTGATGAGAGAGTACCTGGGAGAAGACGAGTTACTCTAGTGATGAGAGAGTAACTGCGAGAAGACGAGTTACTCTAGTGATGAGAGAGTACCTGGGAGAAGACGAGTTACTCTAGTGATGAGAGAGTACCTGGGAGAAGACGAGTTACTCTAGTGATGAGAGAGTAACTGGGAGAAGACGAGTTACTCTAGTGATGAGAGAGTACCTGGGAGAAGACGAGTTACTCTAGTGATGAGAGAGTACCTGGGAGAAGACGAGTTACCCAAGTGATGAGAGAGTACCTGGGAGAAGACGAGTTACTCTAGTGATGAGAGAGTACCTGGGAGAAGACGAGTTACTCTAGTGATGAGAGAGTAACTGCGAGAAGACGAGTTACTCTAGTGATGAGAGAGTACCTGGGAGAAGACGAGTTACTCTAGTGATGAGAGAGTAACTGCGAGAAGACGAGTTACTCTAGTGATGAGAGAGTACCTGGGAGAAGACGAGTTACTCTAGTGATGAGAGAGTACCTGGGAGAAGACGAGTTACTCTAGTGATGAGAGAGTACCTGGGAGAAGACGAGTTACTCTAGTGATGAGAGAGTACCTGGGAGAAGACGAGTTACTCTAGTGATGAGAGAGTACCTGGGAGAAGACGAGTTACTCTAGTGATGAGAGAGTACCTGGGAGAAGACAAGAGTTGCTCCAGTGATGAAACAGTACCTGGGAGGAAACAAGGGTGGCTATAAAGAATAATAACATCAGAATGAAATGGTAGCGAGTATGATCCCGTCAGACTCCTCAGTAACAGCTTCCGTTCCTAAGATACCTCACTTGGTACTGCAAGGTTCTGAGTTTCCTGTGTGTGTTTGTTGACGATGTGAAACTAACGAGAATGATAAGAGTCACAAAAAGCTCGCACATAGAAGAGAGGAGCCTACGACGGCGTTTCAGTCCGACTTGGACCATTTACAAAGTCACACTCTGAGTTTGTAAATGGTCCAAGTCGGACCGAAACGTCTTCGTAAGTTCCTCTCTTCTACGTGCGGGTTATCTGTGTATCGTTCTAGCCACGGTATTGTGCCTTTTTTGGTTATTAATGATAAGTCGTTATAACCAGAGATAAGCTTCAGGGAAACCTAGACTGGCTGCAAATGTGGGATAACCAATAGTTGTTAGAGTTCAATCCAAACAGTTGCAAGGTCATGCTTGTTGTAGAAGGTGATGGATGACCGAGCACACGGTAAAGAATAGAAATTAACTTGCAAATATCAGTGTAAAGGAAGTACTTGGTGGTACAAGTGACATGAAAATATCACCTGAAAAAAGCAATCGTGTAACTTGGGGAGCAAATGCAAGACTAATATCTCAAAAAACCATTTAGGAATCTAAAAAAAAAATTAAATAGTATTACTGTTGGTAAAATTACCGACAATACGTTAAGTAAAAGGCCACAAGTGCAACTAATGTGACATTTTATTGTGGCAACGTTTCGCTCTCCAGAAGCTTTGTCAAGCCGTTACAAACAGTACATGGAGACAGAGGGTATATATAGGCTAAGAGTGAGGTGTAATACCAGTGGTAGTAGTAGCAGTGGTAATAATATAAGTTGTGGTAGTAGTAATACTACTACTAAAACTCAGTGAGGGACAGTCTTGCGAGGGGCAGTCTAGCGAGGGGCAGTCTAGTGAGGGGCAGTCTAGCGAGGGGCAGTCTAGCGAGGGGCAGTCTAGCGAGGAGCAGTCTAGCGAGGGACAGTCTAGCGAGGGGCAGTCTAGCGAGGGGCAGTCTAGCGAGGGGCAGTCTAGCGAAGGGCAGTGTAGCGAGGGGCAGTCTAGCGAGGGGCAGTCTAGCGAAGGGCAGTCTAGTCTCAAAACACGTATTCAAGAGAAGGTATGGTAAGTCACAGGTCAGAAATTAGTAATAACAATCAAACAGGTAAAAACAATACTGTGTGCTGATCAAACCTTAATTCACAGGCGACACTTCACTCTAATTAGATATTTATCAAGTGTATTAGAGCGAGTCGTGTGGGTAAGTAAATGTTGCCTTCTTAACACAGGTGTGAGGAGTGTAGCCAAGCAACACTCTACACTAGTGTGCTCCAGGTGTACTGGACGTAACTAGGTGACTGTGTGAACACACACACGTGCAAACTGTGTGTGTGTGTGTGTGTGTGTGTGTGTGTGTGTGTGTGTTGGAAGTCGTGTACAAACAATAGTATATTTGGACTTTCTCCAGCTTGGTAAGTGCCTACTGCACTTCCTTCCCTCCCCTCGCTACGTTCCCCTCCCTTATCTACCTTCCTCTCCCCTAGCTAATTTCGCCTCCCCTAGCTACCTTCACCTCTCCAAGCTACTTTCCCCTCCCCTAGCTACCTTCCTCTCCCCTAGCTACCTTCCTCTCCCCTAGCTACCTTTCTCTCCCCTAGCTGCCTTTCCCTCCCCTAGCTACCTTCCTCTCTCCTAGCTACCTTCCTCTCCCCTAGCTACCTTCCCCTCCCCTAGCTACCTTCCTCTCCCCTAGCTACCTTCCTCTCCCCTAGCTACCTTCCTCTCCCCTAGCTACCTTCCCTCCCCTAGCTACATTCCTCTCCCCTAGCTACCTTCCCCTCCCCTAGCTACCTTCCTCTCCCCTAGCTACCTTCCCCTCCCCTAGCTACATTCCGCTCCCCTAGCTACCTTCCCCTCCCCTAGCTACCATCCCCTCCCCTAGCTACCATCCCCTCCCCTAGCTACCTCCCCCTCCCCTAGCTACCATCCCCTCCCCTAGCTACCTTCCCCTCCCCTAGCTACTTCCCCCTCCCCTAGCTACCATCCCCTCCCCTAGCTATCTTCCCCTCCCCTAGCTACCTCCCCCTCCCCTAGCTACCATCCCCTCCCCTAGCTACCTTCCCCTCCCCTAGCTACCTCCCCCTCCCCTAGCTACCATCCCCTCCCCTAGCTACCTTCCCCTCCCCTAGCTACCTCCCCCTCCCCTAGCTACCATCCCCTCCCCTAGCTACCTTCCCCTCCCCTAGCTACCTTCCCCTCCCCTAGCTACCTTCCCCACCCCTAGCGACCTTCCCCTCCCCTAGCTACCTTCCCCTCCTATAGCTACCTTCCCCTCCCCTAGCTACCATCCCCTCCCCTAGCTACCTCACCCTCCCCTAGCTACCATTCCCTCCCCTAGCTACCTTCCCCTCCCCTAGCTACCTTCCCCTCCCCTAGCTACCTTCCCCTCCCCTAGCTACCTTCCCCTCCCCTAGCTACCTTCCCCTCCCCTAGCTACCTTCCCCTCCCCTAGCTACCTTCCCCTCCCCTAGCTACCTTCCCCTCCCCTAGCTACCTTCCCCTCCCCTAGCTACCTTCCCCTCCCCTAGCTACCTTCCCCTCCCCTAGCTACCTTCCCCTCCCCTAGCTACCTTCCCCTCCCCTAGCTACCTCAGCTACCTTCCCCTAGCTACCTTCCCCTCCCCTAGCTACCTTCCCCTCCCCTAGCTACCTTCCCCTCCCCTAGCTACCTTCCCCTCCCCTAGCTACCTTCCCCTCCCCTAGCTACCTTCCCCTCCCCTAGCTACCTTCCCCTCCCCTAGCTACCTTCCCCTCCCCTAGCTACCTTCCCCTCTACCCCCTAGCTACCTTCCCCTCCCCTAGCTACCTTCCCCTCCCCTAGCTACCTTCCCCTCCCCTAGCTACCTTCCCCTCCCCTAGCTACCATCCCCTCCCCTAGCTACCTTCCCGTCCCCTAGCTACCTCCCCCTCCCCTAGCTACCTTCCTCTCCCCTAGCTACCTTCCCCTCCCCTAGCTACCTCCCCCTCCCCTAGCTACCATCCCCTCCCCTAGCTACCTTCCCCTCCCCTAGCTACCTTCCCTCCCCTAGCTACCTTCCCCTCCCCTAGCTACCTTCCCCTCCCCTAGCTACCTTCCCCTCCCCAAGCAACCTTCCCCTCCCCTAGCTACCTTCCCCTCCCCTAGCTACCTTCCCCTCCCCTAGCTAACTTCCCCTCCCCTAGCTACCTTCCCCTCCCCTAGCTACCTTCCCCTCCCCTAGCTACCTTCCCCTCCCCTAGCTACCATCCCCTCCCTAGCTACCTTCCCCTCACTCCTTAGCTACCTCCCCCTCCCCTAGCTACCATCCCCTCCCCTAGCTACCTTCCCCTCCCCTAGCTACTTCCCCTCCCCTAGCTACCATCCCCTCCCCTAGCTACCTTCCCCTCCCCTAGCTACCTCCCCCTCCCCTAGCTACCATCCCTCCCCTAGCTACCTTCCCCTCACTCATAGCTACCTTCCCCTCACTCCCTAGCTACCTTCCCCTCACTCCCTAGCTACCTTCCCCTCACTCCCTACCTTCCCCTCACTCCCTACCTTCCCCTCACTCCCTACCTACCTTCCCCTCACTCCCTAGCTACCTTCCCCTCACTCCCTAGCTACCTTCCCCTCACTCCCTACCTTCCCCTCACTCCCTAGCTACCTTCCCCTCACTCCCTACCTACCTTCCCCTCACTCCCTAGCTACCTTCCCCTCCCTACCTACCTTCCCCTCCCCTAGCTACCTTCCCCTCCCCTAGCTACCTTCCCCTCCCCTAGCTACCTTCCCCTCCCCTAGCTACCTTCCCCGCCCCTAGCTACCTTCCCCTCCCCTAGCTACCATCCCCTCCCCTAGCTACCTTCCCCTCCCCTAGCTACCTTCCCCTCCCCTAGCTACCATCCCCTCCCCTAGCTACCTTCCCCTCCCCTAGCTACCATCCCCTCCCCTAGCTACCTTCCCCTCCCCTAGCTACCTTCCCCTCCCCTAGCTACCATCCCCTCCCCTAGCTACCTTCCCCTCCCCTAGCTACCATCCCCTCCCCTAGCTACCTTCCCCTCCCCTAGCTACCTACCCCTCCCCTAGCTACCATCCCCTCCCCTAGCTACCTTCCCCTCCCCTAGCTACCATCCCCTCCCCTAGCTACCTTCCCCTCCCCTAGCTACCTTCCCCTCCCCTAGCTACCATCCCCTCCCCTAGCTACCTTCCCCTCCCCTAGCTACCATCCCCTCCCCTAGCTACCTTCCCCTCCCCTAGCTACCTTCCCCTCCCCTAGCTACCATCCCCTCCCCTAGCTACCTTCCCCTCCCCTAGCTACCTTCCCCTCCCCTAGCTACCTTCCCCTCCCCTAGCTACCATCCCCTCCCCTAGCTACCTCACCCGTGGGAGACAATCCTACTTTTCTTCTCCTTATTGGGAGAGGACTCTAATAAGGAGGATGAGGAGGAAGATGAGGAGGAAGATGAGGAGGAAGATGAGGAGGAAGATGAGGATGAGGAAGATGAGGAGGAAGATGAGGAAGATGAGGAAGATGAGGAGGAAGATGAGGAGGAAGATGAGGAGGAAGATGAGGAGGAGGAAGATGAGGAGGAAGATGAGGAGGAAGATGAGGAAGATGAGGATGAGGAAGATGAGGAGGAAGATGAGGAGGAAGATGAGGAGGAAGATGAGGAGGAGGAAGATGAGGAGGAAGATGAGGAAGAAGATGAGGAGGAGGAAGATGAGGAGGAAGATGTGGAGGAAGATGAGGAGGAAGATGAGGAGGAAGATGAGGAGGAAGATGAGGAGGAGGAAGATGAGGAGGAAGATGAGGAAGAAGATGAGGAGGAGGAAGATGAGGAGGAAGATGTGGAGGAAGATGAGGAAGAAGATGAGGAGGAGGAAGATGAGGAGGAAGATGAGGAAGAAGATGAGGAGGAAGATGAGGAGGAGGAAGATAAGGAGGAAGATGAGGAGGAAGAAGATGAGGAGGAATATGAGGAAGATGAGGAGGAATATGATAAGGAAGTTGAGGAAGAGGAAGATGAAGAGGAAGATGAGGAGGAAGATGAGGAAGAATATGAGGAGGAAGATGAGGAGGAGGAAGATGAAGAGGAAGATGAGGAGGAAGATGAGGAGGAGGAAGACGAGGAGGAGGAGGAAGATGAGGAGGAAGAAGATGAGGAGGAATATGAGGAAGATGAGGAGGAATATGATAAGGAAGTTGAGGAAGAGGAAGATGAAGAGGAAGATGAGGAGGAAGATGAAGAGGAAGATGAGGAGGAAGATGAGGAGGAGGAAGACGAGGAGGAGGAGGAAGATGAGGAGGAAGATGAGGAGGAAGACGAGGAGGAGGAGGAGGAAGATGAGGAGGAAGACGAAGAGGATGAAGGAAATATAGGTTATTGAACCTGAAGAATATTTTCAGGGGTCAGCGCCCCCTCGGTCCGTCTTGTGTTTCAAAGCCTGATCAACCAAGTTGTTACAGCTGGCAACACGCCGTCATAGGTGACAACCACAACGATAAAAAGTAGTACCCTTGACCGGGTAGCTAGGTGCCAGGTCACCGGGAAGCCAGGTGCCAGGTCACTGGGTAGCTAGGTGCCAGGTCACCGGGAAGCCAGGTGCCAGGTCACTGGGTAGCTAGGTGCCAGGTCACCGGGAAGCCAGGTGCCAGGTCACTGGGTAGCCAGGTGCCAGGTCACCGGGTAGCCAGGTGGCAGGTCACTGGGTAGCTAGGTGCCAGGTCAACGGGAAGGCAGGTGCCAGGTCACTGGGTAGCTAGGTGCCAGGTCACCGGGAAGCCAGGTGCCAGGTCACTGGGTAGCCAGGTGCCAGGTCACTGGGTAGCTAGGTGCAAGGTCACTGGGTAGCCAGGTGCCAGGTCACCGGGAAGCTAGGTGCCAGGTCACTGGGTAGCTAGGTGCCAGGTCACCGGGAAGCCAGGTGCCAGGTCACTGGGTAGCCAGGTGCCAGGTCACTGGGTAGCCAGGTGCCAGGTCACTGGGTAGCCAGGTGCCAGGTCACTGGGTAGCCAGGTGCCAGGTCACAGGGAAGCCAGGTGCCAGGTCACTGGGTAGCTAGGTGCCAGGTCGCCGGGTAGCCAGGTGCCAGGTCACTGGGTAGCTAGGTGCCAGGTCACCGGGAAGCCAGGTGCCAGGTCACTGGGTAGCTAGGTGCCAGGTCACTGGGTAGCCAGGTGCCAGGTCACAGGGAAGCCAGGTGCCAGGTCACTGGGTAGCTAGGTCCCAGGTCACCAGGAAGCCAGGTGCCAGGTCACTGGGTAGCCAGGTGCCAGGTCACTGGGTAGCCAGGTGCCAGGTCACCGGGAAGCCAGGTGCCAGATCACAGGGTAGCTAGGTGCGAGGTCACCGGGAAGCCAGGTGCCAGGTCACTGGGTAGCCAGGTGCCAGGTCACTGGGTAGCCAGGTGCCAGGTCACTGGGTAGCCAGGTGCCAGGTCACTGGGTAGCCAGGTGCCAGGTCACCGGGAAGCCAGGTGCCAGGTCACTGGGTAGCTAGGTCCCAGGTCACCGGGAAGCCAGGTGCCAGGTCACTGGGTAGCCAGGTGCCAGGTCACTGGGTAGCCAGGTGCCAGGTCACTGGGTAGCCAGATGCCAGGTCACTGGGTAGCCAGGTGCCAGGTCACCGGGAAGCCAGGTGCCAGATCACAGGGTAGCTAGGTGCGAGGTCACCGGGAAGCCAGGTGCCAGGTCACTGGGTAGCCAGGTGCCAGGTCACTGGGTAGCCAGGTGCCAGGTCACTGGGTAGCCAGGTGCCAGGTCACTGGGTAGCCAGGTGCCAGGTCAGTGGGTAGCCAAGTGCCAGGTCACTGGGTAGCTAGGTGCCAGGTCACCGGGAAGCAAGGTGCCAGGTCACTGGGTAGCCAGGTGCCAGGTCACTGGGTAGCCAGGTGCCAGGTCACTGGGTAGCCAGGTGCCAGGTCACTGGGTAGCCAGGTGCCAGGTCACTGGGTAGCCAGGTGCCAGGTCACTGGGTAGCCAGGTGCCAGGTCACAGGGAAGCCAGGTGCCAGGTCACTGGGTAGCTAGGTGCCAGGTCGCCGGGTAGCCAGGTGCCAGGTCACTGGGTAGCTAGGTGCCAGGTCACCGGGAAGCCAGGTGCCAGGTCACTGGGTAGCTAGGTGCCAGGTCACTGGGTAGCCAGGTGCCAGGTCACCGGGAAGCCAGGTGCCAGGTCACTGGGTAGCTAGGTCCCAGGTCACCAGGAAGCCAGGTGCCAGGTCACTGGGTAGCCAGGTGCCAGGTCACTGGGTAGCCAGGTGCCAGGTCACCGGGAAGCCAGGTGCCAGATCACAGGGTAGCTAGGTGCGAGGTCACCGGGAAGCCAGGTGCCAGGTCACTGGGTAGCCAGGTGCCAGGTCACTGGGTAGCCAGGTGCCAGGTCACTGGGTAGCCAGGTGCCAGGTCACTGGGTAGCCAGGTGCCAGGTCACCGGGAAGCCAGGTGCCAGGTCACTGGGTAGCTAGGTCCCAGGTCACCGGGAAGCCAGGTGCCAGGTCACTGGGTAGCCAGGTGCCAGGTCACTGGGTAGCCAGGTGCCAGGTCACTGGGTAGCCAGATGCCAGGTCACTGGGTAGCCAGGTGCCAGGTCACCGGGAAGCCAGGTGCAAGATCACAGGGTAGCTAGGTGCGAGGTCACCGGGAAGCCAGGTGCCAGGT
>NC_091303.1:54082154-54104654 GCF_038502225.1 Cherax quadricarinatus | reverse complement strand
CAGGGATGTTAGGAAGTATTTCTTCAGTCACAGAGTTGTCAGGAAGTGGAATAGTCTGTAAAGTGATGTAGTGGAGGCAGGATCCATACACAGCTTTAAGAAGAGGTATGATAAAGGTCATGGAGCAGGAATAGTGACCTAGTAGCGACCAATGAAGAGGCGGTGCCAAGAGCTGTGAATCGACCCCTGCAACCACAACTGGGTGAGTACACATACACACATCCGTGACCGCACAAACTGCCCACTTATATCAATACTTTCTAATACATACTAAGTGTGTGTGTGTGTGTGTGTGTGTGTGTGTGTGTGTGTGTGTGTGTGTGTGTGTGTGTGTGTGTGTGTGTGTGTGTGTGTGTGTGTGTGTGTGTATGTGTGTGTGTGAGTGTGTGTGTGTGTGTGTGTGTGTGTGTGTGTGTGTGTGTGTGTGTGTGTGTGTGTGTATGTGTGTGTGTGTGTGTGTGTGTGTGTGTGTGTGTGTGTGTGTACACAAACACTAACAACACACTCAACACACCACCCACGTACACTAACACTAACCACACACTCAACACACCACCCACGTACAGTAACACTAACCACATTTAACACACCAACCACGTACACTAACACTAACCTCACTCATCGCACCACCCACGTACACTAACACTAACCACACACTCAACACACCACCCACGTACACAAACACTAACACACTCAACACACCACCCACGTACACTGACACTAACCACACACTCAACACACCACCCACGTACACTAACACTAACCACACGCAACACACCACCTACGTACAGTAACACTAACCACATTTAACACACCAACCACGTGCACTAACACTAACCTCACTCATCGTACCACCCACGTACACTAACACTAACCACACAATCAACACACCACCCACGTACACAAACACTAACAACACACTCAACACACCACCCACGTACACTAACACTAACCACACACTCAACACACCACCCACGTACACTAACACTAACCACACTCAACACACCACCCACGTACAGTAACACTAACCACATTTAACACACCAACCACGTACACTAACACTAACCTCACTCATCGCACCACCCACGTACACTAACACTTACCACACTTTCAACACACCACCCACGTACACAAACACTAACAACACACTCAACACACCACCCACGTACACTAACACTAACCACACACTCAACACACCACCCACGTACACTAACACTAACCACACTCAACACACCACCCACGTACAGTAACACTAACCACATTTAACACACCAACCACTTACACTAACACTAACCTCACTCATCGCACCACCCACGTACACTAACACTAACCACACACTCCACACACCACCCACGTACACTAACACTAACAACACACTCAACACACCACCCACGTACACTAACACTAACACTAACCTCACTCATCGCACCACCCACGTACACTAACACTAACCACACACTCAACACACCACCCACGTACACTAACACTAACCTCACTCAACACATCACCCACGTGCTCTAACGCTAATCTCACCTGTCCAGTGTCCGCTTGAAGACAACCAGAGGTCTATTGGTAATCCCCTTTATGTATGCTGGAAGGCAGTTGACCAGTCTTGGGCTGTTCAATAGACCGCTGGCTGTCTTCAAACAGGCACTGGATAGGCACCTAAAGTCAGTACCTGACCAGCCGGGCTGTGGTTCGTACGTCGGGTTTCGTGCGGCCAACAGTAACAGCCTGTTTGATCAGGCCCTGATCCACCATGAGGCCTGGTCACAGACTGGGCCGAGGGGGAGTTGACCCCCGGTACATTCTCTAGAATTCTCCCGGTATACTCAACACACCACCCATGTGTACTAACACTAATCTCACTCAACTCACCATCCACGTATACGAACACTTGCTTCACTCAACTCACCACTACCGTCATCCAACAAATCATCTTCCTTTTTTGAATTGTGCTCTGGAATTATACCTTGGAATTGTTCATGTGATTTATAACTCTGAAGTTATTACACTGTCTTCTAGTTTCCCGATGGAAGGAATTATAGGATGGTGTAGTGGCGTAAGATATGATTCAATGTGAAGAACCCATCTAGTTGAGCTCTTTTGACCATGTTATAAGGTTGAGGCTAGTCATTTTAATTATAAATCACTCTAGAGTGCACTTCCTCTTACTAGATAACACCACTAGCAGACATATATTAACTCTATCATCTATAAGTTAGCATTAGCAAATATGTAATAGCTCCTAAATGTAACACTAGCACCCGTATGTAACATCAACACTAGCAGGTAACACTAAGGTCCACTTGTATCAACAATGACAACTGTAACACCGGTCGGAGAACCATTAACCAACCAGTGGACCACAAAGCACTGCTGTTATCACACTCTTGTATGTAACTTTCTATCTCTTGGGTTAAAACTTTACTGTCCACTAACGTCTTGTTCTGTCACATCATACGTCACCACATCTGTGTTATATCATGCACAACAACACCTTGTAACAAAATGTTCACTAACTCTTCGCATCTCTGTATCTGTTTTGAACGGTCTCGATGTTTTGATTGATACAGTTACTTTGATGCAGTTAGTTTGATACAGTTTCTCTGATATAGTTACTTTGATATAATGACTTTGATACAGTTTCTTTGATGCAGTTTCTTTGTTACAGTTTCTTTGGATTGGAGTAACTTTTTTCTGATTCAGTCTCACTGGGTCGGTCAGTCTGACTCTATCTCTCTGTCTCTCTCTCATGTCACCTACCTTGTACATTCTGGTCAGTATTGCCAATGAGGTTGCCAGCTAGACTAACACCTGACCAATCATCAACATCACATCAACTACCACTGTTGATGCAGCTTAGATTGACACCTAGATACCAGTCACTTGGCCAGTAGTTGTTGATGGCGCTACGCTTGCTACATGTAGAAGCACCTGGTACCTGCAGTAGCACCTGGTACCTGCAGTAGCACCTGGTACCTGCAGTAACATCTGTTACTGCAGGTAGCAGATGGAACATTAACCTGACTGAAGAAATCTTCAATAAGAAATCAAACAAATCAATCTGAGTAATGCTAAATAACAGCTACGAGTTCAGAAAGGTGTGTGGAGCTGCAGATATATGAACATAGTTGAGACATGTAAACAAACACTTGGACCTGGAACCTTGAGAACTTCTAACACACAGAGGTGAAGAGTGAGGTGTGAGTGACACATGGTGACCTGAAGGTCACCATGTGTCTCACTGTTAAAGGTGATCAAAGTCACAGGACCGAAACGTTCTCTAATAAATATGTCCTAGTATTTTCTAAGTCAGTGTTTATTACCAAGTTTCATACCATGGTAATACTTAACACTAGCGTTGTACTGAGGTAATACTTAACACTAGCGTTGTACTGAGGTAGTACTTAACACTAGCGATGTACTGAGGTAATACTTAACACTAGCGATGTACTGAGGTAGTACTTAACACTAGCGTTGTACTGAGGTAGTACTTAACACTAGCGATGTACTGAGGTAATACTTAACACTAGCGTTGTACTGAGGTAGTACTTAACACTAGCGATGTACTGAGGTAATACTTAACACTAGCGTTGTACTGAGGTAGTACTTAACACTAGCGATGTACTGAGGTAATACTTAACACTAGCGTTGTACTGAGGTAGTACTTAACACTAGCGATGTACTGAGGTAGTACTTAACACTAGCGATGTACTGAGGTAGTACTTAACACTAGCGATGTACTGAGGTAATACTTAACACTAGCGTTGTACTGAGGTAGTACTTAACACTAGCGATGTACTGAGGTAATACTTAACACTAGCGTTGTACTGAGGGAGTACTTAACACTAGCGATGTACTGAGGTAATACTTAACACTAGCGTTGTACTGAGGTAGTACTTAACACTAGCGATGTACTGAGGTAATACTTAACACTAGCGTTGTACTGAGGTAGTACTTAACACTAGCGATGTACTGAGGTAGTACTTAACACTAGCGATGTACTGAGGTAGTACTTAACACTAGCGATGTACTGAGGTAGTACTTAACACTAGCGATGTACTGAGGTAGGACTTAAAACTAGCGATGTACTGAGGTAATACTTAACACTAGCGATGTACTGAGGTAGTACTTAACACTAGCGATGTACTGAGGTAGTACTTAACACTAGCGATGTACTGAGGTAGTACTTAACACTAGCGATGTACTGAGGTAATACTTAACACTAGCGTTGTACTGAGGTAGTACTTAACACTAGCGTTGTACTGAGGTAGTACTTAACACTAGCGTTGTACTGAGGTAGTACTTAACACTAGCGTTGTACTGAGGTAATACTTAACACTAGCGATGTACTGAGGTAATACTTAACACTAGCGATGTACTGAGGTAGTACTTAACACTAGCGATGTACTGAGGTAGTACTTAACACTAGCGATGTACTGAGGTAGTACTTAACACTAGCGATGTACTGAGGTAGTACTTAACACTAGCGATGTACTGAGGTAATACTTAACACTAGCGATGTACTGAGGTAGAACTTAACACTAGCGATGTACTGAGGTAGTACTTAACACTAGCGATGTACTGAGGTAGTACTTAACACTAGCGATGTACTGAGGTAATACTTAACACTAGCGTTGTACTGAGGTAGTACTTAACACTAGCGTTGTACTGAGGTAGTACTTAACACTAGCGTTGTACTGAGGTAGTACTTAACACTAGCGTTGTACTGAGGTAATACTTAACACTAGCGATGTACTGAGGTAGTACTTAACACTAGCGATGTACTGAGGTAGTACTTAACACTAGCGTTGTACTGAGGTAGTACTTAACACTAGCGTTGTACTGAGGTAATACTTAACACTAGCGATGTACTGAGGTAGTACTTAACACTAGCGATGTACTGAGGTAGTACTTAACACTAGCGATGTACTGAGGTAGTACTTAACACTAGCGATGTACTGAGGTAGTACTTAACACTAGCGATGTACTGAGGTAGTACTTAACACTAGCGATGTACTGAGGTAGTACTTAACACTAGCGATGTACTGAGGTCATACTAAACACAAGCGATCTACGGAGGTAGCGATGTACTGAGGTAGTACTTAACACTAGCGATGTACTGAGGTAGTACTTAACACTAGCGATGTACTGAGGTAGTACTTAACACTAGCGATGTACTGAGGTAGTACTTAACACTAGCGATGTACTGAGGTAGTACTTAACACTAGCGATGTACTGAGGTAGTACTTAACACTAGCGATGTACTGAGGTAGTACTTAACACTAGCGATGTACTGAGGTAGTACTTAACACTAGCGATGTACTGAGGTAGTACTTAACACTAGCGATGTACTGAGGTAGTACTTAACACTAGCGATGTACTGAGGTAGTACTTAACACTAGCGATGTACTGAGGTAGTACATAACACTAGCGTTGTACTGAGGTAGTACTTAACACTAGCGATGTACTGAGGTAGTACTTAACACTAGCGATGTACTGAGGTAGTACTTAACACTAGCGATGTACTGAGGTAGTACTTAACACTAGCGATGTACTGAGGTAGTACTTAACACTAGCGATGTACTGAGGTAGTACTTAACACTAGCGATGTACTGAGGTAGTACTTAACACTAGCGATGTACTGAGGTAGTACTTAACACTAGCGATGTACTGAGGTAGTACTTAACACTAGATGTACTGAGGTAGTACTTAACACTAGCGATGTACTGAGGTAGTACTTAACACTAGTGATGTACTGAGGTAGTACTTAACACTAGCGATGTACTGAGGTAGTACGCGATGTACTGAGGTAGTACTTAACAATAGCGATGTACTGAGGTAGTACTTAACACTAGCGATGTACTGAGGTAGTACTTAACACTAGCGATGTACTGAGGTAGTACTTAACACTAGCGATGTACTGAGGTAGTACTTAACACTAGCGATGTACTGAGGTAGTACTTAACACTAGCGATGTACTGAGGTAGTACTTAACACTAGCGATGTACTGAGGTAGTACTTAACACTAGCGATGTACTGAGGTAGTACTTAACACTAGCGATGTACTGAGGTAGTACTTAACACTAGCGATGTACTGAGGTAGTACTTAACACTAGCGATGTACTGAGGTAGTACATAACACTAGCGATGTACTGAGGTAGTACTTAACACTAGCGATGTATTGAGGTAGTACATAACACTAGCGATGTACTGAGGTAGTACTTAACACAAGCGATGTACTGAGGTAGTACTAACACTAGCGATGTACTGAGGTAGTACTTAACACTAGCGATGTACTGAGGTAGCGATGTACTGAGGTAGTACATAACACTAGCGATGTACTGAGGTAGTACTTAACACTAGCGATGTACTGAGGTAGTACTTAACACTAGCGATGTACTGAGGTAGTACATAACACTAGCGATGTACTGAGGTAGTACTTAACACTAGCGATGTATTGAGGTAGTACATAACACTAGCGATGTACTGAGGTAGCACTTAACACAAGCGATGTACTGAGGTAGTACATAACACTAGCGATGTACTGAGGTAGTACATAACACTAGCGATGTACTGAGGTAGTACATAACACTAGCGATGTACTGAGGTAGTACATAACACTAGCGATGTACTGAGGTAGTACATAACACTAGCGATGTACTGAGGTAGTACATAACACTAGCGATGTACTGAGGTAGTACTTAACACTAGCGATGTACTGAGGTAATACTTAACACTAGCGATGTACTGAGGTAATACATAACACTAGCGATGTACTGAGGTAGTACATAACACTAGCGATGTACTGAGGTAGTACATAACACTAGCGATGTACTGAGGTAGTACATAACACTAGCGATGTACTGAGGTAGTACATAACACTAGCGATGTACTGAGGTAGTACATAACACTAGCGATGTACTGAGGTAGTACATAACACTAGCGATGTACTGAGGTAGTACATAACACTAGCGATGTACTGAGGTAGTACATAACACTAGCGATGTACTGAGGTAATACATAACACTAGCGATGTACTGAGGTAGTACATAACACTAGCGATGTACTGAGGTAGTACATAACACTAGCGATGTACTGAGGTAGTACATAACACTAGCGATGTACTGAGGTAGTACATAACACTAGCGATGTACTGAGGTAGTACTTAACACTAGCGATGTACTGAGGTAGTACATAACACTAGCGATGTACTGAGGTAGTACATAACACTAGCGATGTACTGAGGTAGTACATAACACTAGCGATGTACTGAGGTAGTACATAACACTAGCGATGTACTGAGGTAGTACATAACACTAGCGATGTACTGAGGTAGTACATAACACTAGCGATGTACTGAGGTAGTACATAACACTAGCGATGTACTGAGGTAGTACATAACACTAGCGATGTACTGAGGTAGTACTTAACACTAGCGATGTACTGAGGTAGTACTTAACACTAGCGATGTACTGAGGTAGTACATAACACTAGCGATGTACTGAGGTAATACATAACACTAGCGATGTACTGAGGTAGTACATAACACTAGCGATGTACTGAGGTAGTACATAACACTAGCGATGTACTGAGGTAGTACTTAACACTAGCGTTGTACTGAGGTAGTACTTAACACTAGCGATGTACTGAGGTAGTACTTAACACTAGCGATGTACTGAGGTAGTACTTAACACTAGCGATGTACTGAGGTAGTACATAACACTAGCGATGTACTGAGGTAATACATAACACTAGCTATGTACTGAGGTAGTACATAACACTAGCGATGTACTGAGGTAGTACATAACACTAGCGATGTACTGAGGTAGTACATAACACTAGCGATGTACTGAGGTAGTACGTAACACTATCGATGTACTGAGGTAGTACATAACACTAGCGATGTAGAGAAGCGCTAGGTCGTGGAGATTAATGAAGACGTATCGTTCAGTCGTTGTCGTAGACCGGAGTTACGGCCTAGCTGGGATTATTGTCTTGACGTCAGCTGACAGTAATGGCGGCCAGGCAGCTCTGGAGTCATTGGTTGTCGGAACACAGCAAATAGGATAAATCAGGGAACGGGTGGGGTTTGAACCCATGGCAAGCAAGTCCTAAAACTCACAGGCTAGTGCGTGAACACCTGAGCCGGCTGGTTCTAATAAGATTCATCCAACTAGGTATATTTCTATACTCCATAGGGAGGTTAGCATGGGCCTCCACTATGACCACAAATACAGGGTTTCTACAGACGAATCTCACACCAGCGTGGCTGTGGTGTGCTCTAGCTCAATACGACAGCTACAGCAGCTAAGATGTCAGGTGACAAGACTAGTGTCACCTAACACCAGTTCTACTAGGTGAGAAACACAGGTTACCAGGGAACACGCAGGTTATGGCATAGAGAAAACTTAGTAGCCAAATATGAACCTGAAGCCAGTGTTGTGGTCTAACATGTGCAAGTGGTGTCAGTGTTGTGGTCTAACATGTGCAAGTGGTGTCAGTGTTGTGGTCTAACATGTGCAAGTGGTGTCAGTGTTGTGGTCTAACATGTGTAAGTGGTGTCAGTGTTGTGGTCTAACATGTGCAAGTGGTGTCAGTGTTGTGGTCTAACATGTGTAAGTGGTGTCAGTGTTGTGGTCTAACATGTGCAAGTGGTGTCAGTGTTGTGGTCTAACATGTGCAAGTGGTGTCAGTGTTGTGGTCTAACATGTGCAAGTGGTGTCAGTGTTGTGGTCTAACATGTGTAAGTGGTGTCAGTGTTGTGGTCTAACATGTGCAAGTGGTGTCAGTGTTGTGGTCTAACATGTGCAAGTGGTGTCAGTGTTGTGGTCTAACATGTGCAAGTAGTGTCAGTGTTGTGGTCTAACATGTGTAAGTGGTGTCAGTGTTGTGGTCTAACATGTGCAAGTGGTGTCAGTGTTGTGGTCTAACATGTGTAAGCGTCAGTGTTGTGGTCTAACATGTGTAAGTGATGTCATTGTTGAGGTCTAACATGTGCAAGTATTGTCAGTGTTGTGGTCTAACATGTACAAGTGGTGTCAGTGTTGTGGTCTCGCATGTGAAAGTGGTGTCAGTGTTGTTTTCTAACATGTGCAAGTGATGTCAGTGTTGTGGTCTAACATGTGCAAGTGGTGTCAGTGTTGTGGTCTAACATGTGTAAGTGGTGTCAGTGTTGTGGTCTAACATGTGCAAGTGGTGTCAGTGTTGTGGTCTAACATGTGTAAGCGTCAGTGTTGTGGTCTAACATGTGTAAGTGATGTCATTGTTGAGGTCTAACATGTGCAAGTATTGTCAGTGTTGTGGTCTAACATGTACAAGTGGTGTCAGTGTTGTGGTCTCGCATGTGAAAGTGGTGTCAGTGTTGTTTTCTAACATGTGCAAGTGATGTCAGTGTTGTGGTCTAACATGTGCAAGTGGTGTCAGTGTTGTGGTCTAACATGTGTAAGTGGTGTCAGTGTTGTGGTCTAACATGTGTAAATGGTGTCAGTGTTGTTAACATGTGCAAGTGGTGTCAGTGTTGAGGTCTAACATGTGCAAGTGGTGTCAGTGTTGTGGTCTAACATGTGCAAGTGGTGTCAGTGTTGTGGTCTAACATGTGCAAGTGGTGTCAGTGTTGAGGTCTAACATGTGCAAGTGGTGTCAGTGTTGTGGTCTAACATGTGTAAGTGGTGTCAGTGTTGTGGTCTAACATGTGCAAGTGGTGTCAGTGTTGTGGTCTAACATGTGCAAGTGGTGTCAGTGTTGTGGTCTAACATGTGCAAGTGGTGTCAGTGTTGTGATCTAACTTGTGTAAGTGGTGTCAGTGTTGTGGTCTAACATGTGCAAGTGGTGTCAGTGTTGAGGTCTAACATGTGCAAGTGGTGTCAGTGTTGTGGTCTAAAATGTGTAAGTGTCAGTGTTGTGGTCTAACATGCGCAAGTGGTGTCAGTGTTGTGGTCTAACATGTGCAAGTGGTGTCAGTGTTGAGGTCTAACATGTGCAAGTGGTGTCAGTGTTGTGGTCTAACATGTGTAAGTGTCAGTGTTGTGGTCTAACATGTGCAAGCGGTGTCAGTGTTGTGGTCTAACATGTGCAAGTGGTGTCAGTGTTGTGGTCTAACATGTGCAAGTGGTGTCAGTGTTGTGGTCTAACATGTGCAAGTGGTGTCAGTGTTGTGATCTTACATGTGTAAGTGGTGTCAGTGTTGTGGTCTAACATGTGCAAGTGGTGTCAGTGTTGTGGTCTAAAATGTGTAAGTGTCAGTGTTGTGGTCTAACATGTGCAAGTGGTGTCAGTGTTGTGATCTAACATGTGTAAGTGGTGTCAGTGTAGTGGTCTAACATGTGCAAGTGGTGTCAGTGTTGAGGTCTAACTTGTGCAAGTGGTGTCAGTGTTGAGGTCTAACATGTGTAAGTGGTGTCAGTGTTGTGGTCTAACATGTGCAAGTGGTGTCAGTGTTGAGGTCTAACATGTGCAAGTGGTGTCAGTGTTGAGGTCTAACATGTGTAAGTGGTGTCAGTGTTGTGGTCTAACATGTGCAAGTGGTGTCAGTGTTGAGGTCTAACATGTGCAAGTGGTGTCAGTGTTGAGGTCTAACATGTGCAAGTGGTGTCAGTGTTGTGGTCTAACATGTGTAAGTGTCAGTGTTGTGGTCTAACATGTGCAAGTGGTGTCAGTGTTGTGGTCTAACATGTGCAAGTGGTGTCAGTGTTGTGGTCTAACATGTGCAAGTGGTGTCAGTGTTGTGGTCTAACATGTGCAAGTGGTGTCAGTGTTGTGGTCTAACATGTGCAAGTGGTGTCAGTGTTGTTGCTGTCTAGTAGCGTATTCTAGTATGTGTTCCATATGTGTTTCAGAACTACCATTGTTCATGTGTGTCAGAACTACCATTGTTCATGTGTGTTTCAGAACTACCATTGTTCATGTGTGTTTCAGAACTACCATTGTTCATGTGTGTTTCAGAACTACCATTGTTCATGTGTGTTTCAGAACTACCATTGTTCATGTGTGTGTGAGAACTACTATTGTTCATGTGTGTTTCAGAACTACCATTGTTCATGTGTGTTTCAGAACTACCATTGTTCATGTGTGTTTCAGAACTACCATTGTTCATGTGTGTGTGAGAACTACCATTGTTCATGTGTGTTTCAGAACTACCATTGTTCATGTGTGTCAGAACTACCATTGTTCATGTGTGTCAGAACTACCATTGTTCATGTGTGTTTCAGAACTACCATTGTTCATGTGTGTGTGAGAACTACTATTGTTCAAGTGTGTGTCAGAACTGCTATTGTTCAAGTGTGTGTCAGGACTACTATTGTTCATGTGTGTCAGAACTAATATATACTGAAACAAATAACTTTCTTATCTACACATGTTTACTGATTGCTTATTAGTCGCCGCGCTTTTCACTGTCTTCCTGGCACCTGCGACCCTTCACTAGTACGACTTCTGGAGTAAAACTTCTAATTACTAGCGATTTAATGTATATGTGACTAGTTAGTGTTCCAGGTCGGACAGAAACGTCATTTAAGTTTCTCCTGTGTGTGGGTTATATGTGTATTGTTCCAGTCACGGTACTGTGACTTGTTATTCTTTAAGGTATGTATGGTGTTGTGGTGAACCTGGAGCCTGACTCTGCTCACCTGACTCGTTCTTACTGACACTCGTCTACTCTAATACTTTACTGACTCTGTTTCTGGAGACTATTTTCATAGTAAGTTTATTCAGGTATACACAAATACAGTTACATAGATTATCATAAAGAGCAGCATATGTGTAAAGAATCTGGGATAACCTGAAATAGTCAGTGACTTATTTCCACAGAACAGGTTGAAAACAACCAAACAAATGCCAAGTCGATAAAACGAAGAGGAACATAGGTAGTGGTGATAAATGAAGGAACATAGACTATTATTGTGAAGAATACTATTGCAACACCGGTCTTGAAGGTTAGGTAAGGTTCGTCAGAAGCAGCACAAGTATTTCCTGACGCGGGTCTTAGCCAGATGATGACCCACAGCTGGAGCTTGTGAAGGAGACGCTGCAGATCAAAGATGCTGCGAGAACCCGGGTTCCTCACCTCCCACGTACTTACTCGTTACCGGAAATTATTTATTCGTTACGGAAAATACTTACTCGTTGCGGGAAAATACTTATTTGTTACTAGAAAATACTTATTCGTTGGGGAAATATAATGTCTTTTTGAAGGAAAATATTTTTTTTTCATTTTTGTGGTTGGTAATACTTTTTGTGGTTGGTAATACTTTTTGTGGTTGGTAATACTTTTTGTGGTTGGTAATACTTTTTGTGGTTGGTAATACTTTTTGTGGTGGATAATACTTTTTGTGGTGGATAATACTTTTTGTGGTGGGTAATACTTTTTGTGGTGGGTAATACTTTTTGTGGTGGGTAATACTTTTTGTGGTTGGTAATACTTTTTGTGGTTGGTAATACTTTTTGTGGTTGGTAATACTTTTTGTGGTTGGTAATACTTTTTGTGGTGGGTAATACTTTTTGTGGTGGGTAATACTTTTTGTGGTGGGTAATACTTTTTGTGGTGGGTAATACTTTTTGTGGTTGGTAATACTTTTTGTGGTTGGTAATACTTTTTGTGGTTGGTAATACTTTTTGTGGTGGGTAATACTTTTTGTGGTTGGTAATACTTTTTGTGGTTGGTAATACTTTTTGTGGTTGGTAATACTTTTTGTGGTTGGTAATACTTTTTGTGGTGGGTAATACTTTTTGTGGTTGGTAATACTTTTTGTGGTTGGTAATACTTTTTGTGGTTGGTAATACTTTTTGTGGTTGGTAATACTTTTTGTGGTTGGTAATACTTTTTGTGGTTGGTAATACTTTTTGTGGTGGGTAATACTTTTTGTGGTTGGTAATACTTTTTGTGGTTGGTAATACTTTTTGTGGTTGGTAATACTTTTTGTGGTTGGTAATACTTTTTGTGGTTGGTAATACTTTTTGTGGTTGGTAATACTTTTTGTGGTTGGTAATACTTTTTGTGGTTGGTAATACTTTTTGTGGTGGGTAATACTTTTTGTGGTTGGTAATACTTTTTGTGGTTGGTAATACTTTTTGTGGTTGGTAATACTTTTTGTGGTTGGTAATACTTTTTGTGGTTGGTAATACTTTTTGTGGTTGGTAATACTTTTTGTGGTTGGTAATACTTTTTGTGGTTGGTAATACTTTTTGTGGTGGGTAATACTTTTTGTGGTTGGTAATACTTTTTGTGGTTGGTAATACTTTTTGTGGTTGGTAATACTTTTTGTGGTGGAGAAATGCCTCTTCTTATTTTTAAAATACTTTTTAGTTGCGGTTGGTGAAACTTTCTTTGTGGGAGGAGAAAGTTTTTCGTGGTGAGGTAATAACTTTCTTTCTCACCTTCGTTAACCTTCCGATGGTTGCTTCTGGCATCTTATTTATTGTTCTCCACCTTTAACTCTTCCCCTATCTCTCTCTCTCTCTCTCTCTCTCTCTCTCTCTCTCTCTCTCTCTCTCTCTCTCTCTCTCTCCTATCTATCTATCTATCTATCTATCTATCTCATGCTTTCTCTCTCAATTTCAGTCTCCTACTTTCGTCTCTCTTTTCCTATTCGCACTTCTCTTTCTCCAGCTACTTAAAATAATGCCATAAATAGAATAGAAGAATAAAACAGAGAGAGAGAGAGAGAGTGAGAAGGGGTGACATATTAATATTCGTATATATATATATATATATATATATATATATATATATATATATATATATATATATATATATATATATATATATATATATATATATATATATATATATATATATATATATATATATATATATATATATATATATATATATATATATATATATATAATTAATGGTAGAAGACAATGATGTGAGTTTCGCTAGTTACGCCTCACACAGTATTAACTTCACGGGTCATGTGTCCCAAATTACGCCTGACGCATTACCAGCGTTGCATTTAACACGTCTTAACACCGTTATGTGTGACGTGTTAACGTCACCAGTAATATGTTACTTATGTTGCGTAGAACAGCGATTAACAAGATAACGTTACTTATTGCGTTTTAGCACCGAGTGATGTGGTAGTACCGTCACACGTGACGTAAACACCGTCACACGTATCCAACTGTAGTCTTTATGAAGTGTTCCGAGAGTCTATGCCCCCCGCGGTCCGGTCCCAGACCAGGCCTCTCGATGAATCAAGTCCTGATTAACCAGGGTGTTAGTGCAGTCCACCGCACGAGCCACAGCGGGCTGCTCTGAACCACAATCCTGCTGGTTTGTCCTTCTTAAACACAAAGTTGCATGAGTCTGGGCCTGGGGCAGACTGCATGGGCATCCTGTCATCGTTTTTTTTCAAAGTCACGTGGTGTTAGGGTTATGTCGGAAATTTTGGACACGTTGATAAGGTTTTGAGTCTCATACATAAAGAATTTATCTTGGATTGTCATCCTTAACTCTGATTAACAGTTCATTGAACACTGAGTCATACTGGCACTTCAGCATTTCACTTATTTCTTTGCTGTCATTAGTGCAAGTTGCAACATATATAAGCAAGGCCCTGATGCTGAATGTAGTTGTTGCCCTGGATTTGGCATATGAGAAATATGTTGGATTTCTTTCAATTTCATTAATTGCTTTTAACACTGAATCTTCTGGACGCTGTATGATTCGTTCCGTTTGAGCTCCCTCTCTTTTGTTTCTCTTGCCAGTGCTTCCTTTCGCCCTTTAGTTAGTTTAGCATCCTTGAGTAGGTCTGTGATTCTTCGTCTCCGCCTGTAGAGGGAGCGTCTCTATCTAGCTTACATCTTATCTTCTTTTTCCTTAATGGTAAGTCCCATCAGCATATGTCTAGTGCCACAGAACTAATAATTTCTAGTCACTGGTTCAGATCATTGTTATTCAAAATATCTCCCCAGCATGTCATTAAAAACATGGTTAATTTTTATCCTAGTTGATGTTTTTGCCTTCATGACTGCCTGTTTTTTGTTGGCCAGGTCTCACGGTCATGCAGGTCTAAATTTCGATTAGGTTGTGATCTGAATTTACTGTCTTCAACACCGTTATATTTCGTACCAGATCATCATTATTCGTGATTATAAGGTTGTTTTCTAGTCTTGTAGGCTCCGCAATATGCCGTCACGTGTGACGTGTGAACACCGTCGCGTGTGACGTGTCAGCACGTCACACACGACGTGCTAACACGTGCATAAGTGTTCAATACTTTTCTCGAGTTGTACATTTGTCTCTGTGTACATTGCCCCAGTGCACATCCTGAGTTGCAGTGTGCATTGTCTCAGTGTACACTGTCTGAGTGTGCACTGTCTGAGTGTGCACTGTCTGAGTGTGCACTGTCTGAGTGTGCACTGTCTGAATGTACACTGTCCTTGTATATACTTCCTTCAACATTTAATTCCTCCGTCAAAGAACATTCCTTCAACATTCATTCCCTTCAACTCTTAATCCCCCTCAAAATTCACTTCCACCAACACTCACTTCCCCTAAAACTTTCCCCAACACTCAGCTCAGTGGTATAATCTCTCCCTCAGTGCTAAAACTCTTCTGACAGCATTAAGAATACTTGCAGTTAAAGTTGACTCTATTTGCATTAGATTGCGTGTAGTTGAGAGTAATTATGAGAGTAATAAGAGGAAGACTGTAGAAGCAGCTGTAGCAGCCACAGCGTGAGGTAGGTACTTTACAAAGTCATCCCCCACATGTAGCAGGACCTGCTGCTGAGGGATTAAGCCGTAATGAGTCGAAATTGTTGGTTATTATTTATTATTCTTCAGTTTAATTCTAGTGCAATATTTTTATCTTGTTGACGAAGCGAGCAAGATGTAATTATGCCAGTAACGATTTTTTTTTTACTTTTTTTTTTGAGTTGTTTTGATTAGTCAGGAAAGCTGATTGCTCTTCTTAAGATTCCTGGCCAGAACAGCACCAGCAGTTTTCCGCTGGCCAGAAAATTAAACCACATTCACCATCACTTACACTCAACATCTGACTGGCACTATTCCCACAGTTCTGTATTTATCGCCACCAAAACAGAAGAAACTAGGCTGACCGATTTCCTACTTCCATCCTTCGGTAGAATCTTGCTCGAAGTTCATCAGCTTAAAAAATTTCCGAAATAACTCTCTCCCAGTCTAAAAAGTTCACCCATTTGTGTTTGATAATGAAGCCTATACCGCTTACCCCCACCTCCACACCCTCTCTGTATTCTCCTTATCCTTATACACTCTTTATCATCTTATCTTGCGTCACCCTTTAGTAGATGATCTATTTCAACAACCTTCATCAGATCCTTAAATTAAAACTCCCGTGCCACCACACACCCTTCTCAGTTCTCCAAGACTTTTCTTAATAATACTCACACCACACCTTGACCTCTTTCCCTGTTATCAACAGTAATCAATTTTGATTTTGGGAAAGTCTGTGTCATCGTCACAAACCATGGTGATGGTGGACCGCTGTAAGTGTCGCACACAAACATTAACATTTTACGTTGAGAAACTCGCACTGCGAATTACTGAAGCAGAGAAAACGAGAGAAATTTCAAGTCGATTTCCTTAATTGCACGAAGAAAGTTATTACGGAAATCAAAGCCAGCGTAACGTTGTTATTGTGGAATAAGACGGTGGACCAGAAGTGTTAGCACTGATGATGTTAGCAGCGTTGTGGTGACAGTGTTAGCAGCGTTGTAGTGACAGTGATGTGTTAGCACTGATTTAGCGACGGTGTTAGCAGCGTTGTAGCAACAGTGATGTGTTAGTAATGATGTAGCGACGGTGATGTGTTAGTAGGGATGTAGTGCCAGTGATGTGTTAGCAGTGATGTAGTGACGGTGATGTGTTACCAGTGATGTAGCGACGGTGATGTGTTACCAGTGTAGTGACAATGATCTGTTATCAGTGATGGTGATGTGATAGCAATGGTGTAGCGACAGTGATGTATTAGCACTGATGTAGTGACGGTGTTAGCAGCGTTGTACTGACAGTGATGTCTTAGCAATGATGTAGCGACGGTGATGTGTTAGTAGTGATGTAGTGGCACTGATTTGTTAGCAGTGATGAAGTGATAGTGATGTGTTAGCAGTGGAAACAGGTGGCGCCTGCAGGCTAGACAAGCTATAAAGTATTTAATAATAATAATATCTTTACTTACTACCAGTACATGTACAAGGTATACAGACCATAGCTGACATCAGTGACATACTACTATATAGAAAGCCGCTTGTTATGCTGAGCATTTCAGGCAAATTATGTCAATTTTGTCCCAGGATGCGACCCACACCAGTCCACTAACTCCCAGGTACCCATTTTACTGATGGGTGATCAGGAACAACAGGTGTCTTATGGAAATACGTCACTAATGTTTTCCAGCCGTACCGGAGGAGATTCGAACTCCGGTGTTGCCTGCAGGCTAGGCAAGCTGTGAAGTATTTCCTGCAACAAGACCCCAAGATGTTGCTGTGTCTGGCAGAACTTGAATAAATGGCTTAGACAACCGACAAGTTGATAAATGAGACACTTGTGCAACATCTGGGAATCTTTATTCTGGAAACTTCTCGCCAGCCAGTGACTTCTTCAGTCTAATATAGAGAAAAACAGTGGAAAATGATTACCTCAAATTCCTTCTCATCTTCCTCTGTTCTCTGTATTAGACTGAAGAAGTCACTGGCTGGCGAAAAGTTTGCACAATAACGATACCCAGATGTTGCACAAGTGTCTCATTTGTCAACTTGTCGGTTGTCTAAGCCATTTATTCAAGTTCTGCCAGACACAGCAGCACCTTGGGATCTTGTTGCAGGAAATACTTCACAGCTTGCCTAGCCTGCAGGCAACACCTGCTTCCACTAGAGGGGGTTGCCACTAGTGGGGGTTGCCACTAGTGGGGGTTTCCACTAGAGGGGGTTGCCACTAGTGGGGGTTTCCACTAGAGGGGGTTTCCACTAGAGGGGGTTTCCACTAGTGGGGGTTTCCACTAGTGGGGGTTTCCACTAGAGGGGGTTTCCACTAGAGGGGGTTTCCACTAGAGGGGGTTTCCACTAGAGGGGGTTTCCACTGGTAACTCCACTGCTCCACATCATCTGTCTGCAGTATATATACCCCATTACCGCCAATATTCTGGACGTTTACCACTGATGGACTGAACACTCCGACTCCAGGCTGAGGGACTGATTACCTCCAACTCCTCATTTAGCACAGTTCACTGCTTTTGAATGGAGAAGCCACTGGCTAGTGAAACGTTCCCAGATGTTTGAAAAGTGTCTAATTTATCAACTTACAATTAGTTATGGCCTCCTGTTAGTAGACCACTTTGGAGGTCCATAAAATGTAAGAGGACCTCAGCTGCGCCTTTCTCACCTCTGTCTTCCACAGAATCAAACTCTGTAGTCAGCACCAGAGAACCACAGTGATGGAACTCTTAACATTGGGAACTCTTGGTTTAACTCTCTTGTGATGGTGGAGATGATGCAGCGGAGATGATGAGATGGACATGATGCAGTGGAGATGATGAGATAGACATGATGCAATGGAAATGATGAGATAGACATGATGCAGTGGAAATGATGATATAGACATGATGCAGTGGAAATGATGAGATAGACATGATGCAGTGGAGATGGTGAGATAGATACGATGCAGAGGAGATGAGATAGACATGATGCAGTGGAGATGAGATAAACATGGTGCAGTAAAGATGATGAAATAGACATGATGCAGTGGAGATGATAAGGTAGACATGATGCAGTGGAAATGAGATAGACATGATGCAGTGGAGATGATGAGATAGACATGATGCAGTAGAGATGATGAGATAAATATCATGCAGTGGAGATGCTGAGGTAAACATGATGCAGTGGAGATGATGAGGTAGACATGATGCAGTTGAGATGATGAGGTAAACATGATGCAGTGGAGATGATGAGGTAGACATGATGCAGTTGAGATGATGAGGTAGACATGATGCAGTTAAGATGATGAGGTAAACATGATGCAGTGGAGATGGTGAGATAGACATGATACAGTTGAGATGATGAGGTAAACATGATGCAGTGGAGATGATGAGGTAAACATGATGCAGTGGAGATGATGAGGTAGACATGATACAGTTGAGATGATGAGGTAAACATGATGCAGTGGAGATGGTGAGATAGACATGATACAGTTGAGATGATGAGGTAAACATGATGCAGTGGAGATGATGAGGTAAACATGATGCAGTGGAGATGATGAGGTAGACATGATGCAGTTGAGATGATGAGGTAAACATGATGCAGTGGAGATGGTGAGATATACATGATGCAGTAGAGATGATGATATAGACATGTTGCAGTAGAGATGATGAAGAGGTAGACACAACGATATCTAATTAACGAAGGGCTATGGTTCGTACGTTGGACTACATGCTGCCAGCAGAAACTGCCTAGTTGAACAAGCCCTGATCCACCGGGAGGCCTGGTCATGTACCGGGCCACGGGGGGCGTTGACCCTCGGAATCCCCTCCAGGTAATACAGATAGATATGACAAACTGGTCTCAAATTAGAACCAGCATCTTATAACGAATAACCATTCGTGTATTTCTGCTTGCCCGAATATTTTTTAGTAATATTAATAATTGTTATTCTCTGTTAGATTAAATATAACTCGAGTATTTGAAGCTACGTTCACGCCTGGCAGTCCAGGACTTGTTGTAAAATCTCAAGCGTGCATTTTCTCACGAATGGGAGCAGCAATGGTAGTTGAACTGGTTATAATTAGTGTCGAGTTCAGTCGTGAGAGCGGTGATACGTAGAACCAATAAGAGCAACAACGTGATACGTAACTAAGTAACAGCAGTAACGCGATACCTCACCCAGTAACAGCAGTAACGCGATACCTCACCCAGTAACAGCAGTAACGCGATACCTCACCCAGTAACAGCAGTAACGCGATACCTCACCCAGTAACAGCAGTAACGCGATACCTCACCCAGTAACAGCAGTAACGCGATACCTCACCCAGTAACAGCAGTAACGCGATACCTCACCCAGTAACAGCAGTAACGCGATACCTCACCCAGTAACAGCAGTAACGCGATACCTCACCCAGTAACAGCAGTAACGCGATACCTCACCCAGTAACAGCAGTAACGCGATACCTCACCCAGTAACAGCAGTAACGCGATACCTCACCCAGTAACAGCAGTAACGCGATACCTCACCCAGTAACAGCAGTAACGCGATACCTTACCCAGTAACAGCAGTAACGCGATACCTCACCCAGTAACAGCAGTAACGCGATACCTCACCCAGTAACAGCAGTAACGCGATACCTCACCCAGTAACAGCAGTAACGCGATACCTCACCCAGTAACAGCAGTAACGCGATACCTCACCCAGTAACAGCAGTAACGCGATACCTCACCCAGTAACAGCAGTAACGCAATACCTCACCCAGTAACAGCAGTAACGCGATACCTCACCCAGTAACAGCAGTACCCCGTTAAGTCGCACACAACAACAGCAATACACTACGTAGCACCAGAACGACAGTATGACGTTACGTAACACTAGTAGGAACAGTAGCACCTCGTTACCAGCGTTAAACGTCACGTTTAACCTCTCCTAAAATTCACGTTTAACATGTTTGCAAGAGAGCAAGGGAAGATATCCTATCATCAAGGAAAATTATAATTATTATTATTATTATTATTATTATTATTATTATTATTATTATTATCATATTTATTACCATTATTATTACTGTAATTATTATTGTTACTATTAATATTTTTATTATTGATAATACCGTAATTATTATTATTATTATTATTATTATTATTATTATTATTATTATTATTATTATTATTATTATTATTATTATTATTATTATTATTATTATTATTATATTATTATTATTATTATTATTATTATTATTATTATTATTATTATTATCATTATTACAATAATGGCAAAGCGCTAAACCCGTAGGATCATACAGCGCCTGTGGGAGAGGGGGGGGGAGAATGGAAGGCGTTCAGGCTTAATTCAGGGAACTGGAGCACAGATCCAATTCCCTAGATCAAGAGCCCGTCACCAGCACCAAGGAACCTGTATCGAAGGGTCCGCAGCAGACAGCAGAGTCACCATCACACACTTACTAGGCTGACGTAAACTGATATGAACGGACGTAAGGAAATAATTAGTCTTTGTTAGTGAGGCGACAAAGTACGTCACTTCAAGGACACAGGTGGGTGAGTAGTACTTCCTTGATCATTGTTAATTTCACACCTGGGCGAGCTATAATGAGGCAGGTGTGTAGAAGATGGGATATTGTGAGTCCTGTGAGTGAGTTGCAACTCATCACTCTGGTAATGAAGCCAGGTACTGCAGCTCATCACTCTGGTAATGAAGCCAGGCACTGCAGCTCATCACTCTGGTAATGAAGCCAGGCACTGCAACTCATCACTCTGGTAATGAAGCCAGGCACTGCAGCTCATCACTCTGGTAATGAAGCCAGGCACTGCAGCTCATCACTCTGGTAATGAAGCCAGGCACTGCAGCTCATCACTCTGGTAATGAAGCCAGGCACTGCAACTCATCACTCTGGTAATGAAGCCAGGTACTGCAACTCATCACTCTGGTAATGAAGCCAGGCACTGTAACTCATCACTGATAATGAAGCCAGGCACTGCAACTCATCACTCTGGTAATGAAGCCAGGCACTGCAACTCATCACTCTGGTAATGAAGCCAGGCACTGTAACTCATCACTCTGGTAATGAAGCCAGGCACTGCAACTCATCACTCTGGTAATGAAGCCAGGCACTGTAACTCATCACTGATAATGAAGCCAGGCACTGCAACTCATCACTCTGGTAATGAAGCCAGGCACTGTAACTCATCACTGATAATGAAGCCAGGCACTGCAACTCATCACTCTGGTAATGAAGCCAGGCACTGTAGCTCATCACTCTGGTAATGAAGCCAGGCACTGTAGCTCATCATTCTGGTAATGAAGCCAGGCACTGTAGCTCATCATTCTGGTAATGAAGCCAGGCACTGTAGCTCATCACTCTGGCAATGAAGCAAGGCACTGTAACTCATCACTCTGGTAATGAAGCCAGGCACTGTAGCTCATCACTCTGGTAATGAAGCCAGGCACTGCAACTCATCACTCTGGTAATGAAGCCAGGCACTGTAGCTCATCACTCTGGTAATGAAGCCAGGCACTGCAACTCATCACTCTGGTAATGAAGCCAGGCACTGTAACTCATCACTGATAATGAAGCCAGGCACTGCAACTCATCACTCTGGTAATGAAGCCAGGCACTGTAACTCATCACTGATAATGAAGCCAGGCACTGCAACTCATCACTCTGGTAATGAAGCCAGGCACTGTAGCTCATCACTCTGGTAATGAAGCCAGGCACTGTAGCTCATCATTCTGGTAATGAAGCCAGGCACTGTAGCTCATCATTCTGGTAATGAAGCCAGGCACTGTAGCTCATCA
>NC_091303.1:53932154-54077154 GCF_038502225.1 Cherax quadricarinatus | reverse complement strand
GTGTCAGGTGTTTGCTTTATGTAAGTTGTTTACTGTGTTATGCAAGTTGTTTGCTGTATTATTCAAGTTGTTTACTGTGTTATGTAAGTTGATTGCTGTGTTATACATGTTGTTTACAGTATTATTTAAGTTGTTTTAATGTTATTTAAGTTGTCTGCAGTGTTATGGGTAATTATTCTCTTTGCATCATTCTATCTCTCATTCACAAGTTTCCAACTCAATTAGTCCTTTTCTGCATCCTATTCTCGTTCCTTCCTGTGTTCCTTTGGTCATTATTCAGTCTCTATTGCTTCCTTTCAGTTATCGGTCTCTCCCTCTCTACCCTTCCTTTATTATTTAGTTTTTCGTCTGGTTCTACCCGTTCATTATAATTCCGGTTCTACTCATCATAAATCTGGTTCTACAGCATCGTATATCTACTACATCATCATAATTCTGGTTCTTCTCCATCATATTACTAGTTCTACTCCATTATCATAATTCTGGTTCTACTCCAACATAATTGAGGTTCTAGGAACAGATCCCTGGTTCTATATCATCATAACAGAGGTTCTAGCAACAGATTCCTAGTTCTACTCCATCGTAACTCTAGTTCTAGTAACAGATCCCTGGTTCTACTCCATCATCATAACTAAGGTTCTAGTAACAGATCCCTGGTTCTACTCCATCATCATAACTAAGGTTCTAGCAACAGATCCCTGGTTCTACTCCATCATCATAACTAAGGTTCTAGCAACAGATCCCTGGTTCTACTCCATCATCATAACTAAGGTTGTAGCAACAGATCCCTGGTTCTACTCCATCATCATAACTAAGGTTCTAGCAACAGATCCCTGGTTCTACTCCATCATCATAACTAAGGTTCTAGTAACAGATCCCTGGTTCTACTCCATCATCATAACTAAGGTTCTAGCAACAGATCCCTGGTTCTACTCCATCATCATAACTAAGGTTCTAGCAACAGATCCCTGGTTCTACTCCATCATCATAACTAAGGTTCTAGCAACAGATCCCTGGTTCTACTCCATCATCATAACTAAGGTTCTAGTAGATCACTCCACATCATAACTAAGATCCCTGGTTCTACTCCATCATCATAACTAAGGTTCTAGTAACAGATCCCTGGTTCTACTCCATCATCATAACTAAGGTTCTAGCAACAGATCCCTGGTTCTACTCCATCATCATAACTAAGGTTCTAGCAACAGATCCCTGGTTCTACTCCATCATCATAACTAAGGTTGTAGCAGCAGATCCCTGGTTCTACTCCATCATCATAACTAAGGTTCTAGCAACAGATCCCTGGTTCTACTCCATCATCATAACTAAGGTTCTAGCAACAGATCCCTGGTTCTACTCCATCATCATAACTAAGGTTGTAGCAACAGATTCCTGGTTCTACTCCATCATCATAACTAAGGTTGTAGCAGCAGATCCCTGGTTCTACTCCACCATCATAACTAAGGTTCTAGCAACAGATCCCTGGTTCTACTCCATCATCATAACTAAGGTTCTAGCAACAGATGCCTGGTTCTACTCCATCATCATAACTAAGGTTGTAGCAACAGATTCCTGGTTCTACTCCATCATCATAACTAAGGTTGTAGCAGCAGATCCCTGGTTCTACTTCATCATCATAACTAAGGTTCTAGCAACAGATCCCTGGTTCTACTCCATCATCATAACTAAGGTTCTAGTAACAGATCCCTGGTTCTACTCCATCATCATAACTAAGGTTCTAGGAACAGATCCCTGGTTCTACTCCATCATCATAACTAAGTTTCTAGCAACAGATCCCTGGTTCTACTCCATCATCATAACTAAGGTTCTAACAACAGATCCTTGGTTCTACTCCACCATCATAACTAAGGTTCTAGCAACAGATCCTTGGTTCTACTCCATCATCATAACTAAGGTTCTAGCAACAGATCCCTGGTTCTACTCCATCACCATAACTAAGGTTGTAGCAACAGATCCCTGGTTCTACTCCATCATCATAACTAAGGTTGTAGCAGCAGATCCCTGGTTCTACTCCATCATCATAACTAAGGTTCTAGCAACAGATCCCTGGTTCTACTCCATCATCATAACTAAGGTTCTAACAACAGATCCCTGGTTCTACTCCATCATAACTAAGGTTCTAGCAACAGATCCCTGGTTCTACTCCACCATCATAACTAAGGTTCTAGCAACAGATCCCTGGTTCTACTCCATCATCATAACTAAGGTTCTAGCAACAGATCCCTGGTTCTACTCCATCATCATAACTAAGGTTCTAGCAACAGATCCCTGGTTCTACTCCATCATCATAACTAAGGTTGTAGCAGCAGATCCCTGGTTCTACTCCATCATCATAACTAAGGTTCTAGCAACAGATCCCTGGTTCTACTCCATCATCATAACTAAGGTTGTAGCAGCAGATCCCTGGTTCTACTCCATCATCATAACTAAGGTTGTAGCAGCAGATCCCTGGTTCTACTCCATCATCATAACTAAGGTTCTAGTAACAGATCCCTGGTTCTACTCCATCATCATAACTAAGGTTGTAGCAACCGATCCCTGGTTCTACTCCATCATCATAACTAAGGTTGTAGCAACCGATCCCTGGTTCTACTCCATCATCATAACTAAGGTTGTAGCAACAGATCCCTGGTTCTACTCCATCATCATAACTAAGGTTCTAGCAACAGATCCCTGGTTCTACTCCATCATCATAACTAAGGTTCTAGCAACAGATCCCTGGTTCTACTCCACCATCATAACTAAGGTTCTAGTAACAGATCCCTGGTTCTACTCCATCATCATAACTAAGGTTCTAGCAACAGATCCCTGGTTCTACTCCATCATCATAACTAAGGTTGTAGCAACAGATCCCTGGTTCTACTCCATCATAATAACTAAGGTTCTAGCAACAGATCCCTGGTTCTACTCCATCATCATAACTAAGGTTCTAGTAACAGATCCCTGGTTCTACTCCATCATCATAACTAAGGTTGTAGCAACCGATCCCTGGTTCTACTCCATCATCATAACTAAGGTTCTAGCAACAGATCCCTGGTTCTACTCCATCATCATAACTAAGGTTCTAGCAACAGATCCCTGGTTCTACTCCATCATCATAACTATGGTTCTAGTAACAGATCCCTGGTTCTACTCCATCATCATAACTAAGGTTGTAGCAACAGATCCCTGGTTCTACTCCACCATCATAACTAAGGTTCTAGTAACAGATCCCTGGTTCTACTCCATCATCATAACTAAGGTTCTAGCAACAGATCCCTGGTTCTACTCCATCATCATAACTAAGGTTGTAGCAACAGATCCCTGGTTCTACTCCATCATAATAACTAAGGTTCTAGCAACAGATCCCTGGTTCTACTCCATCATCATAACTAAGGTTCTAGTAACAGATCCCTGGTTCTACTCCATCATCATAACTAAGGTTGTAGCAACCGATCCCTGGTTCTACTCCATCATCATAACTAAGGTTCTAGCAACAGATCCCTGGTTCTACTCCATCATCATACTAAGGTTCTAGTAACAGATCCCTGGTTCTACTCCATCATCATACTAAGGTTCTAGTAACAGATCCCTGGTTCTACTCCATCATCATAACTAAGGTTCTAGCAACAGATCCCTGGTTCTACTCCACCATCATAACTAAGGTTCTAGTAACAGATCCCTGGTTCTACTCCATCATCATAACTAAGGTTCTAGCAACAGATCCCTGGTTCTACTCCATCATCATAACTAAGGTTGTAGCAACAGATCCCTGGTTCTACTCCATCATCATAACTAAGGTTCTAGTAACAGATCCCTGGTTCTACTCCATCATCATAACTAAGGTTCTAGCAACAGATCCCTGGTTCTACTCCATCATAATAACTAAGGTTCTAGCAACAGATCCCTGGTTCTACTCCATCACAATAACTAAGGTTCTAGCAACAGATCCCTGGTTCTACTCCATCATCATAACTAAGGTTCTAGTAACAGATCCCTGGTTCTACTCCATCATCATAACTAAGGTTGTAGTAACAGATCCCTGGTTCTACTCCATCATCATAACTAAGGTTCTAGTAACAGATCCCTGGTTCTACTCCATCATCATAACTAAGGTTCTAGCAACAGATCCCTGGTTCTACTCCATCATAATAACTAAGGTTCTAGCAACAGATCCCTGGTTCTACTCCATCATCATAACTAAGGTTCTAGTAACAGATCCCTGGTTCTACTCCATCACAATAACTAAGGTTCTAGCAACAGATCCCTGGTTCTACTCCATCACAATAACTAAGGTTCTAGCAACAGATCCCTGGTTCTACTCCATCATAATAACTAAGGTTCTAGCAACAGATCCCTGGTTCTACTCCATCATCATAACTAAGGTTGTAGTAACAGATCCCTGGTTCTACTCCATCATCATAACTAAGGTTGTAGTAACAGATCCCTGGTTCTACTCCATCATCATAACTAAGGTTCTAGTAACAGATCCCTGGTTCTACTCCATCATCATAACTAAGGTTCTAACAACAGATCCCTGGTTCTACTCCATCATCATAACTAAGGTTCTAACAACAGATCCCTGGTTCTACTCCATCATCATAACTAAGGTTCTAGCAACAGATCCCTGGTTCTACTCTAGCTGGTACTTGATAAATTCCTTGAGTCATTGCTTGATCTACCTGACTTTGATGCATATGTTGCGTCGCATGTGCCTACCACCATCAGCCTGGTTGATCAGGTCAGCCGCTAAGCCTGGTCTGGAACTGGAGGCCGGGGGCGGCGACCCCTGAAATCAGTTTCTAGGAAACTCCTGTTCCCCCACAACTTATCCTCTCCACCGACATTCTCTCTCTCTCTCTCTCTCTCTCTCTCTCTCTCTCTCTCTCTCTCTCTCTCTCTCTCTCTCTCTCTCTCTCTCTCTCTCTCTCTCTCTCTCTTTCTCTTCAGTCATACCATCATTTCTCTCCTCTGATATTCATCCTTCTCTCCACCCCACCACTTAGGATTCAGTGCTCAAGTAATGACCGTAATCCATGGTAGCAGCAGGTAGTTATGGTCCGTGGTAGCAGCAGGTAGTTACTGTGGCTCATGGTAGCAGCAGGTCGTTACTATGGTCCGTGTTAGGAGCAGGTAGTTACTGTGATCCATGGTAGCAGCAGGTCGTTACTATGGTCCGTGGTAGCAGCAGGTAGTTATTATGATCTATGGTAGCAGCAGATAGTTATTATGATCTATGGTAACAGCAGTTAGTCACTATGGTCCGTGGTAGCAGCAGGTAGTTACAATGATCTATGGTAGCAGCAGGTAGTTACTATGATCTATGGTAGCAGCAGGTAGTTACTATTGTCCGTGGTAGCAGCATGTAGTTACTATGATCTATAGCAGCAGCTGGTAGTTACTGTGGTCCATGGTAGCAGCAGGTAGTTACTGTGATCTATGGCAGCAGCAGGTAGTTACTGTGATCTATGGCAGCAGCAGGTAGTTACTGTGATCTATGGTAGCAGTAGATAGTTACTATGGTTTATGGTAGCAGCAGGTAATTACTATTGTCCGTGGTAGCAGCAGGAAGTTACTATGATATATGGCAGCAGCTGGTAGTTACTGTGATCCATGGTAGCAGCAGATAGTTATACTATGATTTATGGTAGCAGCAGGTAGCTACTGTGGTTCATGGTAGCAGCAGGTAGGTACTATGGTCCGTGGTAGCAGCAGGAAGTTACTGTGGCTCATGGTAGCAGCTGGTAGTTACTGTGGTTCATGGTAGCATCTGTATTTACTGTGGTTCATGGTAGTATCTGGTAGTTACTGTGGTTCATGGTAGCATCTGGTAGTTACTTTGGTTCATGGTAGTATCTGGTAGTTACTGTGGTTCAGGGTAGTATCTGGTAGTTACTGTGGTTCATGGTAGCAGCAGGTAGGTACTGTGGTCCGTGGTAGCAGCAGGAGGTTACTGAGGTTCATGGCAGCAGCTGGTATTTACTGTGGTTCATGGTAGAAGCAGGTACTTACTATGGTCCATGGTAGCAGCATGGAGATAGCGATGAGGAGACAGAGGGAGTGAGAGAGCTAGTGAGGGAGAGATAGAATAGAGATAGTGAGGGGAAGACGGAGGGAGTGAGAAAAATAGTGAGAGAGAGAGATAGTGAGGGGGAGACGGAGGGAGTGAGAGATAGTGAGAGGGGGGAGATGGAGGGAGTGAGATAGTGAGGGGGAGACAGAGGGAGTGAGAGACACAGTGGGAGACAAAGGGAGAGATATAATAAGTGGCTGAGTGGAACAGAGACTTTGAAAAAGAATTGTGAGTTGTCTCAAGGTTGAGGCTGCGACATGAGGACTGAGAGCCAGGAGTGACATGTGGAAGGAGGAAAAGAGAAGGAAGAGAGGCAGGGAAGGAGAGAATGGGAACGGAAGTAGGCGTGGTGATGAGAATGAAGGACGAGATATAAAGAAGAGGGAAGGAAGCAATCACGGAGACAAATATATTACCTGAGTCAGCATTTTATATTTACCAAGATAGTATAAAATAATGAAATTTAAATATGTAACCCAACCAGTGTTGAATTTTTAAGTGCAAGAGAGAGAGAGAGAGAGAGAGAGAGAGCTAGTTTGAACGGTTTCTTTGTACATGTGTTACAAAAAACGCTATTCTAAAAGCTTAGAGATCTCCAGTGAATACTAGAAAGGACTGCCCTTTTAGCATCCAGCCTGTTACTGGGTTTTCATAACAATTAGTCAGTATCCTTGTCCAATTATCCATTAGAATTCAGTGTGATTCAATAATGCTTCAGGATTATGACTGGTAGGCTACTAACTAGAGAAAATAAAATTTAATAAATTTATTGAGTATCGTCTAGAGGTATATTATCAAAGTAAATTAAATTAATAATAATCAATTTAATAATAATCACTTCTCTTGTGTATAATATTATTGTGCTTGAAGCACATATCACATTTATAATTCTTAAGTACCGTCTGGTACATTAACATTTAATAAGATATTACAAATATGTACATGTAAGTTTGTGTGTATGTGTGTGAGTGCTCTAAGTAGTTCGCTATGTCTCACGACTCGACTAGACTTAAACAAGTGACTGGCAAAGTCCTCAAATAAACTAACTTCTTGACCAACTGGCAATCAGAACAGTCTGCTTGAACAATAAAAAGAATGCTAAGCCCAATAGCAATATAACAAGCAACTGCGACACAGTAGAGACCATGAGCAGATCCTCCACAAGAGTCACAAAATTCCCATACTACTGAATCTAAGTTCAGCATAAGAAAATCCCCGACTGTGACAGTACACAGAAACCAGTACAAATTAGGTCAGAAGCTACAGCTCAGGACCTGAGTTACTCAAAGTGTCTATGAGACACACAACCTCAGTACAATGTCGAAAATCACTAAGTCTATACAATGCTCTGTGAACAGAGTTCTACAGAACTAACAAGAATAATGAGACAGACAATCTGTCCAACCACCAAGAGAGTCTAGACCAGACTGAATACTTCAAGCGAGGTGAGGACACCCCCCTCGATCACGTGATAGTTCCGTGGACAGCTGCAGCTCAGAAACAGAAGCCGGCAGTCTAACGAGCAAAGAGCGATAATTGCAGTAGTTAGACAATCAAGACTTGAACTGAGCACATAATATGTTACATCCTAACTAACAACAGGTAACTAAGTCAAATAATATTACAAAGCAATATATTCATGATTTAGCTATTATCGCAGATATAAGCAGCATAAAATTATATGAAAAGGTAATATATATATATATATATATATATATATATATATATATATATATATATATATATATATATATATATACATACATATTAATCATTGCAACCCATTCAGGGGTTGCAACACATGTAAGAATAATTGAGTAAACATAAGGGTAGGAGAGGAATTTGATTGTCAACAAAAGAATCTAACAGCAGGATGAGGAACTAGAAGCCGTCCTCACCAGGGGCACAGTCACTGCCCTGGTGAGGACGGTATAACCCATGACGTCATTACATTACTGAAGCTTGTACCTGGCAACCCACTTTTATCATCACAGAATGTTAAGTTATGCTACAAATCAGCTACCTTCTTCGCGGATGAATAATATTATTGTATCAATTCCCAGACCTAACCAATACGATATCTTTGCCCCGTCTCTATGACCAGCTGTCTGGGTAAAACTTTTGAAGAGATAACACCTAAGAGGATGCTACATAGAATTAAAAAACACACATCAACCAATATTAATGGATTCACCCATGACAAAGGTTTACCTAAGTATGTCGCGACATTTTTGACTCTACTTAACTCTGGTGGCCTGGTGGTTAACGCTCTCGCTTCACACGGCGAGGGCCTGGGTTCGATTCCCAGCCAGAGTAGAAACATTGGACGTGTTTCTTTCCACCTGTTGTCTATGTTCCCCATCAGTAAAATGGGTACCTGGGTGTTAGTCGACTGGTGTGGGTCGCATCCTGGGACACTGACCTAAGGAGGCCTGGTCACAGACCGGGCCGCGGGGGCGTTGACCCCCGGAACTCTCTCCAGATAAACTCTCTCCAGATACTTACTCGATATTAAAACATGCTTGCGAATAAAGACATTTGCATACGGTGGAATGATAGAAGAAAATGGAATATCAAAACTTGATCTGATTTTCACTCTCAACTTGTGATACAGGTAAATAGAGTAAGACAAGTCAGCTGGTCCAGTGGCTAATGCGTCGGTCTGAAGATTTATGACACTCTGACCGCGGGTTCTGTCCCCGCCCGCGGTATGGTTTGTTTCGAGCCATTACGTACCAGTATTAACGTGACGCAAAGTTTCGAGTTTACCTAAAGTTTACCTGGAGAGGGTTTCGGGGGTCAACGCCCCCTTAACTCTGTCTGAGACCAGGCTGTTACTGCTGGCGAATTCTTAGAGAAAAATGGAGGGAACAATACATAGAAAACTAAACTACAGTAAATCAGACGATTTTGCATATTTTATCGTTCAACATCTTCGTAAGTTAATTACTGACGCCTCTTATTAGGAATTTCATCATATGTGTAAGTCAAAATACAACATTCTGTGTCTCTAGACGTTACTGTCACACTTATAACATCGTAGTAAAATCTTTGACTTCAACATATTTTTTTTTATGATATATTTCACTGCTAACGTTCTTTAGGTTAGGTTCTGTTAGGTTCTGTTAGGTTAGGTTCTGTTAGGTTAGGTTCGTTAGGTTAGGTTAGGTTCTGTTAAGTTAGGTTCTGTTAGGTTAGGTTAGGTTAGGTTAGGTTAGGTTAGGTTCTGTTAGGTTAGGTTCTATTAGGTTAGGTTCGGTTCGGTTAGGTTAGGTTAGGTTAGGTTCTGTTAGGTTAGGTTCTATTAGGTTAGGTTCTGTTAGGTTAGGTTAGGTTAGGTTAGGTTAGGTTCTGTTAGGTTAGGTTAAGATCTGTTAGGTTAGGTTAAGTTATGTTAGGTTCTGTTAGGTCAGGTTAGGTTAGGTTCTGTTAGGTTAGGTTCTATTAGGTTAGGTTCTGTTAGGTTAGGTTAGGTTAGGTTAGGTTAGGTTCTGTTAGGTTACGTTAAGATCTGTTAGGTTAGGTTAAGTTATGTTAGGTTCTGTTAGGTTAGGTTAGGTTAGGTTAGGGTCTGTTAGGTTAGGTTCTGTTAGGTTAGGTCAGATTCTGTTAGGTTAGGTTCTGTTATGTTAAGTTAGGTTAGGTTAAGTTAGGTTAGGTTTGATTAGGTTAGGTTTGATTATTTATCATTGATTATAACTACTCTGGGGAATATAATTACGGTCAATACAACAGCAAACAATAAATTCAAAATCACTCTGATGATATAAGTACATATGTTACTTATGTCTGATTAAAAAGCTTGCATGTGATTCTTACTTATTTATTCGCATATAAATGTTGAAATCACTACTTACAACGAACAAGTACAAATTTAACGTACGAAGAGATGGACGGGCTAATTTTTTATTAAAGATGGTAACTGAGTGGCAACGGAAGACAACTGGTGGTCGGATTATTATTATTCTCGATTCACCGGGACTCTCCCGGCCCGGGTCTTTTCCAGATGGTGACCCGGCCTTGACTCCCTGTCTTGGGAGTGTCTCAGACCTACGTCTCCCATGGGAGGAGGTTGGAAACCAAGTGTGAAGATGCGACAGGAGGTTGGAAACCAAGTGTGAAGATGCGACAGTAGGTTGGAAACCAAGTGTCAAGATGCGACAGGAGGTTGGAAACCAAATGCCAAGATGCGACAGGAGGTTGGAAACCAAGTGTCAAGATGCGACAGAAAGACTCCTACCAAACACAAGGAAAATAAATAGGAAACGTAGAATCAGAGTATACATAGTTTAACCACGAATGTTGAGAAACAGAGGCAGAGTGCGAGAGAACTCTGAAGCAATACTGAACAAAAAACAAATAAAAATGACAGAAAACACTGAAATACGAAGTAAAGATGTGAGACAATACGGGAAAGGTACAATACACGTTCTCCCTGACTATAATGTTGACTCTCTGATCGCGGGTTCTATTCTCACCCGTGGTATCGTTTATAATTCACGAAATCGTAATGACACGATTGCAAATAAACCATACCACGGGTGGGGTTAGTACCTGGTCCAGTGGCTAACGCGACGGTCTAGAGTTTTGTGACTCTCTTATCGCGGGTTCTAACCCCACCCATGGTATGGTTTATAACTTTGACTTATTATAATACGTTGATTTTCTTACGAAATTTTTAACGCAGATTTAAAAACACTTCCAGTGAGCTTACAAATATTATTTTAGCTCTTTTTTGGTTGGGGGGGGGGGGGTGGGGGGTGGGGGGGGTAGAGGAATCTATGACAAATTATATTCAACCTCTATGAAGCAAATTAGAAAAAACGGCCGCTAGATGGGGTAAGGTTGCTGACTCGGGCGAAACTTGCTACCATAACGAACACACTTCAAAAAACGTTATCAACGAACACAGCAAAATTATCTAAATTATCTACAAGTTTGCTGTTACAAAACTGAATTCGAGAGGTTTTTATTTAAAACTAATGCAAAGAAAACTGAAATCAAGAGCCTGGTGAAGTGTTGATGTCCTTATTTTATCACTTACAGCAGTAAACTCGTGTACTTGTCCCAGTGTCTACCTGGAGTCTACCTGAGGGTATTCTGGGGATCAACGTCCCCGCGGCCCGGTCCATGACCAGGCTTCCTAGTGGATCAGGGCCTCATCAACCAGGCTGTTACTGCTGGCCGCACGTAGTCTAACGTACGAACCACAGCCTGGCTGATCCGGCACTGAGATTAATTTTTTTACTAAGTTAGCCATAGTAATTTGGCTATACTTAGACGATAAGACTAATTGCTATACAGGAGAGTCACTAAATGAATCTCATCTTCGATGGTTCGGTTAAGATATTGGTGCATATTATTATTAGTTCAAGTTAACCATGTTTCATGTTTCACTTCAGTCCATTTATCTGCATTATACTTTAAAATTATAATTTTCTACGTAGCTTTTAAAGTTCTATCAACCAGTCATTATTCTCTTAGTTCACCTGTGTGTGATGTTTGACTCTACGTGTTTAGCTTTACCCTTATTATTATCATAATTCCTCCGTCTGTCGCGTTTGTCTCATAACTTGAAAATCATACCTCGTTTATGTTTTTTCCCTGTGTTTCATTACCACTGGTGAGGGTGTCCCACTCTTGGTTCAGCGTCCTACTCTTGGTTCAGCGTCCCATCTTGGTTGAGCCTCCTCACAACACTGGCGGCCTCAGGCTGATGTAAAGTGTCGCAGTTGCTGATGACGGGGTCTGTGGAGTGCTCCCATCACCCACTTTCACCCTCATCCCTCCCTCAGCATCTGCGGTCACCCTTCAGGGTAGTTCTGGTCCTTTCCTCAGTACTACAGTCTCTCTGCAATTTACAGTTCACCATTATCACCAGCATTGGCCGCCTGTCACTGAAGTCATCATGAAAAACCATCTGATCATATTGAAAAGTGTATGAAAAGTATTGAAGTAGCAACTGATTGGTCACGAGATTGACGTTTCTTCGACAAATGTTAGTTATAAACATTATAATAACAGTTAAGTGTAAGCGTTGCAACAGTACATCCATATTATCAATCAACATATCTTAAACACACACAGTTGGTTCACAAATATCTAACTAATGTTAAAAATTAGCTTTGCTAGGCTCTTCTGTTGCAAGCATCACTACATGTTGCAGTCACTGCTATTGCCTGGGTATGATCATCTCATTACCATCAAGAGTAAATTGGTTCTCATCACTCTTCTGTCCTAGGGAGGCTGGCATCAACATCTTATTTCACTTTTCAGTGATAATATGAATTTTGTATAGTGTGTATCATCTAGCTAAGGCAGGCCAACCGATTCTTTACTACTGAATGGGTCATTATGTAATTAAGACCCGTGTTAGGAGACATCTTTGTTCCCTGACCACCACCACCACTTCTCTGTTGATGCCATCCTCACTTACCCTCTTTCAATCTAGCTGCTTTGCTACCTTTCATTCTACCCTCAACCTCATACACTTTTCTCACATTCACAAGTGCCTCTTCCGCATTTCTAAAAGATGTTATACCTCCCTGTCCAGTGCCTGAAATCAATGCCTCCCGCTCAAAATATTTTTCCGTCTTCCTAGTACCTCCAAGCTCCCATCTAATGACTCCTATCTCTTGTAATTTTTTTTTGTTCAATCCATTTACTCCCTAGTCTTTCAGAAATTATTATTTCATGTAAGAATATTTTCTTATTCTCAGCAAAAATTTGTTGATAAAACCTCACCCACTCTAGAACTGGTTCTCCTCTTTACATTCTCTCATTACTCTTTAACTACTCGTATTAGAGACCTGTGCAATTATTTCTAGTTTGTGAATAATTCTGTGTTGGAGCATCTGATCAGTACCTTTCCTGTAGTCCAATATAATGCAGACACCTTTGTTTATCTTCTTCTCTACAAGTTTCGTAAGGTAGAATTTTGTAGCAGTTTGCTGCATACTGACTTTATGTAAGGATTCTCCTTCCTCTGATTCTGCTAGTTTTTTTCCCAGCATTTTAGCTGATATATATATATATATATATATATATATATATATATATATATATATATATATATATATATATATATATATATATATATATATATATTTATATATATCGTGCCGAATAGGTAAAATTAGTCAATTAGCAAGAACTCATTTAAAACTAAGTGTTTTCTAAAATTTTCTCTTATACGTTTAAAGATATATTATTTTCATATATTTTAACGTAAAAATTAATAATTTTGTACGAAAAGAACTTTAGAAAATTTACCTAACGTTACTATAACAAGTGCAATTTAATTTAGCCTAATCCAACTAAATATATTTTAGATAAGTTTACAGACACAGTGAAATATATTTTTCTCGTTAGGGTCAGAATGATTTTTGCGAAATTACTGCATACACAAATTTTTGCTTGCTTTATTCGGCAAGAAGAGCGTTGCTATTTAAGCAAAAATCACAAGTTTCACCTATTCGTCACGACATATATAAAAGATCACAGAAAACAGGTAATATAATATACAAAATAACCACTGTGAAAAAATAAATAAATTTCGAGCCCTTTCGTGATGTCTCACATTATCAAGAATCTGTAGAAATAATACAATAGAAGAAGGCTGATAAGTTGAGATGTCACCTCACATATGATCTTACACCTGACCCAGGACGCTGAGCATGGGGGGTGAAGTGAAGATTTAGTCTGGTCACATGTCAAATGCAATTTATGAGTGACATGTCAGACATTACTTCAATTCGTCAAAATTCTATTATAAATGAATCTAATTTATATAATTCTGAACTAATATTTATATATTAGAATCAAAACTATTATGTATATAACTTGATTCAATTATATTTCCCTCAACCATGGACTTGCTTGATACAACTTTCTTGGCATTTTGAAAATCAATTGGATGGTTAAAATCTCTCACTTGAATAAACAGAGCATTAAGCTCTTGTCCTTTTCTGATATATTTATGGTGTTGTAATCTTAGTTTAAGACTTTTCCCAGTTTGACCGTAATAAACATTATTACATTCTTAACAAGGAATCTTGAAAACACAGCCATCAGTATTTTTGGGGAATTTTTAATAATTTTTTTTAGTATATTAAGATATTTAAAAACTTTAATTTTAAAAGTCTTAAGTAAAGAAGGTACATCAAGAATAGTTTTCATAGTAAAGGACAACTCAAGGGAAGTTCCTTGATGCTGGTGAGGGGCTCTTGATCTAGAGAATTGGATCTGTGCTCCAGTTCCCTGAATTGAGCCTGAATACCTTCCATCCCCTCCCCCAGATGTGCTGTATAATCCTATGGGTTTAGCGCTCCTCCATGTTTATAATTATAATCATGGTAAGGGAGAACCAACATATTTTTGATGGAATATTATTGTCCTTTTTCGAATCGTATAATGTACTTCTGGCAATTTTAAAAGATTTATCAATTAAATTTTCTGGGGTATTTTAGATAATTCGCTATTTCATATATCTTCAATATTTCGTCTATGAGCCCTGGGTTGTAAATACTGGCTTACCATCAAGCAGTCATTCATCAACACTGTCTTACTGTCAATCATTCATCAACACTGTCTTACTGTCAATCATTCATCAACACTGTCTTACTGTCAATCATTCATCAACACTGTCTTACTGTCAATTATTCATCAACACTGTCTTACTGTCAATCATTCATCAACACTGACTTACTGTCAATTATTCATCAACACTGTCTTACTGTCAATTATTCATCAACACTGTCTTACTGTCAATCATTCACCAACACTGACTTACTGTCAATCATTCATCAACACTGTCTTACTGTCAATCATTCATCATCACTGACTTACTGTCAATCATTCACCAACACTGTCTTACTGTCAATTATTCATCAACACTGTCTTACTGTCAATCATTCATCAACACTGTCTTACTGTCAATCATTCATCAACACTGTCTTACTGTCAATTATTCATCAACACTGTCTTACTGTCAATTATTCATCAACACTGACTTACTGTCAATCATTCATCAACACTGTCTTACTGTCAATCATTCATCAACACTGTCTTACTGTCAATCATTCATCAACACTGTCTTACTGTCAATCATTCATCAACACTGTCTTACTGTCAATCATTCATCAACACTGTCTTACTGTCAATTATTCATCAACACTGTCTTACTGTCAATTATTCATCAACACTGTCTTACTGTCAATTATTCATCAACACTGTCTTACTGTCAATTATTCATCAACACTGACTTACTGTCAATTATTCATCAACACTGTCTTACTGTCAATTATTCATCAACACTGTCTTACTGTCAATTATTCATCAACACTGTCTTACTGTCAATCATTCATCAACACTGTCTTACTGTCAATTATTCATCAACACTGTCTTACTGTCAATTATTCATCAACACTGACTTACTGTCAATTATTCATCAACACTGACTTACTGTCAATTATTCATCAACACTGTCTTACTGTCAATTATTCATCAACACTGACTTACTGTCAATTATTCATCAACACTGACTTACTGTCAATTATTCATCAACACTGACTTACTGTCAATTATTCATCAACACTGTCTTACTGTCAATCATTCATCAACACTGACTTACTGTCAATTATTCATCAACACTGTCTTACTGTCAATCATTCATCAACACTGACTTACTGTCAATTATTCATCAACACTGACTTACTGTCAATTATTCATCAACACTGACTTACTGTCAATTATTCATCAACACTGTCTTACTGTCAATCATTCATCAACACTGACTTACTGTCAATTATTCATCAACACTGACTTACTGTCAATTATTCATCAACACTGACTTACTGCCAATCATTCATCAACACTGACTTACTGTCAATTATTCATCAACACTGACTTACTGCCAATCATTCATCAACACTGTCTTACTGTCAATTATTCATCAACACTGACTTACTGCCAATCATTCATCAACACTGTCTTAATGTCAATTATTCATCAACACTGACTTACTGCCAATCATTCATCAACACTGACTTACTGTCAATTATTCATCAACACTGACTTACTGCCAATCATTCATCAACACTGTCTTACTGTCAATTATTCATCACCACTGACTTACTGCCAATTATTCATCAACACTGACTTACTCTCAATCATTCATGCACACTGGCTTGCTGTCAAGTATTCACTCATCAACACTGGCTTACCGTCAAGTATCCGGCCAGTGTGAGTGATACTGTGAATGACCGTTGCCTGGCGACCCCCAGCACTCACTTATCAAGGGGAGGGGAAGGTTTGTAAGGGGAAGGGGGAGAGTTCTGAGGAAAGGTGGAGTTCTTAGGGGAGGTGAGGAGGTAAGGAAGGTAATAAGGGGAAGGGGAGGGATAACAAGAGTCAGTAAGGGGAGGGAGGGAGGTGGTGTGAGCAAGGTGGGAACGTAGTGTGGAGGAACGACTGGAAGAAGCGTAATCATGTTCTTCCGTTCACTGTTGTGGGATACGGAAATATCGTCATGATTCACCGTTACCCTCGTTTTTGTGTTGCTTGTAGTGTTGTTGATGTCAGTGGTGTTGGTGTTAGTAGTGATGGTGGTGGTGTTGATGTTGATGTTAGTGCTGTTGGTGTTAGTGGTGGTGGTGGTCGTGGTGGTGGTGTTGATGTTAGTGGTGTTGGTGTTAGTAGTGGTGCTGGTGGTGGTGACGCCGAAGGCGCTGCTGGAACGAGAGGGTCGTGATTGGAATAGTGATCAACTCTGAGACAGTAAGTTTGTACATGGAACGTAAGCGGAATATAATGCTTATCATACTTAACATTGACGCGATAGTTGTAGGTTATTTTTTAAATTAAACAGAAAACACATTCTGTTGTAATGTCAAGTGTTTTTGTATATATATATATATATATATATATATATATATATATATATATATATATATATATATATATATATATATATATATATATATATATATATATATATATATATATACACACACACACAAACAAAGAAATATCACAGCCAGTATCCTGGAACTTTGGTTGTCAGCTTAATAGGAGGGTAGCAGCTAGCTGGTTGTCAACCTAAAACCTTAAACTAGTCAGTCTTAAAGATCTGGTCTGTGTTGAGGCCTAAGATCCATCTCTGACTATGCACTCAGTATAAATTAATGAGGCCAATTTCTGACATGTTAGTGACTGACCTAACACTCGTATATATACAGTGATATACTTTTCATTGCATATACGCAGAAAAACACCTCTCGGTGTATGTTGATACTAATACACTGACATACACGCTTCAAATTGTATACACAATGTCCATGGCTTCAATAGTCCTAAATGGTTTTTAATGGATCAGCTGCCATTGTAATGTCTTCCAGCTGAGGTTAAGAACGTCAGCTGAAATATTCCCACAAGGGTTCTTTTTCCATTAATTTACTCATCACCTCACCTCTGTGAAAACGGAGCATTTTCATGTCTAGTGTGAGTGGGAAGTATTTCTTCCTGACAACAAGAACAATGAACTGACCACAAACTGCTGGAACAAGCTGCTGGAACAAGCTGCTGGAACAAAGATAAAAGCCAGGCTTGATTGAACAAGGATTCACTCGACTGTGAGTTTGATCAAGACTTTAGAAGGGTTTTTGTTGGTGTAATTGTCAGAGAAAAAATCTGACTCAGGTCTTTGTTGCGAGATGAGTCGTTCAGTGGTGGACCACGACAGTATGGCTGGGGTGAGGCAAGTACTCACCTGTGTGGTTGCAGGGGTCGAGCCACAGCTCCTGGCCCCTGGTCAGAACACGTGAAGGCGGGGTAGCGGGTAGCTGATGTTAAAGTGGTAAAGAACAACAGTAGTGACCACTGGGTTGCCAGTGCTGGACTCAGCAGTGACCACTGGGTTGCCAGTGCTGGACTCAGCAGTGACCACTGGGTTGCCAGTGCTGGACTCAGCAGTGACCACTGGGTTGCCAGTGCTGGACTCAGCAGTGACCACTGGGTTGCCAGTGCTGGACTCAGCAGTGACCACTGGGTTGCCAGTGCTGGACTCAGCAGTGACCACTGGGTTGCCAGTGCTGGACTCAGCAGTGACCACTGGGTTGCCAGTGCTGGGCTCAGCAGTGACCACTGGGTTGCCAGTGCTGGACTCAGCAGTGACCACTGGGTTGCCAGTGCTGGGCTCAGCAGTGACCACTGGGTTGCCAGTGCTGGACTCAGCAGTGACCACTGGGTCGCCAGTGCTGGACTCAGCAGTGACCACTGGGTTGCCAGTGCTGGACTCAGCAGTGACCACTGGGTTGCCAGTGCTGGACTCAGCAGTGACCACTGGGTTGCCAGTGCTGGACTCAGCAGTGACCACTGGGTTGCCAGTGCTGGACTCAGCAGTGAGCACTGGGTTGCCAGTGCTGGACTCAGCAGTGACCACTGGGTTGCCAGTGCTGGACTCAGCAGTGACCACTGGGTTGCCAGTGCTGGACTCAGCAGTGACCACTGGGTTGCCAGTGCTGGGCTCAGCAGTGACCACTGGGTTGCCAGTGCTGGACTCAGCAATGACCACTGGGTTGCCAGTGCTGGACTCAGCAGTGACCACTGGGTTGCCAGTGCTGGACTCAGCAGTGACCATTGGGTTGCCAGTGCTGGACTCAGCAGTGACCACTGGGTTGCCAGTGCTGGACTCAGCAGTGACCACTGGGTTGCCAGTGCTGGGCTCAGCAGTGACCACTGGGTTGCCAGTGCTGGACTCAGCAGTGACCACTGGGTTGCCAGTGCTGGACTCAGCAGTGACCACTGGGTTGCCAGTGCTGGACTCAGCAGTGACCAATGGGTCGCCAGTGCTGGACTCAGCAGTGACCACTGGGTTGCCAGTGCTGGACTCAGCAGTGACCACTGGGTTGCCAGTGCTGGACTCAGCAGTGACCACTGGGTTGCCAGTGCTGGGCTCAGCAGTGACCACTGGGTTGCCAGTGCTGGACTCAGCAGTGACCACTGGGTTGCCAGTGCTGGGCTCAGCAGTGACCACTGGGTTGCCAGTGCTGGGCTCAGCAGTGACCACTGGGTTGCCAGTGCTGGACTCAGCAGTGACCACTGGGTTGCCAGTGCTGGACTCAGCAGTGACCACTGGGTTGCCAGTGCTGGGCTCAGCAGTGACCACTGGGTTGCCAGTGCTGGACTCAGCAGTGACCACTGGGTTGCCAGTGCTGGACTCAGCAGTGACCACTGGGTTGCCAGTGCTGGACTCAGCAGTGACCACTGGGTTGCCAGTGCTGGACTCAGCAGTGACCACTGGGTTGCCAGTGCTGGACTCAGCAGTGACCACTGGGTTGCCAGTGCTGGACTCAGCAGTGACCACTGGGTTGCCAGTGCTGGACTCAGCAGTGACCACTGGGTTGCCAGTGCTGGACTCAGCAGTGACCACTGGGTTGCCAGTGCTGGACTCAGCAGTGACCACTGGGTTGCCAGTGCTGGACTCAGCAGTGACCACTGGGTTGCCAGTGCTGGACTCAGCAGTGACCACTGGGTTGCCAGTGCTGGGCTCAGCAGTGACCACTGGGTTGCCAGTGCTGGACTCACTGCTCTGACTGTCCTCTACAGGAAACCACAGCTTGAGAACTGTTTTGGTTGAGTTGTGATGACATGTGTCAACACACGTATCACTTAGCGAGGAATTAGTAGGTCTCGTGGTGTCACAGATGTCAACACCCCTACCACTAAGACAGGTGTTGGTAGGTGTGGTGGTGACACAGGCATCAAAAATCGTGTCACCATGACAGGTGTTGGAACTTGTCGTTTTGTCACAGGTGTTAACAACCGTGCCACTAAGACAGGTGTTGGTAGGTGTGGTGGTGATACACGTGTCAACACATGCTCCACCTCACGTCATCGAAATGTAGGTTTTATATGTTGCCTGTTTCCAGCACGTTTCGTACTGCACCTGTTTTTATTTCTAGTTAATTTTGTTCTGACAGATGTAGGAACCTTGGATGATACAGATATGCAAGTGTTCTGGAGGAATCTAGGTTATTTGCTTAAAGTCAGCTGTGATGTGATGATGGCTTAGTTGGCATGTGGGCTGCAGGTAGCAATAGCTTGGTTGATCACACGAGTGATATCTTGATACAGGTCAAGGTACGGAAGTGTAACCCTTTAAAACAGTCAATGGAATATCATAAGTAAAACACATTAGTGAAGCCTTCAGTAAAACTTTCATCTCTTGTCGGCATCACGTCTGTGTCCTGTGTACGTCACAGGTAGGCTGACGTAGTTACGTCAGGTGTCAAACCTGTCATCATCACACCTTCCATTCATCCTCCTTATGAGAGGAAGTGGACGTCTTTAATTCATCCTGGGTTAAGAGGTCATCACATACAGCCTTAATGATTACACTCCCACAAGACTCAACTTAGTGGCCAAGTCAAAGGAGGAAACTAGTAAGAAAAACTGGCACTTCTTATTAGTGGGAGAACACAGGAATTAAAATTCCAGCAGAAAGATGAGACAGAAGAATTCGGGACAGAGCAGGAAAGGTCAGTAGCAGTCATAAGGTGTATCAAGGTGTTGGTTACTGGCCCTCAGGGTAGCACAGGCCTCGGGAAGAGTGGTAGACAGTGTATCAGATTTTTGCCTCTTGGGGATTACTATGAACCCAGAAAAGTCAAATAAAAAGCTTCCTTGGGTCCCATATGCATGACTAAATGTGATTGAAAATAATCTTCTATATATTTTTGTAATTTAATGAAAAGAAATGAAGGAGAACTCCTGTATAAGAATGTTACTTGAGGGAGAACTCCTGTATAAGAATGTTACTTGAGGGAGAACTCCTGTATAAGAATGTTACTTGAGGGAGAACTCCTGTATAAGAATGTTACTTGAGGGAGAACTCCTGTATAAGAATGTTACTTGAGGGAGAATTCCTGTATAAGAATGTTACTTGAGGGAGAGCTCCTGTATAAGAATGTTACTTGAGGGAGAACTCCTGTATAAGAATGTTACTTGAGGGAGAACTCCTGTATAAGAATGTTACTTGAGGGAGAACTCCTGTATAAGAATGTTACTTGAGGGAGAACTCCTGTATAAGAATGTTACTTGAGGGAGAACTCCTGTATAAGAATGTTACTTGAGGGAGAACTCCTGTATAAGAATGTCACTTGAGGGAGAACTCCTGTATAAGAATGTTACTTGAGGGAGAACTCCTGTATAAGAATGTTACTTGAGGGAGAACTCCTGTATAAGAATGTTACTTGAGGGAGAACTCCTGTATAAGAATGTTACTTGAGGGAGAACTCCTGTATAAGAATGTTACTTGAGGGAGAATTCCTGTATAAGAATGTTACTTGAGGGAGAGCTCCTGTATAAGAATGTTACTTGAGGGAGAACTCCTGTATAAGAATGTTACTTGAGGGAGAACTCCTGTATAAGAATGTTACTTGAGGGAGAACTCCTGTATAAGAATGTTACTTGAGGGAGAACTCCTGTATAAGAATGTTACTTGAGGGAGAACTCCTGTATAAGAATGTTACTTGAGGGAGAATTCCTGTATAAGAATGTTACTTGAGGGAGAGCTCCTGTATAAGAATGTTACTTGAGGGAGAACTCCTGTATAAGAATGTTACTTGAGGGAGAACTCCTGTATAAGAATGTTACTTGAGGGAGAACTCCTGTATAAGAATGTTACTTGAGGGAGAACTCCTATATAAGAATGTTACTTGAGGGAGAACTCCTGTATAAGAATGTTACTTGAGGGAGAACTCCTGTATAAGAATGTTACTTGAGGGAGAACTCCTGTATAAGAATGTTACTTGAGGGAGAACTCCTGTATAAGAATGTTACTTGAGGGAGAACTCCTGTATAAGAATGTCACTTGAGGGAGAACTCCTGTATAAGAATGTCACTTGAGGGAGAACTCCACATGGATTCCCCTCAAGGAAGGTTCCTTGATGTTGGTGAGGGGCTCTTGATTTAGGGAATTGGATCTGTGCTCCAGTTCCCCGAATTAAGCCTGAATGCCTTCCACATCCCCCCCCCAGGCGCTGTATAATCCTCCGGGTTTAGCGCTTCCCCCTTGATTATAATAATAATAATAATCCACATGGATTAATTTATTGCATAAAAACCACACCAGAAATATTTTTAAATTATCAACACTTGCACAAAAATAGTTAACTGATAACCATCCGTCAACCATAATTCCGCAGGAACAAAACAGTAGTATCGACTGGAACTGTACGGCTTCTCAGCAGACCTTGTCACAGCCCAACACTCTGGGAGTATTTCCCTAATTTCCTGTTGACACCCAAGTTCCTTGTGAGTGAGAATTCCCTTGATAATGGTATTACATCCACTTTCGTGAATATCCTTGTCGATTTCTCTCATTATTACGCTGTATACGAGTGTAATAAAGCTCTGTATGGATCCTGCCTCTATTATGCCATTTTCCAGATTATTACACTTCCTGATACCTGTAAGGATGAGGAAATACTTACTAACAACATTAAGGCTCCTCTGAGTTTTCAACATCCTCTGGCAGTACTGTGGCTCCCACACGAACACTCAAAACATCAGTCTTCATATATTCATACATTTCCAAATTAATTATCTCATTTTACAACATTTTAATGTTGATGGTTACTCATTATTACAACGGTGACTTTTTGAACCATTCACAACTAATGTTTTTGACACATTAATATAACTATGAATCGAGGGACAGATTTGCTTATCTTCTGCCACGGGATATATTATATCTTATATTTGAATATTGTTCATACCCTAACGTCTTCTGTAATATCTACTAAACCTCTGGTGTCTATGGGGGCACCTAACATCTCCTGCAGTACCTACTGTACCAACTGAGCCACGTATTTAAGGTTACCTACTCAGTCCCTGGTGTCTTCTGGTGGGAGAAATTTAAATAGACACAGTCAATATTATGACTCTGGCCTGAAGACGAGTCACTTATTACCCCATTCTCTCTCCTTCTAATTCCATCCTTCTTCCCTCTCTCTTTAATCACCATCCCTCCCTACATCCTCCCTTCCCCCCCCCGCCCCCCCACCGTCTCTTCCGCCCCCGCCCTCCTTCAGCTTCATAGGCCTATTGTAGTATATATATATACATATATATATATATATATATACATATATATATATATATATATATATATATATATATATATATATATATATATATATATATATATATATATATATATATATATATATATATATATATATATATATATATATATATATATATATATATATATATATGTCGTGCCGAATAGGCAGAACTTGCGATCTTGGGTTAAATAGCAACGCTCGTCTTGCCATATAGGACAAGCAAAAATTTGTGTATGCAATAATTTCGCCAAAATCATTCTGAACCTAACGAAAAAAATATATTTCACTGTGTTTGTTTAGTATTAAATTATTATAAACAAATCTAAAATACATTTAGCTGGGTTAGGCTAAAATAAATTGCTCTTGTTATAATAAGGTTAGGTAAGTTTTCTAAGTTTCTTTTGGTGCAAAATTAAAAATTTTTACATCATCATTAATGAAAAAAAATATATCTTTAAACGTATAAGAGAAAATTTTAGAAAGGACTTAATTTTAAATGAGTTCTTGCTAATTGACCAGTTTTACATATTCGGCACGACATATATATATATATATATATATATATATATATATATATATATATATATATATATATATATATATATATATATATAATTATAGCCTTCAGGTATCCATAATTACCGCTTCAATAATAAGAGAGGAAGCCTCTTAAAATATAAATTAAAATAACCACAATTGACACGGCTGGTTCTTGATAACAGGTTGAGATTAGCCCAACTGGTTGGTGATTATCAGGTAGTGTCGTGTGTAAGGTGTGTGGAATGTAGCTTTCTCTTCCTGACGCTGGAACAGCCACCACTTAACCCAAGGATCTCCCAACCTGCTCTCTGACGTTACTACCTCTCACGGTTGGTTTGTGGTGGTGGTTGTAGTGGTGGTGGTAGTGGTGGTGGTAGTGGTGGTGGTAGTGGTGATTGTAGTGGTGGTGGAAGTGGGGGTTGTAGTGGTGGTGGTAGTGGTGGTGGTAGTGGTGGTGGTAGTGGTGGTGGAGGCCGCCAGGGGGTAGGTGACACTGCGTCAAAGGACACGTATAATTATGTTAGTTATCTACAACTTGAGTCTCCTGGGTATGAGCTCCGGCTCTTGGTCCCATCTCTTAGCTCAACCCAACTGATGTGAAATAGTCCTTTCACATCCATTTTGACCCCTTGTACTCACCTAGTTGTACTGTTGTACTCACCTACTTGTACTGTTGTACTCACCTAGTTGTACTGTTGTACTCACCTAGTTGTACTGTTGTATTCACCTAGTTGTACTTGTACTCACCTAGTTGTACTGTTGTACTCACCTAGTTGTACTGTTGTACTCACCTAGTTGTACTGTTGTACTCACCTAGTTGTACTGTTGTACTCACCTAGTTGTACTTGTACTCACCTAGTTGTACTGTTGCACTCACCTAGTTGTACTGTTGTACTCACCTAGTTGTACTTGTACTCACCTAGTTGTACTGTTGTACTCACCTAGTTGTACTGTTGTACTCACCTAGTTGTACTTGTACTCACCTAGTTGTACTGTTGTGCTCACCTAGTTGTACTGTTGTACTCACCTAGTTGTACTGTTGTACTCACCTAGTTGTACTGTTGTACTCACCTAGTTGTACTGTTGTACTCACCTAGTTGTACTGTTGTACTCACCTAGTTGTACTGTTGTACTCACCTAGTTGTACTGTTGTACTCACCTAGTTGTACTGTTGCACTCACCTAGTTGTACTGTTGTACTCACCTAGTTGTACTGTTGTACTCACCTAGTTGTACTGTTGTACTCACCTAGTTGTACTGTTGTACTCACCTAGTTGTACTTGTACTCACCTAGTTGTACTGTTGTACTCACCTAGTTGTACTGTTGTACTCACCTAGTTGTACTTGTACTCACCTAGTTGTACTGTTGTACTCACCTAGCTGTACTGTTGTACTCACCTAGTTGTACTTGTACTCACCTAGTTGTACTGTTGTGCTCACCTAGTTGTACTGTTGTACTCACCTAGCTGTGCTGTTGTACTCACCTAGCTGTACTGTTGTACTCACCTAGCTGTACTGTTGTACTCACCTAGTTGTACTGTTGTACTCACCTAGTTGTACTCTTGTACTCACCTAGCTGTACTGTTGTACTCACCTAGTTGTACTGTTGTACTCACCTAGCTGTACTGTTGTACTCACCTAGTTGTACTGTTGTACTCACCTAGTTGTACTGTTGTACTCACCTAGTTGTAATGTTGTACTCACCTAGCTGTACTGTTGTACTCACCTAATTGTACTGTTGTACTCACCTAGTTGTACTGTTGTACTCACCTAGCTGTACTGTTGCACTCACCTAGTTGTACTGTTGTACTGAACTAGCTGTGCTGTTGTACTCACCTAGCTGTACTGTTGTACTCACTTAGCTGTACTGTTGTACTCACCTAGTTGTACTGTTGTACTCACCCAGTTGTACTGTTGTACTCACCTAGTTGTACTGTTGTACTCACCCAGTTGTACTGTTGTACTCACCCAGTTGTACTGTTGTACTCACCTAGTTGTACTGTTGTACGCACCTAGCTGTACTGTTGTACTCACCTAGTTGTACTGTTGTACTCACCCAGTTGTACTGTTGTACTCACCTAGTTGTACTGTTGTACGCACCTAGTTGTACTGTTGTACTCACCCAGTTGTACTGTTGTACTCACCTAGTTGTACTGTTGTACTCACCTAGTTGTACTGTTGTACTCACCCAGTTGTACTGTTGTACTCACCTAGTTGTACTGTTGTACGCACCTAGCTGTACTGTTGTACTCACCTAGTTGCACTGTTGTACTCGCCTAGCTGTACTGTTGCACTCACCTAGCTGTACTGTTTTACTCACTTAGCTGTACTGTTGTACTCACCTAGCTGTACTGTTGTACTCACCTAGTTGTACTGTTTTACTCACTTAGCTGTACTGTTGTACTCACTTAGCTGTACTGTTGTACTCACCTAGTTGCACTGTTGTACTCACCTAGTTGTACTGTTGTACTCACTTAGCTGTACTGTTTTACTCACTTAGCTGTACTGTTGTACTCACCTAGCTGTACTGTTGTACTCACCTAGTTGTACTGTTTTACTCACCTAGTTGTACTGTTGCACTCACCTAGCTTTACTGTTGTACTCACCTATCTGTACTGTTGTACTCACCTAGTTGTACTGTTGTACTCACCTAGTTGTACTGTTGTACTCACCTAATTGTACTGTTGTACTCACCTAGTTGTATTGTTGTACTCACCTAGCTGTACTGTTGTACTCACCTAGTTGTACTGTTGTACTCACCTAGTTGTATTGTTGTACTCACCTAGCTGTACTGTTGTACTCACCTAGTTGTACTGTTGTACTCAACTAGTTGTATTGTTGTACTCACCTAGCTGTACTGTTGTACTCACCTAGTTGTACTGTTGTACTCACCTAGCTGTACTGTTGTACTCACCTAGTTGTACTGTTGTACTCACCTAGTTGTATTGTTGTACTCACCTAGCTTTACTGTTGTATTCACCTATCTGTACTGTTGTACTCACCTAGTTGTACTGTTGTACTCACCTAGTTGTACTGTTGTACTCACCTAGTTGTATTGTTGTACTCATCTAGCTGTACTGTTGTACTCACCTAGTTGTATTGTTGTACTCACCTAGCTGTACTGTTGTACTCACCTAGTTGTACTGTTGTACTCACCTAGTTGTACTTGTACTCACCTAGTTGTACTCACCTAGTTGTACTGTTGTACTCACCTAGTTGTACTGTTGTACTCACCTAGCTTTACTGTTTTACTCACCTATCTGTACTGTTGTACTCCCCTAGTTGTATTGTTGTACTCACCTAGTTGTACTGTTGTACTCACCTAGTTGTACTTTTGTACTCACATAGTTGTACTGTTGTACTCACCTAGTTGTACTGTTGTACTCACCTAGTTGTATTGTTGTACTCAGCTAGCTGTAATGTTGTATTCACCTAGTTGTACTGTTGTACTCACCTAGTTGTACTGTTGTACTCACCTAGTTGTACTTTTGTACTCACATAGTTGTACTGTTGTACTCACCTTGTTGTACTGTTGTACTCACCTAGTTGTACTGTTGTACTCACCTAGTTGTACTGTTTTACTCACCTAGTTGTATTGTTGTACTCACCTAGCTGTACTGTTGTACTCACCTAGTTGTATTGTTGTACTCACCTAGCTGTACTGTTGTACTCACCTATCTGTACTGTTGTACTCCCCTAGTTGTACTGTTGTACTCACCTAGTTGTACTTGTACTCACCTAGTTGTACTGTTGTACTCACCTAGTTGTACTGTTGTACTCACCTAGTTGTACTGTTGTACTCACCTAGCTTTACTGTTGTACTCACCTATCTGTACTGTTGTACTCCCCTAGTTGTACTGTTGTACTCACCTAGTTGTATTGTTGTACTCACCTAACTGTACTGTTGTACTCACATAGTTGTACTGTTGTACTCACCTAGTTGTACTTGTACTCACCTAGTTGTACTGTTGTACTCACCTAGTTGTACTGTTGTACTCACCTAGTTGTATTGTTGTACTCACCTAACTGTACTGTTGTACTCACATAGTTGTACTGTTGTACTCACCTAGTTGTACTTGTACTCACCTAGTTGTACTGTTGTACTCACCTAGTTGTACTTTTGTACTCACATAGTTGTACTGTTGTACTCACCTAGTTGTACTGTTGTACTCACCTAGTTGTACTGTTGTACTCACCTAGTTGTACTGTTGTACTCGCCTAGTTGTATTGTTGTACTCACCTAGCTGTACTGTTGTACTCACCTAGTTGTACTGTTGTACTCACCTAGTTGTACTTGTACTCACCTAGTTGTACTGTTGTACTCACCTAGTTGTAATGTTGTACTCACCTAGTTGTACTGTTGTACTCACCTAGTTGTACTGCTGTACTCACCTAGCTGTACTGTTGTACTCACCTAGCTGTACTGTTGTACTTAGCTGTACTGTTGTACTCACCTAGTTGTACTGTTGTACTCACCTAGCTGTACTGTTGTACTCACCTTGCTGTACTGTTGTACTCACCTAGTTGTACTGTTGTACTCACCTAGTTGTACTGTTGTACTCACCTAGTTGTACTGTTGTACTCACCTAGCTGTACTGTTGTACTCACCTAGCTGTACTGTTGTACTCACCTAGTTGTACTGTTTTACTCACCTAGTTGTACTGTTGTACTGTTGTACTCACCTAGTTGTACTGTTGTACTCACCTAGTTGTACTGTTGTACTGTTGTACTCACCTAGTTGTACTGTTGTACTCACCTAGTTGTACTGTTATACTCACCTAGTTGTACTGTTGTACTCACCTAGCTGTACTGTTGTACTCACCTTGCTGTACTGTTGTACTCACCTAGTTGTACTGTTGTACTCACCTAGTTGTACTGTTGTACTCACCTAGTTGTACTGTTGTACTCACCTAGCTGTACTGCTGTACTCACCTAGCTGTACTGTTGTACTCACCTAGCTGTACTGTTGTTCTCACCTTGCTGTACTGTTGTTCTCACCTTGCTGTACTGTTGTACTAACCTAGCTGTACTGTTGTACTCACCTAGCTGTACAGTTGTACTTAGCTGTACTGTTTTACTCACTTAGCTGTACTGTTGTACTCACCTAGCTGTTCTGTTGTACTCACCTAGCTGTACTGTTGTAATCACTTAGCTGTACTGTTGTACTCAGCTGTACTGTTGTACTCAGCTGTACTGTTTTACTCACCTAGCTGTACTGTTGTACTCAGCTGTACTGTTTTACTTACCTAGCTGTACTGTTGTTCTCACTTAGCTGTACTGTTGTACTCAGCTGTACTGTTTTATTCACCTAGCTGTACTGTTGTACTCAGCTGTACTGTTTTACTCACCTAGCTGTACTGTTGTACTCACTTAGCTGTACTGTTGTACTCAGCTGTACTGTTTTATTCACCTAGCTGTACTGTTGTACTCATCTGTACTGTTTTACTCACATAGCAGTACTGTTGTACTCAGTTGTACTGTTGTACTCACCTAGCTGTACTGTTGTACTCAGCTGTACTGTTTTACTCACCTAGCAGTACTGTTGTACTCAGCTGTACTGTTGTACTCACCTAGCTGTACTGTTGTACTCAGCTGTACTGTTTTAAACACCTATTTGCACTTAGTTGTACTGTTGTACTCACCTGCTTCTACTGTCGTACTCAGCTACTTGTACTATTGTACTCACCTACTTATAGTGCTGTACGCACCTAGTTATATTTACGGAGGTCAAGATTCAGCTCTTGGTCCAACCTCCTAGTTGACATTCATCGGTATCACTGATTTCTAGCCTCGAAGATCTTATCATATCTACTCTTGAAGCTGTGTAAAGACTGCCTTCAACCTTTCAGAGACAAGAAATAGTTTCTTATATCTCTGTGATTTATCTGTGTCTTCAGGTTCCAGGTGTGTCCTCTTGATCCTGGTCTTCTTAATTCAGACACTCTTCTCATATCTGCCCTTTTAATTCTCTTAAGATTTTGTATGTTGTGACTTTGTCTCACCCCGTCCTTCTTTTAGACAGGTAATCAGGGTAAGTTCATTATTTTTTCATAGTTTATTCACTTCAGCTCTGGTACTAGTCCAGTTTCAAGCCTTTGGACCATGTCAGGCTGTGCTGGTGCTCGACCTTGTGTGGGCTCCATGCTGGGGCAATGGACTCGTATACAAAGTTGTAAAGGATTCTTTGTTCAAGGTTCTGAATGTTGTCGTGAGCCTTGCTACTCCTTCATCTTCTGCTGACACTGTACGGTTAATATACTGCTGACACTATACGTTTAATATACTGCTGACAATATATGGTTGATATACTGCTGACATTGATCGGTTGATATGAAATTCTGGCGACACGTTAGGCTTTATATTTACTTTCTAGTTCCTTTTACTTTGATATCTGCAGCTTCTCTCCTCCTATGCTGTACTCTGTGTCCGGTTTGCCTGTACCTTCTTTAATATCATGATCATCACTTCTCGAGGCTGAACTCCATAAACCACTTATTTGATCAAAATTGCAATCTGTTGAGCTCTCCCTGGAGTTTATCACTGTCCTTTCTTATTCTTATTCTTCTAATTAATTACACCTCATTAGTAAACAGCGACACATAACAGGATTCAATTTCCTCCCGTACGTCATTCACGTATATTAGGAAGAGTAGTGGTCCTAACACTGATCCTTGCGGCAGCCCTCTCCTAACACCCTCCCATTCTTATACCACATACCTTTGCACTGAAACACTCCTCATTTGTAATCCTGACTCTGTTTTCTGGAGTAATAATTTTGTGGTATTGAATCATATACTTTTCTTCTGAAGTTCAAGACGATATACTCCTCCGAATCCTTTCTTTTTTCCTCTGACGCTGTCATAGAATTCCAGCAAAGTCATAAGACAGGATTTTCCATCTTTAAACTGGTGTTGGTTTCCTGAAGCGAGTCTTCTCGCCATGTTTTTCTAACATGCTTCCCCTTACACTCTTCTCAGAACTTTGGAGAGAATGTATCTTAGAGAAACAGGTCTGTAATTCACTCCCTCTTCCCCCTTTTATATATTAGAGACCACATTTGCTTATTTCTAATTTTCTGGCAGTTGCTCTAATTGCAGAGACTGGTTTACTCAGTGGCTTTTGCTCCCTTTCAGCACCTGTGGAGATATCTGCTCCTGTTGCTTTTCTTAGAGCTTTTGTAGTAGCCTCATCACTTTTGTTAATTCTTTCTACTACTTGTTGATCTATTTCGACAACAATATCTTTCTTTCTCTTGTGAATTTGATATATTTTTTAATGTCTTTGAATATTTTTGTGTCATCTTTCCTCCATTAGTTTTACCACGTTCACTCTCCTGTTTGCTTGTAAGGCCGCCGAGAAACTCGGGTATAATTTTGGCCTCAAATGCCGTATCATTATGCAAATTGAAATATTTGCTCTCTCCTCAGCGTTATTAGAGAGAGAGAGAGAGAGAGAGAGAGAGAGAGAGAGAGAGAGAGAGAGAGAGAGAGAGCGCACGATATATATATATATATATATATATATATATATATATATATATATATATATATATATATATATATATATATATATATATATATATATATATATATATATATATATATATATATATTCTTTCTTTCAACATACCAGCCGTATCCCACCGAGGCAGGGTGGCCCAAAAGGAAAAAACGAAAGTTTCTCCTTTCAAATTTAGTAATATATACAGGAGAAGGGGTTACTAGCCCCTTGCTCCCGGCATTTTAATCGCCTCTTACGACATGCATGGCTTACGGAGGAAGAATTCTGTTCCACTTCCCCATGGAGATAAGAGGAAATAGACAAGAACAAGAACTAGAAAGAAAATTGAAGAAAACCCAGAGGGGTATGTATATATATGCTTGTACATGTATGTGTAGTGTGACCTAAGTGTAAGTAGAAGTAACAAAATGTACCTGAAATCTTGCATGTTTATGAGACAGAAAAAAGACACCAGCAATCCTACCATCACGTAAAACAATTACAGGCTTCCGTTTTACACTCACTTGGCAGGACGGTAGTACCTCCCTGGGCGGTTGCTGTCTACCAACCTACTACCTACTATATATATATATATATATATATATATATATATATATATATATATATATATATATATATATATATATATATATATATATATATATATATATATATATATATATATATATATATATATATATATATATATATATATGTCGTGCCAGACAGGTAAAACTTGCTATTTTGGCAGAAATAGTAACTTTTTTCTTGCCAAATAAGGCAAGCGAAAATTTGTGTATTTAATAATTTCGCAAAAATTATTCTGAACCTTCATCCTTTGCTAAAACTGCATCCCTCACAAGAGTTAGTGTCGTCGGTCACATCTTATTTTTCACTCTAATGATTTTGAACTTATTTGAGTTAAACTCAGGTAATCACCTGTAGGACCATTTCTACATTCTGTTCAAGTTTTCGGGCAGTTTCGTGCTGTCAGTAACTGATCATATCTGCCCCACCAGCTTTTCACTATCAACAGTAAAATGCGGACGTCTGTTCCTTCTCTTAACTCTCTTTAAAATATCATAAATAACGTAGGTACCAGAGCTGATACTTGTGGAACTCCTCTTTTACTTTAGAATATTTTGATGATTCACAAATTATAGTGATTTTCTTTTGCATTTCAGGTTCTCCTAGAAGGCTTTGAACACTTTTTAAAGGTAAATCTGGTGACTTAGTGTCGAGTGCGCTCTAACAGCACTCTAAAAAGACACATTCTTCTCATCTATGTGTCTTGCCTTATTTCCAGCAGTCTCTTTCATTCCAATAAGTTCATCAGACAATATAATTCACCTCACCAGGGGAGCAGTTGTTGTTGATGTTATTGCTGTTGGTGGTGGTCGTCGTGGTACTGTTGTTGGTGGTGGTCGTCGTGGTACTGTTGTTGGTGGTTGTCCTGTTAATGTACATGGTAATACGATATACACAACAAAGAATACGATAAAATTAACAAACAGTAAAAACTGTTATCATGAATATAACACACCACACAAATATTTTAACACGAAGTTAAAATAAGCAGTATCAGTTTATAGCAATACTTAGTATCGGAATACTGCTAAAAGTTCCCCGGGATCCCTACAGGCACCCTGATAATTATGGAAACAACGACGATAGCGAAGAGAGCTTAGTTGCCAGCAAACAGTTATAATGTGTTTGACAGTCAGCTGTCCACCTCACAAAAAGAAGCAGAATGTTTGTGCGCATGTCAGTGCATGTCAGTGCATGTCAGTGCATGGGCATCATTCATCCTTCTTAACCCTTCTCCATGACGCTCCTACTTCTACTGTGTCTCTCTTTCCCTTCCTACCTCATCTGCCACCCCCTTACGTTATTTCTGTTTTCCCAGTCCATCTAGTCACTCACTGTCTTCACTGCTTCTTTCCCTGTTCCCCTTATTTGCATTATATTTTTTACCCCTTATAATTTTTGCACTTCTGTCACCTCTTTCTGCCTTCTTTTCATTTTCTACATCTCTGTCATTTATACTTCCCTTTATCATCTTATATTCATCTGTATTCCACCTTCATTTCCTGCTATGAATCCGTTTTTAATCTAGCTTTCTTTTCTTCCCGTTACTCCCTCTCTTACTCTCTCGTTGTTTACACTGGGGTTTTACAAGGTTAAGTTAAGGTTTCCTAAATTTATTTACAAGCTTTGAGATGTTACCCACATCATTTGAAAGCCTTTTTATTATTATAAGACATAAGGAACAGGATGAAATAGGAGCCATCTGTGAACCAGAGGTTTTATTTGATCAGATGACTTTATTTCATTGATATTATTACGCTGTACAAACATGTCCCAGACTCGAATCATCCCAGGAATAAATGATATCAGTTGAAGTGATGTTCTGGAGAAGGTTACAGTCAGAGTGAAGGTGCCGCTTGCTGCCTGTCTTGTGGTGTAGAAGTTCACTTATCGCTGTCCTCGGAGTGGAGCCAAGTGTGGTACTTTGGATATAGTCTTTGTACATAACAGCAAGGTCATCCATATCCCTCCAGTGTTGAAGGCTCTGCTGATATGACAGATCTGTCCAGGCCTGGTCCAAGCGAGAAATGAGTCGTCTTGCTCTCTTCTCTATCCTGTCAAGAAGTCGCAGATGAGATAGGGGGACAGGAAGTCCAAGAAAATGGAGCATATTCAAGGTGTTAGTGTACTTGTGCCTTATACAGAATCTTGCAACCCTTACTGTGAGCATACATCTAAGTGCTGTAAGGTTCCTGGTAGCTTTGCTTGCAAGATTTACAACGTGGTTCTTCATAGTCAATTTGGAGTAAGATTTTACCCCAATGATATCAATGATACCAACACTCTCCCATTCATTCTTACCACTGCTCCTGCACTATCATCCTTGTGCCTATAGACCATAATTTATGTTTTCTCAGATGAAAATGTAACATGCTAGCGTTGTTCTGGCTGATATAGGTCTAAGTTAGTGTTTGATGTAACTTAAAGCAGCTGGCATTTCTTCGCTTGGATAAGTAAATGTCAGAGTACAATATTTCGCCTGCTCTTGCGAATTCCTTGCATTGTTAATATCTCTAGTAAGGCTGATGCATGCAGGGGATGAGATGAAAAGCTGTAAGCCTTGACCCTGAAAGCTGGCTGCCTTGGATCAAAGTCTAGCGCAAGCTGGACTCCAAGGTATTGGTCCAGTGTGGGTAGATTGGTAAAGCACTGCGTACCTTGTTCCAAGGTTCGTAGGTTCGAGTCTCCTTCAGCCTGAGACCAGTGTTTGTGTATATTTCGCCTGCTCTTGCGAATTCCTTGCATATATATATATATATATATATATATATATATATATATATATATATATATATATATATATATATATATATATATATATATATATATATATATATATATGTCGTGCCGAATATGTAAAACTGGTCAATTAGCAAGAACTCATTTAAAATTAAGTCCTTTCTTAAATTTTCTTTTATACGTTTGAAGATAATTTTTTTTCATTAATGTTAATGTAAAATTTTTTAATTTTGCACCAAAAGAATCTTAGAAAACTTACCTAACCGTATTATATCAAGAGCAATTTATTTTACCCTAAACCAACTAAATATATTTTAGATTTGTTTACAGTAATTTAATACTAAACAAACACAGTGAAATATATTTTTTTCGTTAGGTTCAGAATGATTTTGGCGAAATTATTGCATACTTGTCCTATATGACAAGATGAGCGTTGCTATTTAAACCAAGATCGCAAGTTCTGCCTATTCGGCACGACATATATATATATATATATATATATATATATATATATATATATATATATATATATATATATATATATATATATATATATAATTAACGAGTTCTTTATGATTTACCATTGCCAGTTCCTACCATCATTAAACTTATTAAACTTTGCATTGTTGATGCAAAATTTGTATTTAATGATAAGTTTTACACTCAGAAGTTTGGTATGGCAATGGGAAATCCTCTTTCACCTGTTCTTAGTAACCTATACATGGATTTTTTTGAAACAAGGTTACTTAACACAATTCTCCCTAATAGAGCTAAATGGTTCAGATATGTTGATGATATTTTGTGTCTTATGCCCAAGAATGTAGATATACACCATTTCCTTGGTAAATTAAATAGCTTAGCCCATTCTACAAACTTTACTGTTGAATTTGAAGAAAATAACTCATTGCCTTTTCTAGATGTTTTAATTATTAAGGGTAATAATGAATTCAAATTTAAAATTTACAGAAAACCTACAAATAACTGTTCCTATGTCCACTATTATTCCTCCCATCAAGATAGAGTCAAACTGTCTGTTTTCTCATCAATGTTTTTGAGAGCTTTACGAATTTGTAGTCCAGAGTTCATAGATGAAGAAATATCCAAAATTTATGAAATAGGTAATGATTTAAAATACCCAAGAATTGTAATTGATAAATCTTTCAAAGTTGCTAGAAATACTTTTTACAACCCAAAAAGGGACAACCAGCCTTATTCAACTAAAAATATGTTGGTTCTCCCTTACCATGAAAACTTGGTTGATATGCCTTCTCTTCTTAAGACTTTTAATATTAAAGTTGTATTTAAAAATCTTGATACAGAAAAAAAACTTTTGATAAAGAATTCCCCCAAAATGCTGACGGATGTCTATAAGATTCCTCGTAAAATTTGCGATAAAATTTATTACGGTCAAACTAAGATTAAAACAATATAAATATAGCATTAGAACTGGACAAGATTCCAATGCTCTATTTATTCATGTGAGAGATTTTAACCATCCAATTGATTTTCAAAAAGTTGAGAAAGTAGTATCAAGCAAGTCCATGGTCGACAGGAATATAATTGAATCTTGTTTCATGAAAAAGCAGTTTTGACAATAATATGAATATTTCCTTTGGTTTATATGAATTAGATACATTTATAATTAATAGAATTTGGGAAGAATTTAATAATACATTGGACAAATAATAAATTTTAAAATTCTTAATTCTTGGGTAGAATAGTTTGTTGGTGGGTTGTGTGAAGGACCTGTCTAGTTCGGCCGGCGGGCCTGCTGCAACGTTCCCTTTCTTATGAGTTGCGCGTCAAGTGTTGCTTTGTTGTGGGATGTGATAGTGAGGTGTGGGCTAGACCCTTTATGTGCCTTCCTTTGATGCATTACTTTCATAGTTCCTTGATAATGTGAGTAGTCACGAAATGGCTTGAAATTTCTCTATTCTTTCACAGTGGTTGTTCTGCATATATATATATATATATATATATATATATATATATATATATATATATATATATATATATATATATATATATATATATATATATATATATATATATATATATATATATATATATATATATATATATATATATATATATATATATATATATATATATATATATATATATATATATATATATATATATATATATATATATATATATATATATATATATATATATATATATATATACATATATATATATATATATATATATATATATATATATATATATATATGTCGTGCCGAATATGTAAAACTGGTCAATTAGCAAGAACTCATTTAAAATTAAATCCTTTCTAAAATTTTCTCTTATACGTTTGAAGATATATTTTTTTCATTAATGATATTGTAAAAATTTTTAATTTTGCACCAAAAGAATCATAGAAAACTTACCTAACCTTATTATAACAAGAAAAATTTATTTTAGCCTAACCTAACTAAATATATTTTAGGTTTGTTTACAATAATTTAATACTAAACAAACACAATGAAATATATTTTTTTCGTTAAGTTCAGAATGATTTTGGCGAGATTATTGTATACACAAATTTTCACTTGTCCTATATGGCAAGATGAGCGTTGCTATTTAAGCCAAGATCGCAAGTTCTGCCTATTCGGCACGTCATATATATATATATATATATATATATATATATATATATATATATATATATATATATATATATATATATATATATATATATATATATATATATATATATATATATATATATATATATATATATATATAATGTCGTGCCTATCCACCCAAATTTATCCACCTACTTACCCCATACATCCTTCCATGTGCAGCAACAAGGATACAATCAGTCACGCACATTTCCACATGCGCGCACACACAGACACACACACACAGACACACACACACACACACACACACACACACACACACACACACACACACACACACACACACACACACACACACACACACACACAGTGATGGTATCCAGCCAGCCAGTGTCCTATAGCAACTCCGTGCCAAGGTCGGAGTCTGAGGATGTCCGGTTGGGAACGGTCGGTCAAGGGCCGGTTATGGGAGGTCTGGTTAAGGGAGAGTCCGGCTAGATATCAAAGGGTTAAAGAGACATTAGGATAGAGTGAATTCCTAGTTAGCAAAATAGTGTTCGTATGAGGAAATATCCAGTAAAGGGGCTGAAAGTAGTGCTCTTTGTTTTACCAGGGAAACATTAAGAATGATCGGTTAAGTAGCTTCTAGTTAGGAATGGGGAGTGGAAAGGTGTTAGGTGTCCGGTTAAGAATGGGGGATGTGTATGCCTATTATGCGTCCATTTCGAAATGGGGGAGAAGTATAGGTTATTATGGGTTGGGTTAGGAATGGAGGGTAAGTTTGGTGGTGTTGGGTTAGGAAGGGTGAGGTGTGGCGTTGGGTTAGGAAGAGTGAGGTGTGGGGTTGGGTTAGGAAAGGTGAGGTGTGGGGTTGAGTTAGAAAGGGTGAGGTGTGGGGTTGAGTTAAGAAGGGTGAGGTGTGGGGTTGGGTTAGGAAGGGAGAGGTGTGGGGTTGAGTTAGGAAGGGTGAGGTGTGGGGTTGATTTAGGAAGGGTGAGGTGCGAGGTTGAGTTGGAAGGGTGAGGTGTGGGGTTGAGTTAGGAACGGTGAAGTGTGGGGTTGGGTTAGGAAGGGTGAGGTGTGGGGTTGAGTTAGGATGGGTGAGGTGTGGGGTTGAGTTAGGAAGGGTGAAGTGTGAGGTTGAGTTAGGAAGTGTGAAGTGTGGGGTTGAGTTAGGAAGCGTGAGGTGTGGGGTTGAGTTAGGAAGGGTGAAGTGTGGGGTTGAGTTAGGAAGGGTGAGGTGTGGGGTTGAGCTAGGAAGGGTGAAGTGTGGGGTTGGGTTAGGAAAGGTGAGGTGTGCGGTTGGGATAGGAAGGGTGAGGTGTGGGGTTGAGTTAGGAAGGGTGAGGTGTGGGGTTGAGTTAGGAAGGATGAAGTGTGAGGTTGAGTTAGGAAGGGTGAAGTGTGGGGTTGAGCTAGGAAGCTTGAGGTGTGGGGTTGGGTTAGGAAAGGTGAGGTGTGGGGTTGGGTTAGGAAGGGTGAGGTGTGGGGTTGAGTTAGGAACGGTGAAGTGTGGGTTGGGTTAGGAAAGGTGAGGTGTGGGGTTGGGTTAGGAAGGGTGAGGTGTGGGGTTGAGTTAGGAACGGTGAAGTGTGGGTTGGGTTAGGAAAGGTGAGGTGTGGGGTTGGGTTAGGAAGGGTGAGGTGTGGGGTTGAGTTAGGAAGGGTGAGGTGTGGGGTTGAGTTAGGAAGGGTGAAGTGTGGGGTTGAGTTAGGAAGGGTGAAGTGTGGGGTTGAGTTAGGAAGCGTGAGGTGTGGGGTTGAGTTAGGAAGGGTGAAGTGTGGGGTTGGGTTAGGAAGGGTGAAGTGTGGGGTTGAGTTAGGAAGGGTGAAGTGTGGGGTTGGGTTAGGAAGGGTGAGGTGTGGGGTTGAGTTAGGAAGGGTGAAGTGTGGGGTTGGGTTAGGAAGGGTGAAGTGTGGGGTTGAGTTAGGAAGGGTGAAGTGTGGGGTTGGGTTAGGAAGGGTGAGGTGTGGGGTTGAGTTAGGAAGGGTGAAGTGTGGGGTTGAGTTAGGAAGGGTGAAGTGTGGGGTTGGGTTAGGAAGGGTGAGGTGTGGGGTTGAGTTAGGAAGGGTGAAGTGTGGGGTTGAGTTAGGAAGGGTGAAGTGTGGGGTTGGGTTAGGAAGGGTGAGGTGTGGGGTTGAGTTAGGAAGGGTGAAGTGTGGGGTTGAGTTAGGAAGGGTGAAGTGTGGGGTTGGGTTAGGAAGGGTGAGGTGTGGGGTTGAGTTAGGAAGGGTGAGGTGTGGGGCTGGGTTAGGAAGGGTGAGGTGTGGGGTTGAGTTAGGAAGGGTGAAGTGTGGGGTTGGATTAGGAAGGGTGAAGTGTGGGGTTGAGTTAGGAAGGGTGAAGTGTGGGGTTGGGTTAGGAAGGGTGAGGTGTGGGGTTGAGTTAGGAAGGGTGAAGTGTGGGGTTGGGTTAGGAAGGGTGAAGTGTGGGGTTGAGTTAGGAAGGGTGAAGTGTGGGGTTGGGTTAGGAAGGGTGAGGTGTGGGGTTGAGTTAGGAAGGGTGAAGTGTGGGGTTGAGTTAGGAAGGGTGAAGTGTGGGGTTGGGTTAGGAAGGGTGAGGTGTGGGGTTGAGTTAGGAAGGGTGAAGTGTGGGGTTGAGTTAGGAAGGGTGAAGTGTGGGGTTGGGTTAGGAAGGGTGAGGTGTGGGGTTGAGTTAGGAAGGGTGAGGTGTGGGGCTGGGTTAGGAAGGGTGAGGTGTCGGGTTGAGTTAGGAAGGGTGAAGTGTGGGGTTGGGTTAGGAAGGGTGAGGTGTGGGGTTGGGTTAGGAAGGGTGAAGTGTGGGGTTGGGTTAGGAAGGGTGAGGTGTAGGGTTGGGTTAGGAAGGGTGAGGTGTGGGGTGGGGTTGGGTTGAAGGGAATGCTTGATGTGCGGAGGAAAAAAGTAACAATTTGCGTGAGTGCGGTGCTGACGACGGTCGCTGACACAGGATGTGTTGCTCACCTCGGCAACGTAGCGTGACGCAATTGTTAGGACGCATGCGTACGCTGGTATTACGCACCTTGATTGCTCCTTGCATGGCCGTGACGTCAGCGAGGGTTCCTTGTGCTGCTGGCACATATAGTTACAGCCACAAGTCTGGAAGGTTACACAGAGTCTGGAAGGTTAGACAGGGTCTGGTAGGTTAGACAAAGTCTGGAAGGTTAGACAAAGTCTGGAAGGTTAGACAGAGTCTTGTAGGTTAGACAAAGTCTGGAAGGTTAGACAAAGTCTGCAAGGTTAGACAGAGTCTGGAAGGTTAGACAAAGTCTGGTAGGTTAGACAGAGTCTGGAAGGTTAGACAAAGTCTGGAAGGTTAGACAGATTCTAGAAGGTTAGACAGAGTCTGGAAGGTTAGACAAAGTCTGAAAGGTTGGACAGAGCCTGGTAGGTTAGACAGAGCCTGGAAGGTTAGACAAATTCTGGAAGGTTAAACAGATTCTAGGTTAGACAGAGTCTGGAAGGTTAGACAAAGTCTGGAAGGTTAGACAAAGTCTAAAAGGTTAGACAGAGTCTGGAAGGTTAGACAAAGTCTGAAAAGTTATACAGAGTCTGGAAGGTTAGACAAAGTCTGGAAGGTTAGACAGAGTCTGGAAGGTTAGACAGAGTCTGGAAGGTTAGACAAAGTCTGGAAGGTTAGACAGAATCTGGAAGGTTAGACAAAGTCTGGAAGGTTAGACAGAGTCTTGAAGGTTAGACAAAGTCTGGAAGGTTAGACAAAGTCTGGAAGGTTAGGCAGAGTCTGGAAGGTTAGACAAAGTCTGGAAGGTTAGACAGAGTCTGGAAGGCTAGACAGAGTCTGGAAGGTTAGACAAAGTCTGGAAGGTTAGACCAAGTCTGGAAGGTTCTACAGAGTCTGGAAGGTTAGACAAAGTCTGGAAGGTTAGACAGAGTCTGGAAGGTTAGACAGAGTCTGGAAGGTGAGGCAAAGTCTGGAAGGTTAGACAAAGTCTGGAAGGTTAGACAAAGCCTGGAAGGTTATGCAGAGTCTGGAAGATTAGACAAAGTCTGGAAGGTTAGACAGAGTCTGGAAGGTTAGACAAAGTCTGGAAGGTTAGACAGAGTCTGAAAGGTTAGACAAAGTCTGGAAGGTTAGACAAAGTCTGGAAGGTTAGACAAAGCCTGGAAGGTTAGGCAGAGTCTGGAAGGTTAGACAAAGTCTGGAAGGTTAGACAGAGTCTGGAAGGTTAGACAGAGTCTAGAAGGTTAGACAGAGTCTGGAAGGCTAGACAGAGTTTGGAAGGTTAGACAAAGTCTGGAAGGTTAGACAGATTTTAGGTTAGACAGAGTCTGGAAGGTTAGACAAAGTCTGGAAGGTTAGACAGAGTCTAGAAGGTTAGACAGACTCTGGAAGGTTAGACAAAGTCTGGAAGGCTAGACAAAGTCTGGAAGGTTATACAGAGTCTGGAAGGTTAGACAAAGTCTGGAAGGTTAGACAGAGTCTGGAAGGTTAGACAAAGTCTGGAAGGTTAGACAAAGTCTGGAAGGTTAGAGAGAGTCTGGAAGGTTAGACAGAGTCTGGAAGATTAGACAAAGTCTGGAAGGTTAGACAAAGTCTGGAAGGTTAGACAAAGCCTGGAAGGTTAGGGAGAGTCTGGAGGGTTAGACAAAGTCTGGAAGGTTAGAAAGAGTCTGGAAGGTTAGACAGAGTCTGGAAAGTTAGACAAAGTCTGGAAGGTTAGACAAAGTCTGGAAGGTTATACAGAGTCTTGAAGGTTAGACAAAGTCTGGAAGGTTAGACAAAGTCTGGAAGGTTATACAGAGTCTTGAAGGTTAGACAAAGTCTGGAAGGTTAGACAGAGTCTGGAAGGTTAGACAGAATCTGGAAGGTTAGACAAAGTCTGGAAGGTTAGACAGAGTCTGGAAGGTTAGACAGAATCTGGAAGGTTAGACAAAGTCTGGAAGGTTAGACAAAGTCTGGAAGGTTAGACAAAGTCTGGAAGGTTAGACAAAGTCTGGAAGGTTAGACAAAGTCTGGAAGGTTAGACAAAGAGGGTGGAGAAAGTCTAATGTATCAGCAACTCCCGGTGCAAAGTGGGAAATTCGTTTTTTTTTTTTTTTTTTCAAGTTTAATTTGGTGAAAGTAGCAGAGGTTAGGCTGACCGGTTCTGGCTGGACGTAACCTACGTACCGCAGGAGAGGTCACGGCTGTCTTAGAATACTAGGTCAAGCTAGGTCACCACTTGCTACATTACAAGTTCTTCAAGTGTCTCTCTGGAACATAGTGTCTGGAACTCTCCTTCCCTTGTGAAGCTGACGTCTTCTAATTTTTGTGAGGGAATTATTACACACACACACACACACACAAAAAAAAAAAAAAAAAGCTTTGGAAAGCACGTGCAAGGACGAGAACAATTATATCAAAATAATAAAGAAAAATGCAGAAATAAACATCACGTGGTATTCACTAAGTCACAGCCAAAGTGGATAAGAACATAAGAACATAAGAACTAAGGAACACTGCAGCAGGCCTACTGGCCCATGCGAGGCAGGTCCAAGCCTCCTACCGGCTTAAGCCAATGCACCCAACCTAGTCAGGTCAGGTCACATTGACTTAAGGGAGGAACACGGCAACCGACCTGGTAGCACAAGCTATCAGGTCCAACTCACACCCACCCACATCTACTCATGTATTTATCCAACCTATTTTTAAAGCTACACAACGTTCTGGCCTCTATAACTGTACTCGGGAGTTTGTTCCACTCATCCACAACTCTATTACCAAACCAGTACTTTCCTATATCCTTCCTGAATCTGAATTTTTCCAACTTAAAACCATTGCTGCGAGTCCTGTCTAGGCTAGATATTTTCAGCACACTATTTACATCCCCTTTATTTATTCCTGTCTTCCATTTATACACCTCAATCATATCCCCCCTAATTCTACGTCTTTCTAGAGAGTGCAGATTCAGGGCCCTTAGTCTATCTTCATAGGGAAGGTTTCTGATACATGGGATCAACTTTGTCATCCTCCTTTGTACATTTTCCAGAGAATTTATATCCATTCTGTAATACGGTGACCAAAACTGTGCAGCATAATCTAAATGAGGCCTAACCAAGGATGTATAGAGTTGAAGAACAACCTGAGGACTCCTATTATTTATGCTTCTTGATATGAAGCCAAGGATTCTATTAGCTTTATTGCGAACACTTATGAACTGTTGTCTTGGTTTCAGATTACTGCTAACCAGAACTCCTAAATCTTTTTCGCAATCCGTAATATTAAGATCTACATTATTTAGTTTATATGTGGCATGGTTATTGTCCTGTCCAACATTTAGAACTTTGCATTTGTCTATATTAAACTGCATCTGCCACTTCTCCGACCACTGCATCAGTCTATTCAAATCTTCCTGGAGAGCTCTAATGTCCTCGTCAGAATGAATTCGACGGCCTATTTTGGTGTCATCGGTAAACGTGCTGATGTCGCTCTTTATGCCCTCATCTATGTCGTTTATGTAGATTGTGAACAGCAGGGGGCCCAACACTGACCCCTGTGGAACACCGCTCGTGACGCTTCCCCACTCTGATTTCTCCCCATTTATGCAAACTCTCTGCTGCCTATTTGTCAACCATGTCTCTATCCAGGAAAAAATTTCTCCTCCTATTCCATGTGTGGAACAAACTTCCGATTTGTGTTATTGAAGCTAAAACTTTGTGTCGCTTTAAAAATTGGTTAGACAACTACATGAGTGGATTTTGGTAGGTGTGGGTAAATGTGGATGTGACTGGGTGTGGGTGTGTAGGTGTGTTGGTTGTTGTGAGGTGAACAATACCTTCACCTGCTGCGTCTCACCTGACTCCAGCATATAAGCCCACTTCTTCCTGCCTGTGCTTGAGAGACATCAAGACGGTGGTACTGAACACCTTGGCTGAGGGACTGATTACCTCATCTTCCTCTTTAGTTTTCTGTATTGCATTCAAAAAGCCACTGGTTGGCGAAACGTCTACAAAATAAAGAAACCCAGTTGTTGTATAAGTCTATTATTCCTTAATATAACAAGGAGTTTTTATTAATGCATCAGCATATTAGTAAAGTGACTCGAGGGAGAGAAGTCAACACAGTGTCAATATCAAACTTAGCATTGACTGGGAAAGATGAAGAATTTTTCAACACCTAAATTCACTTGCGAAGATTGATTAAACTCGTTTAGAAATACCACACGTTGTTATATACGACATATTAAGAATAATAATTATAATTTCCTTCGATTATACGAAGGGAAATTATAATGCTGTTAGGCCATAGTTATAGAAACTAAATGATGCACAGTATGACAAGGGATAAATAAATAAATAAATTACTGAAATGTTCTTAAACATAGAGAAGACTGAAATAAAATAATTTATTAAGAAATGAGGTATGAGTAAAAATAATAAATGAAAAAAATGAATGAACTTTATTGGAGAGTCACGAAGGAGAGAGAATTTGGAACTAATTTAGAAACTAACCAGAAATTCATATAAGGTGAAATTTAACATAAAAATGCAAGAAAGGGGAGAAATCTGTTGAAAAAAAGAGACAAAAGAAAGATAAAACTAAACTAATCGTGAAAAACGAAATACAAAATACGAAGAAACGTGAAGAGAAAGAAATGTGCGAGATACTAAGTAAAAAATTTAAGAATATATTTACCTAAGATGATTTGAATTCCATACATTTATCTGAAATAGAGAATACTGAAATATAAGAGGAAGTCAAGAAATAAAACATCACTGAATGTTTCTTAACATTTGTTTATAAGAAGGTGAATTAGAGGACAGATAAAAAATATATACTGTCTCAACGTTAAAATAACGATGACAAAGAAGACCCATAATGTATAAGTTTATAACTCTCAGCTACTGTAAAAATGCGGGAAAACAGCTAGCGAAAAGTGGATATAAGACACGAAGACGTACAGGTAGGTTGGCCAGGCCAAGTCCTGGTTAGGCCAGGTCCTGGGTAGGCCAGGTCCTGGGTAGGCCAGGTCCTGGGTAGGCCAGGTCCTGGGTAGGCCAGGTCCTGGGTAGGCCAGGTCCTGGGTAGGCCAGGTCCTGGGTAGACCAGGCCCTGGGTAGGCCAGGTCCTGGGTAGACCAGGTCCTGGGTAGACCAGGCCCTGGGTAGGCCAGGTCCTGGGTAGGCCAGGCCCTGGGTAGACCAGGCCCTGGGTAGGCCAGGTTCTGGGTAGGCCAGGTCCTGGGAAGGCCAGGTCCTGAGTAGGCCAGGTCCTGGCCTGGGCCACACCAACAGCAAACATCTAAGATTTAACTTTCTGTCTACGTAAAATAGAAAAGCCACAATACCGTGACTGGAATACACAACCCGCACACAGGAGACTGAAACGTACCACGATGTTATGCTCCTACTCGGACCATAAACCAGTCACATCGAAAGGTCGTCACGAGTTTCGCTGACCTGTGTGATGGTTGTCTATACATTCAGTCTACAAATCCCTCTATATCAGGTAAACTGATCACCACATTAGGTATAATTTGATCTCAGGGAAACTTTGGACAGACTTCTCCATGGTAAACTAATCTGTAAACTACAGATTATAGTTACAATAGAAGGAAATGTTTCAGTACAAGAAACATAATTCTGTTTGAGAGCAAATTCCTTCGAGGGATAATATCAGTAATTATTTGCACTCGTTTGAACGTACTCTTGTAATGTACTTTTGTAATGTACTCTTGTAATGTACTACTCTTATGTACTGTTTGAATGTACTCTTGTAATGTACTTTTGTAATGTACTCTTATGTACTGTTTGAATGTACTCTTTAATGTACCCCTCTGAATTTACTGTGTATAAATAACTTTGATCACAGGACACCTGCACATGCCAATTGTTCCAAGAATTTGGCTGAGGTTACCTTACGTAAGCGTTGAAAATTTCAAGCTGATCGGATGAAGCATTCTCGTGTTATGGGCGAAACAAAAACGAAAGGTTGGAGGAAGAAAGAAACGTGGCAGATAATTGAAGATGAAAATAATGAGGAAAATTTCATAGTATCTTGACGGGGGAGAACTGTTGGAAATTGACGGGGGAGAACTGTTGGAAATTGACGGGGGAGAACTGTTGGAAATTGACGGGGGAGAACTGTTGGAAATTGACGGGGGAGAACTGTTGGAAATTGACGTTGGAGAACTGTTGGAAATTGACGGGGGAGAACTGTTGCAAATTGACGGGGGAGAACAGTTGGAAACTGTGGCATGCAAAGAGTACGTAACCTTTATTCGGCGCATGTACACACCCTCATTGAAAGGCTATCTCCCCCAACCAGCGAACCAGGTACTAAGGGTTGATGATGGGGCCCCGTCGTTCAACTAGTAACCAGGTTCCAGCCAATAAGAAGATGGTTTTGGCAATCGCAGAGGTGATGTGGGTACCACTCTCCTGTCTGCCCTTGTCATTCCCATTCTAGAGCTGGTTGAAGCACGGTCTGCTCTCTAGTGGCTTCTACTCTGCCTTACTTACCGTGGAGTGCACTAATACCTATTGCTGTACATAGTGTATATAGTGTACATACTTCTGTTCTAAATTGGTGAAGGATAATACAAGTCAAAAGTTTTTCTGCTGTGTTTATTTTGCTCCCTTTACACCCAGGATAACAGGCCTTTGGGACTCCTGGGTTGTAATAGAAACTGAGATAAGAACGCAGGTTTAGGGACGCTAGAATTGCTTGCTTCAGAGAGTGTGGGTGAATAATGGAATGAATTCAAAGATTTGGAAATGGAAGACACAACGCTGAATTTAACTGCTGATTAAGAGAGAGTGAAAGTACAGCCCCATTCCTTGAAGCTGTAGATAAGTAATTACGTATATACATACCTATCCACTCACCCACCCAGATATAGCCACCCACCCATCAATCCACTCACTGAAAACCAACCCAACCACCCACCCACCCTACTACCCACCTACCTAACTACTTACCTACGTACTTACCTTCCTACCTGTGTATCCACCCACCCACCTACCTACCTACTTACCTACCATCCTACTTACCTACGTACCTACCAACCAACCTACCAAGCTGGCGGAGACCGTGAAGCTTGTAAAAGTTATCGTAATGTATCTCTCTTGACTTTTGTTGGTCTCTCTGCTAGCATGGGCTGGACCTGTACCCATTGTTGGCCTCTCTGCTAGCATGGGCTGGACCTGTACCCATTGTTGGCCTCTCTGCTAGCATGGACTGGACCTGTACCCATTGTTGGCCTCTCTGCTAGCATGGGCTGGACCTGTACCCATTGTTGGCCTCTCTGCTAGCATGGGCTGGACCTGTACCCATTGTTGGCCTCTCTGCTAGCATGGGCTATACCTGTACCCATTGTTGGCCTCTCTGCTAGCATGGGCTGGACCGCTACCCATTGTTGGCCTCTCTGCTAGCATGGGCTATACCTGTACCCATTGTTGTCCTCTCTACTAGCATGAGCTGGACCTGTGCCCATTGTTGGCCTCTCTACTAGCATGGGCTGGACCTGTGCCCATTGTTGGCCTCTCTACTAGCATGGGCTGGTCCTGTGCCCATTCCTGCAGGCTGGATGACCCACCCACCCACCACCTTGTGAAAGCTACTCTCTAGCCGAGCTGCCGGCCAGGTGGGCCGTATGGTGGGTGAGTGGGCATATGGGTGGGCCGGTGGGTGGATGAGTGGGCAGATGGGTGGGCCGCTGGGTGGGTGAGCAAACTTGTGTTCCTATTCAAGCTCAGTATCACAGATAAGCGACTGTTCATTTATTTGCCTCTTGCGTTCCTCTTCCTACATTCTATTCCTCTCTCTCCAATATCTTCATCTCCCTCCACTCTTCCTCTCCCTCCACTCTTCCTCTCCCTCCACTCTTCCTCTCCCTCCACTCTTCCTCTCCCTCCATTCTCTTCCTCTCTCTTCATTTCCTCTAATTGTCTCATCAATTGGTTATCGGAATGTGAGCAAATTACGTGTATGAAAATTTGGGAGGCGCAGAGATGACCTGTAACGGAGTACGGGCTCTGGGACCAATGACTGCAAACCTCACACAATTAGAAGGACCACGAGTGAGCACAGTACCAAGAATATCCTGGTCGTACACCAGCCCAGTAACTGCTGCAGCAAGTGTGAAGTTACCACAGGCGGGGCTCCTAGAGTAAAAGAACTCTCGAAAACTGTTACGGTCATGTAACAGTGGCCAACAAATAGGGTGATTAACAAGGGTCTTTCAGAGTACCACATGAGTGCCCCTAATGTATTAGTCTCCCTCTGGAATCAGAACTGGCGAGATCAGTATCCCGGCAGAGCCACGGCTGCGGGGAGGTCGTAAGCCTGTGTTTAGCAGTCCAGTTGGTTCACCAGGGAGGGGAGGAAGAATGTTTTACCTCTTAACCTAAATATCTGACAGTACCTGCGGCTTGTAATGTACCTTGGACGTTGTGTATTTGTGGTATCAACAAGCTTGCTATTTCTTCACAGTTTGTGGTACTGTTACGGGTGGTTACTTACAATGAGTCAGGTGGTTCGTGTCCTCATTTGCATACTAATTTAAATAATTACAAGGACCGAGAAAAGATCAAGAGTAGTTGATGTTTCCGAAGTTGGCAACCGGTTAGACCTGGAACATCGCATCGTTATAGAAGGGTGTTGGCCTACATCAAAAACGAGTGTCCGCAATAAATGGGGTCCGCAAGACATGTACCGGCCGGAGACAAGTATTGATCAAAAGGTGACACTCAGTGACAGTGCTATGGGAAGTATGTACACAACACGGTGTCCTGTGACCTTACGGTGTCCCGTGACCTTATGATGTCCCGTGGCCTGGTAGGGAAGACTTGCTTCACACACAGTGTTCGTGGCTCGATTCCAGGCAAGGGTGGAAACATTGGGCGTGTTTCCTTACACCTGTTGTCCCTTTCACCTAGCAAGCAAGTAGGTACCTGGGTGTTAGTCGACTGGTGTGGGGTTGCATTCTGGGAATAAGACAGAAATAAGAAAGGCAGACAGTTCCTTAACGGCGCACTGACTTTCTCTGTCTTATCCTGGGTAGCTAATTCTCCGGGATTAAAAATCCGAACCACCTCGTCTACTGACTCATCACACTAGTCTCTAGAAACTTGCATATTCTGCCGTGGTAACAACTGTAAACATGACCAGATCAAGACACCTGCAAGATAACCACAACATTGATAATAAGATAAGATAAGATTTCGTTCGGATTTTTAACCCCGGAGGGTTAGCCACCCAGGATAACCCAAGAAAGTCAGTGCGTCATCGAGGACTGTCTAACTTATTTCCATTGGGGTCCTTAATCTTGTCCCCCAGGATGCGACCCACACCAGTCGACTAACACCCAGGTACCTATTTGCTGCTAGGTGAACAGGACAACAGGTGTAAGGAAACGTGTCGAAATGTTTCCACCCGCCGGGAATCGAACCCGGGCCCTCCGTGTGTGAAGCGGGAGCTTTAGCCACCAGGCCACAGCTAATCCCTACTTATGAGTAGATGTTATATCAATAATAACCATCTATAGAGAAGCTATATACGGAGGGGACTATAGAAAGACATCTTAAAATTAATGTACAGAAGTGATATCCTTGTGTGAGGGAGGTCATGAGAGAAACGAGCAAGAAACATCAGGGTGTGAGTAACAGGAACGTTGTGTTTCACACGTCCAGTACGATACTGTTACTGTCGTGCAGGTTTCCAGGCGTTGGGAATTTTCTCAAGATTGTGAAGATATTTCACTTCCTCTGAGTTACTTCTTCAAGACAAGAAATCTCATTCGCTAGGTCCAGAGAACTACTCTCAGACCTGTGGTAGTTCACACTAGTGAAACATTGCTCTCTCTCTCTCTCTCTCTCTCTCTCTCTCTCTCTCTCTCTCTCTCTCTCTCTCTCTCTCTCTCTCTCTCTCTCTTTTTTTTTTTTTTTTTTTTTTTTTTTTTTTTTTTTTTTTTTTTTTTACACAGGGTTTGACAAGGTTAAGGATCCCTAACTTTATTGACAAGCTATTTACAGGTTAAGGATTCCTAACTTTATTGGCAAGCTAAGAGCTGTTACCTACATCAGCTCATTTGAAAGCATTTTTATTGTTATGAGACATACAAGTAGGGAACAGGATGAAGTTGGAGCCATCTGTGGGCCAGCATTTTCATTTGATCAACTGACTTTATCTCGATGACATCATTATGCTGTACGAATGTGTTCCATACTCGAGTCATCCTGGGTATATATGATCTCAGATGAAGTGATGTTCTGGAGAAGGGTACAGCCAGAGTGAAGTTGCTGCTTTCTGCCCGTCTTGTGGCATAAAAGCTTGTTTCACGCTGTCCTCGAAGTGGATCCAAGTGTGGTACTTTGACAATATTGGCCTTGTACATAACAGTAAGGCCACCCACATCCCTACTAAGTTGAAGGCTCTGCTGAAATGACAGATCTATCCAGGATGAGTCCAGGCGAGAGATGAGACGTCTTGCTCTGTTCTCTACTCTGTCAAGCAGTCGCAGATGAGAGAGGGGCAGGCAAACCAAGAAAGTGGAGCATACTCAAGGTGTGAGCGTACTTGTGCCTCGTACAGGATCTTGCAACCCCTACTGTCAAGCAGATGCGAGATACGGCGAAGTGCTGTAAGCTTCCTGGCTGCAAGATTTGCAACATGGTTCTTCATGGTTAGTTTGGAGTCAAATTTCACCCCAAGGAAATCAACTTCTTCTCCAGGTGCCAACATCCTCCCATTCATCCTTACTACTGCACCAGCATTACCATCATGGTGCCTAGAGATGATCATCATTTGCGTTTTCTCAGGTGCAAATGTTACTTGCCATCCATTTCCCCAAGCTGATATAGCTCTCAGCTGGTGATTGATGTAGCTTAGAGCAGCTGGCATTTCTTCTCTTGGATAAGTGAATGTCAGTGTACAGTCGTCTGCATATGCATGTGATTCTGGGATGAGATGAAGAAGGTCGTTGAAGTCGACATTCCATAACAATGGACCCAGCACGCTTCCTTGTGGAACACTTGCCCCAATAGGATGTCTTGCTGATTCCGTTCCATTGAGAACTACACTTAGAGATCTACCATGAAGGTAATCACTGAGGAGACATAGCGTAGAGCCTGCAATTCCCAGTGCTTTTAGTTTTGCTAAGACGCCCTGGAGTTTACCTGGAGAGAGTTCCGGGGGTCAACGCCCCCGCGGCCCGGTCTGTGACCAGGCCTCCTTAGGTCAGTGTCCCAGGATGCGACCCACACCAGTCGACTAACACCCAGGTACCCATTTTACTGATGGGGAACATAGACAACAGGTTGAAAGAAACACGTCCAATGTTTCTACTCTGGCTGGGAATCGAACCCAGGCCCTCGCCGTGTGAAGCGAGAGCGTTAACCACCAGGCCACCAGAGCCCTGGACCCGGTCGAAAGCGCCAGCAATGTCCAGTGCTACCACACAGCTGACTTTGGATTCATCCAGTGACTGGTGCCACTTAGTGGAGAGGTTTAACAACAGATCAGCAGCAGAGTAACCTTTCCTGAAGCCATATTGACGATCACAAAGTAGTGAGTGGTAGTCAAAAAACTCTGTCATTTGTCTTGAGATTGTCTCAAGGATCTTACCAGTGATTGACAGGATTGACACTGGTCTGTAGTTGCTGATTTCTGCTCTGCTCTTCTTTTTGTGAACAGGGACTACATTTGCCTCTTTCCATAGAGAGGGCCATTTACACTGTACTAGGCAGTGCTGAAAGATGCGAGTTAGAGGTGCTGCTAGCTGGTCTGCACATCTTCTCAACAATCTTGGGCTCAACTTGTCTGGGCCCACAGCCTTTTCTTGGTCCAGCGATTTAAGAAGGAAATGCACTTCCTCCTGCCTTATTGTCACCACTGACAGTTTTGACACAGTTCTTGCAGCTAGCCAAGGAGGGTCTCTCTCTCTCTCTCTCTCTCTCTCTCGTGTCGCAGCTTCCACGGATATGGTGATGCTCAGGACCTTGAACATTAATTCGGTCTTCATTTACTAAGAGGAATGTGAGGTGAGGCAGCAGTCTCTAGCCTTGGCTGTGACGCAGACCTGGCGCCATTATAAGTGTTTCATGCAAACAACCTGCAAGGGTATACGATATACACGCAAACAGAGCCTGCAGGAGTATAGGGTATACATGCAAACAATCTGGAAAAGTACAGGGTATACATGCAAACAACCTGGAAGAGTATAAGGACATACACGCAAAAAAAAAGGATAAATGTATATAGGAGGAAAGGGGAGCAAACAGCAGGAAATATGACTAACAAAAATACACTAAAAACTGTGTGCAAGAATAATTACTTTATTTCTTTATAATGACATAGTATCCTGTCCGCTGTCACCTTGATACTGTTGTTGTTGTACCGCCATTACCACCATTATCCCCCTCAAGCACCACCATTACCACCCCCGCCATCAACCACCACCATTACCACCCCCTCATCCTTTACCACCATTACCATCCCCTCAACCACCACCACCATTACCACCCCCCTCTCAACCACCACTACCATTAACCACCCCCTCAACAACCACCACCACCATTACCACCCCCTCAACCTCCACCACCATTACCACTTCCTCTCAACTACCACCACTATTACCAATCCCCCTCTCAGCCACCACTACCATTACCACCCTCTAAACCACCACCTCCATTACCACTCCCTCAACCACCACTACCATAACCACCTCCCCCTAACCCCCACCACCCTCCTGCTCAACCACCCACCCTAACCCAATCACCACCATCACTATCCCTACCACTATCACCGTCACGAAATCACGATTCCTCCAATCCAACCATCACCACAGCTACCACCCCCTCAACCCCCCCACAACCACCACAACTACCACTCCCTTAATCCCCCCATGACCACTACAACTACCAGCCCTTCAACCCCACACAACCACCACATCTACCACCCCCTCAACCCCCATAACTACCACTCCCTCACCCCAACTACCACTCCCTCACCCCCACAACCAACACATCTACCATCCCCACAACCACCACAGCTACCACTCACTCAGCCCTCACAACCACCACAACTACCACTCCCTCAACCCCCAAAACCACCACAACTACCACCCCCTCAACCCCCCCCCCCACGACCACTACTTCCACCAACCTGATTTACGAGGCAAATTTGATTCCTATTTACCTAAGTTTCCCATTAAAAACAGACTTAAAAGCACATAACATCCCGTTACTCTCATATTCTATCATAATTAAAGATCTTTCCTTTTCCCTCTTTGTTTTCTCTAATTTTAAGCTCTGTTAGAGCTCACGATTTTTAAATTCGGATAATTTTGTTTGACAATTATTAAACACTGACCTTGAAACAGAATAATAGGGAGTTGTAAATGTGTATAAATTATTTGCTCGAGTCCTTCTTTACCAGATGAGTTTATTTTTCAGATGTAAATTATGTGAAAGGGACTCAAATTTTCATGTTTCCTGAGAATCTATCTTGAATTTAGTTGAATTATGAGTTTCCCAGACACATTTTTCTTGTGAAGCTACGCTTTTTATACAGCCAAGTATACAGGATACCAGTGGGTTTACCGCTGTGTATACATGTGCAGCATCTGAGTGTTTATAGTTTGTAGACGTCTTGCCATCCAGTGGCCTCATCAGTACAGTACAATACATGGACACATGTGAAGGCTAGAAATATACACTAAAGTCAGGGGAAGATGAGGTAATCAAACCCTCGGTCTGGGAGCAGGTGATAAACACCGTAGTCTTGTAGAGTCTTCAAATGCAGGATATTACAGAAGTTTTCAACACCAGCGGGACTGTGCTGTGCTCTAGCTCACGTCCCCTCAAAGCTGCCGTCACGACTCATGAAATAGTAATGACATTATCGCAAAAAGTAAGTAATGATGGTGGCTTTGAAGGGACCTGAGCTAGAGCACATCACCACCAAGCTGGTTTGGGATTCGTCTGTAAAAACCTGCATTTGGGGTCACAGTAGTGGCCCATGCTAACCTCCCTAAGATGTATATTAATATACTTAATTGGATGAGTCTTATTAGAGCTAACTGGCACAGTGGTTTAACACACTGGCCAGTGAGTTTTAGAACTCACTTGCCATGAGTTCAAGCCCCCCCCGTTCCCTGATCTGTTCGCGGTCGTGTTATCACGATTTCGTGAGTCCTGTGATAGAATCACTGAAAAGAAATTTTAGCATAAATTTTAACTGTCATTTTTCTGTTTAATAGATGTGTTAGGTCTGCCTCGACACACCTGCGTCTCAGTATGTCTGATTCTGGGATAACCAGATGGGGAACCTTACATCCATTTCATGAGGTGGTTAGTGGTGCATCGATGCTGCATGCAGCAGTTGTGCCAGCAAATGCTGGCTTAGATGTGTTTGTTAAGACATATTTGGTGGGTGTGGGATGTTTATCCAATGTTCACACCATCCACCCTTCCCTTCCCCAGTGAATGGCATCAACACCCACGTTAGCTTTATTTGGATGCCAGATTTCAGTGTTGGTGAGGTCATTGATGGAGGCGCTAGTGGTGGGGGCTACTCTGATGATGCCTGAGAACAGTGCTGTATCTGGCGTGTGGTGGGGGCTACTCTGATGATGCCTGAGACCAGTGCTGTATCAGGCGTGTGGTGGGGGCTACTCTGATGATGCCTGAGACCAGTACTGTATCAGGCGTGTGGTGGGGGCTACTCTGATGATGCCTGAGACCAGTGCTGCATCAGGCGTGTGGTGGGGGCTACTCTGATGATGCCTGAGACCAGTGCTGTATCTGGCGTGTGGTGGGGGCTACTCTGATGATGCCTGAGACCAGTGCTGTATCAGGCGTGTGGTGGGGGCTACTCTGATGACGCCTGAGACCAGTACTGTATCAGGCGTGTGGTGGGGGCTACTCTGATGATGCCTGAGACCAGTGCTGTATCAGGCGTGTGGTGGGGGCTACTCTGATGATGCCTGAGACCAGTACTGTATGAGGCGTGTGGTGGGGGCTACTCTGATGATGCCTGAGACCAGTGCTGCATCAGGCGTGTGGTGGGGGCTACTCTGATGATGCCTGAGACCAGTGCTGTATCAGGCGTGTGGTGGGGGCTACTCTGACGATGTCTGAGACCAGTGCTGTATGAGGCGTGTGGTGGGGGCTACTCTGATGACGCCTGAGACCAGTGCTGTATCAGGCGTGTGCTGTGGAGACACTTTTAATGTCACTGTATGGAGAATTAGAGTTTCCAGAGGCACATTTCTTACAGTCCCTAATAAATATGGAGAAAATGTTGCTGGAAAAATACTTGCCTGGGGACGTTGGGCCGCAGATATGGAAGGATCGTAGAAAAAAATCAGGAAACGGTAGAGTAATATTAAATAACAAAAAGGCACAATACCGTGACTGGAACGATACCCAAATAACCCGCACATAAAAGAGAGAAGCTTACGACCTCGTTTCGGTCCGACTTGGACCATTGACAAAGTCACACTAACCAGAAGTGGAGCAAGATTTAAATTATGCCATGAGTTAAGGAAAGATCCTGGACAGACAAAGGAAATGTGATAGTAATTATGGACAAGATAGATTATAGTGGGAAAATGAACATGTTATTAGAAGACGGAGGAACTTACGTGCCTCTTAAGAGTCCCGCTTGTTGTCTATGTAATATTAGTGTTTCCATATACATCATCCACTTGTGGTGTTTGAGCACACTAAAGTTCTTCCTGTCTGGCGTAAAAATGTCAAGATGATATTATTCCTTCATAACTTAGCACTATGCAGGATTCCAGGTTTTATTAGTCTGGAAAGACTTAAAGCATTGGTTCAACCCACATGGGTATCATACTGAATAGTAATTTTCTATATTCTAGGTTACTTGAGCTGAGTACTCGATATTGCAAGCTCCTGAAGAAGCAATGGTAAGAATGCGAAAGACCCTTAGCTGCTACTCTTTACCCCTTTTAAATATTGGTGCATTTATTTAATTGATGGGCTGCAATGATTTGTATATTCATATATGTATACATAAATAAATGTATATATGCATAATAACCACTGTGGAAATTAGAGAATTTCCTAGCACTTACGTGATTTCTCAATTATCAAGGAACTGCGAAAATAATAACATATATATGTGTGGGTGAATGTACACACAAACACACACACACACACACACACACACACACACACACACACACACACACACACACACACACACACACACACACACACACACACACACAGGGGTCAGTCCTAGGACCAGTGCTGTTTCTGGTATTTGTGAACGACATGACGGAAGGAATAAACTCCGAGGTGTCACTGTTTGCAGATGACGTGAAGTTGATGAGAAGAGTTCATTCGATCGAAGACCAGGCAGAAATACAAAGGGATCTGGACAGGCTGCAGACCTGGTCCAGCAACTGGCTCCTGGAGTTCAATCCCACCAAGTGCAAAGTCATGAGGATTGGGGAAGGGCAAAGAAGACCGCAGATGGAGTACAGTCTAGGGGGTCAGAGACTACAAACATCACTCAAGGAAAAAGATCTTGGGGTGAGTATAACACCAGGCACATCTCCTGAAGCGCACATCAACCAAATAACTGCTGCAGCATATGGGCGCCTGGCAAACCTCAGAACAGCATTCCGACATCTTAATAAGGAATCGTTCAGGACCCTATACACCGTGTACGTCAGGCCCATATTGGAGTATGCGGCACCAGTTTGGAACCCACACCTAGCCAAGCATGTAAAGAAACTAGAGAAAGTGCAAAGGTTTGCAACAAGACTAGTCCCAGAGCTAAGAGGTATGTCCTATGAGGAGAGGTTAAGGGAAATCAACCTGACGACACTGGAGGACAGGAGAGATAGGGGGGACATGATAACGACTTACAAAATACTGAGAGGAATTGACAAGGTGGACAAAGACAGGATGTTCCAGAGACTGGACACAGTAACAAGGGGACACAGTTGGAAGTTGAAGACACAGATGAATCAAAGGGATGTTAGGAAGTATTTCTTCAGCCACAGAGTAGTCAGTAAGTGGAATAGTTTGGGAAGCGATGTAGTGGAGTCAGGATCCATACATAGCTTTAAGCAGAGGTACGATAAAGCTCATGGTTCAGGGAGAGTGACCTAGTAGCGACCAGTGAAGAGGCGGAGCCAGGAGCTTGGACTCGACCCCTGCAACCTCAACTAGGTGAGTACAACTAGGTGAGTACACACACACACACACACACACACACACACACATGGGCGCTTAGCAAACCTCAGAACAGCATTCCGACATCTTAATAAGGAATCATTCAGGACCCTGTACACCGTGTACGTTAGGCCCATATTGGAGTATGCGGCATCAGTTTGGAACCCACACCTAGCCAAGCACGTGAAGAAACTAGAGAAAGTGCAAAGGTTTGCAACAAGACTAGTCCCAGAGCTAAGAGGTATGTCCTACGAGGAGAGGTTAAGGGAAATCAACCTGACGACACTGGAGGACAGGAGAGATAGGGGGGACATGATAACGACATACAAAATACTGAGAGGAATTGACAAGGTGGACAAAGACAGGATGTTCCAGAGATTGGACACAGTAACAAGGGGACACAGTTGGAAGCTGAAGACACAGATGAATCACAGGGATGTTAGGAAGTATTTCTTCAGCCACAGAGTAGTCAGTAAGTGGAATAGTTTGGGAAGCGATGTAGTGGAGTCAGGATCCATACATAGCTTTAAGCAGAGGTATGATAAAGCTCACGGCTCAGGGAGAGTGACCTAGTAGCGATCAGTGAAGAGGCGGGGCCAGGAGCTCGGACTCGACCCCCGCAACCTCAACTAGGTGAGTACAACTAGGTGAGTACACACACACACACACACACACACACACACACACACACACACACACACACACACACACACACACACACACACACGCACACGCACACACACACACACTGCAGGAAGGCCTTTGACACAGTTCCCCACAAGAGATTAGTGCAGAAGCTGGAGGATCAGGCGCACGTAAAAGGGAGGGCACTGCAATGGATAAGGGAATACCTGACAGGGAGGCAGCAACGAGTCATGGTACGTGAAGAGGTATCACAGTGGGCGCCTGTTACGAGCGGGGTCCCACAGGGGTCAGTTCTAGGACCAGTGCTATTTTTGATATATGTGAACGACATGATGGAAGGAATAGACTCTGAAGTGTCCCTGTTCGCAGATGACGTGAAGTTGATGAGAAGAATTAAATTGGACGAGGATGAGGCAGGACTGCAAAGAGACCTGGACAGGCTGGACATGTGGTCCAGCAACTGGCTTCTCGAATTCAATCCAGCCAAATGCAGTCATGAAGATTGGGGAGGGGCAAAGAAGACCGCAGACAGAGTATAGGCTAGGTGGACAAAGACTACAGACCTCACTCAGGGAGAAAGACCTTGGGGTGCCCATAACACCGAGCACATCACCGGAGGCACACATCAACCAAATAACCGCTGCAGCATACGGGCGCCTGGCAAACCTGAGAATAGCGTTCCGATACCTTAATAAGGAATCGTTCAAGACACTGTACACTGTGTATGTTAGGCCCATACTGGAGTATGCAGCACCAGTCTGGAACCCACACCTGGTCAAGCACGTCAAGAAGTTAGAGAAAGTACAAAGGTTTGCAACAAGGCTAGTCCCAGAGCTCAAGGGAATGTCGTACGAGGAAAGGTTAAGGGAAATCGGACTGACGACATTGGAGGACAGAAGGGTCAGGGGAGACATGATAACGACATACAAGATACTGCGGGGAATAGACAAGGTGGACAGAGATAGGATGTTCCAGAGAGGGGACACAGGGACAAGGGGTCACAACTGGAAGCTGAAGACTCAGACGAGTCACAGGGACGTTAGGAAGTATTTCTTCAGTCATAGAGTTGTCAGCAAGTGGAATAGCCTAGCAAGTGAAGTAGTGGAGGCAGGAACCATACATAGTTTTAAGAAGAGGTATGACAAAGCTCAGGAAGCAGAGAGAGAGAGGATCCAGTAGCGATCAGTGAAGAGGCGGGGCCAGGAGCTGAGTCTCGACCCCTGCAACCACAATTAGGTGAATTAGGTGAGTACACACACACACACACACACACACACGCACACACACACACACACACACACACACACACACACACACACACACACACACACACACACACACACACTCACACACACACACACACACACACACACACACACACACGCACACACACACAGGGCCAGGAGCTGAGTCTCGACCCCTGCAACCACAATTAGGTGAGCACACACACACACACACACACACACACACAACAAAAAATAGTGCCCTGGGCAGAGAGGGCGGGGCAGGTGATGAGAGGAGTGTTCGTCATGACCACCCTGGGGCGGCCGGGCGGGCCACCCACCCACCCTGGGGCGGCCCACCCACTCATCCTCCAGCTTCTGCCCCGAGAACATTCCACAAGGTCAACTTGCAGGCTGCACCAGTCCTGGAATGACAGGAATGAGGAAGAGAATAACGTGACCCATGTTGCAGTAAATGTTGCTTGTAATGTTCCCACCACCACTGTCTTCAACTTTGTTAGTGGGTGTTGAACTTTGTTAGTGGGCGTTGAACTTTGTTAGTGGGTGTTGAACTTTGTTAATGGGCGTTGAACTTTGTTAGTGGGCGTTGAACTTTGTTAGTGGGCGTTGAACTTTGTTAGTGGGTGTTGAACTTTGTTAATGGGCGTTGAACTTTGTTAGTGGGCGTTGAACTTTGTTAGTGGGCGTTGAACTTTGTTAGTGGGCGTTGAACTTTGTTAGTGGGTGTTGGACTTTGTTAGTGGGTGTTGAACTTTGTTAGTGGGCGTTGAACTTTGTTAGTGGGCGTTGAACTTAGTTAATGGGTGTTGGATTTTGTTAGTGAGCGTTGACCTTTGTTAGTCCAACTCCCTCTTGAAGACAGCCAGGGGTCTATTGGTAATTCCCCTTATGGCTGGTGGGAGGCTGTTGAACAATCTTGGGCCCCGGACACTTATTGTGTTTTTTCTTAGTGTACTGATGGTAACCCTACTTTTCACTGTGGATATGCTGCATCGCCTGCCAAGTCTTTCGCTCTCGTAGGGAGTGATTTTTGTCTGTAGATTAAGGACCAGTTCCTCCAGGATCTTCCAGGTGTATATTATGATGTATCTCTCTCGTCTTCGCTCCAATGAGTACAAGTCAAGTGCTTCCAAGCTTTCCCATTAGTTAAGGTGTTTCATAGAACTGATATGTGCAGTAAAGGTTCTCTCTACATTTCACCTGCCTTGAATAGGGAAGTTAATGTACAGCAGTATTCCAGCCTAGAGTGAACAAGTGATTTAAAAAGGATCATCATTGGCTTGGCATGTCTTGTCTTGAATGTTCTCATTATCCATCCTATCAGTTTTCTCGGAGATATCAGAGTGGCATTGTTGTGATCCTTGAAGGTGAGATCCTCAGACAACCTGTGGTACCTTCTGCAGGAGTTGCTACTACTCTCACACACAACCCTGGAAGTTCTGCGAACGCGGAAGATTCAGATATAAAGCTAAACCATAGCAACTGTTATGTTCTCAGATGGTAATGTAACATACCAGCTGTTATATTCTCAGGTGGTAAATTTACATTCCAGTAGTTATGTTATCAGCTGGTAAAATAACACTACCAGCTGTTATGTTAGTGTTGGAGGGACTCTTGGGTCCAGTGGTCCCACCAACACACAGTGTTGGAGGGACTCTTGGGTCCAGTTCTCCCACCAACACACAGTGTTGGAGGGACTCTTGGGTCCAGTGCTCCCACCAACACACAGTGTTGGAGGGACTCTTGGGTCCAGTTCTCCCACCAACACACAGTGTTGGAGGGACTCTTGGGTCCAGTGCTCCCACCAACACACAGTGTTGGAGAGACTCTTGGGTCCAGTGCTCCCACCAACACACAGTGTTGGAGAGACTCTTGGGTCCAGTGCTCCCACCAACACACAGTGTTGGAGAGACTCTTGGGTCCAGTGCTCCCACCAACACACAGTGTTGGAGAGACTCTTGGGTCCTGCTCCCACCAACACAGTGTTGGAGGGACTCTTGGGTCCAGTGCTCCCACCAACACACAGTGTTGGAGGGACTCTGGTCCACTGTCTTCAGTAATATTCAACGGAAGGCATGTCTTTTTCTCCGTCTACCATCAAAACATCAAAACATTTAGCTTTGCGATGTTACACACTTACATCAATAATGAAGTCAGGTGCTCAAACGAAAACATATTTTGCGTTTTTCTTATTATTTATCGTCTGCCTCCTACTACTGTCCCGAAACGTGTATAGTCAGTTAAGTATTACTTTTTAGGAAAATAATTTTCTTATGTAACGCGTACCTACCGCTGTCATATTTGTAATTATGTGAGCAGCACATTATTCATGCTTGTGAATTTCACGATCAGTATCACATAGAATGTAATTAGTTCATGAAAGTTCTGGTAAATTGATAATTTAATAACGTGAGTTTTTCTGCTTACAGATCTGCACCAAACTGACTCTGAAGTGAAGAATTCTTGCCCTGTTTATTGAGGTAAGAGAAGTTCAGAGAGGACATGTACATTACTGGAATAAAGTAGGGTATGAAACTGCAGCTCCTGTCCGAAGAAAGAATACATGAATGGGAACCCAAAAAACTAAATGGAGTACTACAGAAAACATTAAGAAGGCGTACAATGGAGGCCTACTCATTATATGAGGATTTTGATAAAGCTTAGTCGAAACTCACAGCTAAATGAACTTCAAAGGGGGTGCCCAAAAGCTAGAGCCCAACTTCCGCAAACGTTCCATGATTAGATTAATTAGGCGAGTATATACAAACCTTTCTTGAAACGGATATGAAAGAGGACCTCAAAATATGAAGATCAATTGAGCCATAGAAACACTTTTAATGTGAGTAGATGAGATAATGATACTGTCAGGGAGGGAGGGAGCGGAGGCCAACTCTGTACACAAACTTACTGAATAATACAAACCAATTACTCGAGGAGCAAAGGCAGAGCTCACGAACTAGTGATTAACTTCCTTGGACAACTAAGTAAACACACACACACACACACACACACACACACACACACACACACACACACACACACACACACACACACACACACACACAAACAAACACGTCAAGAAATTAGAGAAAGTGCAAAGGTTTGCAACAAGGCTAGTTCCAGAACTAAGGGGAATGTCCTATGAAGAAAGGTTAAGGGAAATCGGTCTGACAACACTGGAGGACAGGAGGGTCAGGTGAGACATGATAACGACATACAAAATACTGCGTGGAATAGACAAGGTGGACAGAGACAGGATGTTCCAGAGATGGGACACAGAAACAAGGGGTCACAATTGGAAGATGAAGACTCAGATGAGTCAAAGGGATGTTAGGAAGTATTTCTTCAGTCATAGAGTAGTTAGGAAGTGGAATAGTCTGGCAAGCGATGTAGTGGAGGCAGGAACTATACATAGTTTTAAGACGAGGTATGATAAAGCTCATGGAGTAGAGGGAGAGAGGACCTAGTAGCGGTCGGTAAAGAGGCGGGGCCAGGAGCTGAGTCTCGACCCCTGCAACCACAATTAGGTGAGTACAATTAGATGAGTACACACACACACATATGTCGTGCCGAATATGTAAAACTTGCGATTTTGGCTTAAATAGCAACGCTCTTCTTGCCGAATAAGGCAAGTGAAAATTTATACATGCAATAATTTCGCAAAAATCGTTCTGAACCTAACGAAAAAAATATATTTCAATGTGCTTCTTTATTATTAAATTATTGTAAACTTATCTAAAATATATTTAGCTGGATTAAGCTAAATTAAATTGCGCTTGTTATAATAAGGTTAGGTAAGTTTTCTAAGGTTCTTTTGGTGCAAAATTTATTAATTTTTAATTTAACATAAATGAAAAAAATCTTTAAACATATAAGAGAAAATTTTAGAAAGAACAAAGTTTTAAATTGATCAGTTATATATATATATATATATATATATATATATATATATATATATATATATATATATATATATATATATATATATATATATATATATATATATATATATATATATATATATATATATATATCGAGGAACGATGTAACTATCTTGTATGGCTAAAATGCTGGAAAAAAACTAGCAGAATCAGAGGAAGGAGAATCCTTACATAAAGTCAGTATGCAGCAAACTGCTACAAAATTCTACCTTACGAAACTTGTAGAGAAGAAGATAAACAAAGGTGTCTGCATTATATTGGACTACAGGAAAGGTACTGATCAGATGCTCCAACACAGAATTATTCACAAATTAGAAATAAATGCACAGGTAAAGGAAGACGTTTAAATAATATAGAAATAACAAAAGGCAGTGTGTCTTGGCTCTAGCGCTGCGAGGCAGCAGCAGCATCAGTCCAGTCACAGAGGGGATGGGAGATGAGTAATGGCCCCCCTCTCATCATCACTTCTTATCGTCTAAGTATCATTACTCACTCTTGCCAGACTCACCACTGTCTCCCTCCCCCACCGGGTGTGTAATTGCACCTGTGGGTGGGCGGGTGCCACTAAGGGTGATGGTATCTTCTTTATTACCCTCTCTCACCCGAGCTCATGTTGGAGCCGGCTAAGAGGCGAGGTTGTTGACTCGTGGTAGTGAGAGGGAGGCATCGTGTTTCAAGTTTATCAAGAAAAACAACCACATTTATTAAGAAATATTGAAGAAGTAGGCTATTACTGGAGTGGTGAACTTAATAAAGCTCAGAAGATTACTGGAGGACTAAGAGGTTTTCTAGGTGATCATTTAAGCTGTACTAGGATAGTACGAAGTACTGGCAATAATTCACATCAAAACCACAAATTAGCCATGAAGCCATACGACGTGCAGCTTAAAGAAGACTCTAACATCTCGTGAACTGTTCCAGTCTTGTTACTGTGGCTTTCTTATTTACTGATGGTAATCAAGTTCGCTACCATAGTTCCAGAGAGACGAACTTGGCACAGCCCAGGTAGGTTAAAACTCTCGGGTGAGACTAGTATGGTAGTTCAACTTGATGAGTAAAATACAGGTATACTCGGAGGCCAGTCTTCTGGGTACCTTCCAGAGTCTTCTGGGTACCTTCCAGAGACTCCTGGGTACCTTCCAGTCTCTCCTGGGTATCTTCCAGAATGTCATGGGTATCTTCCAGAGTCTCCTGGGTACTTTGCAGTCTCCTGAGTACCTTCCAGTGTCTCCTGGGTACCTTCCAGAGTCTCCTGGGTACTTTCCAGAGTATCCTGGGTATCTTCCAGAGTCTCTTGGGTATCTTCCAGAGTCTCCTGGGTATCTTCCAGAGTCTCCTGGGTATCTTCCAGAGTCTCTTGGGTATCTTCCAGAGTCTCCTGGGTACCTTCCAGAGTATCCTGTGTATTTTCCAGAGTCTCCTGGGTATCTCCCAGAGTCTGCTGGGTATCTTCCAGAGTATCCTGGGTACCTTCCAGAGTCTCCTGGGTACATTCCAGTCTCCTGGATATCTTCCAGAGTCTCCTGGGAATCTTCCAGAGTCTCCTGGATATCTTCCAGGGTATCCTGTGTATTTTCCAGAGTCTCCTGGGTATCTTCCAGAGTCTCCTGGGTATCTTCCAGAGTCTCCTGGGTATCTTCCAGAGACTCCTGGATATCTTCTAGAGTTTCCTGGGTATGTTCCAGAGTCTCCTGAGTATGTTTCAGAATCTCCTGGGTATCTTCCAGAGTCTCCTGGATATCTTCTAGCGTCTCCTGGGCATCTTCCAGAGTGTCCTGGATATCTTCCAGAGTGTCCTGGGTATCTTCCAGAGTCTCCTGGGTATCTTCCAGAGTCTACTGGGTATCTTTCAGAGTCTCTTGGGTATCTTCCAGAGTCTCTTGGGTATCTTCCAGAGTGTCCTGGGGATCTTCTAGAGTCTCCTAGGTATCTTCTAGAGTTTCCTGGGTATCTTCCAGAGTCTCCTGGGTATCATGCAGTCTCCTGGGTATCTTCCAGAGTCTCCTGGTTACCTTTCAAACAAGTGTCTTCCTAACAGAACAAACAGGTTTCCTAAGCAGTCTTAAGCGTCCCGGGGAGTTTGTTTCCTCTTAGCAGTGTTTGTTTGCTTTCTTTGCCGTTTGCTCTCTTCACATTTGTTTCTTTCTTCGTCTCGTGTTTGATCTCAGCACCGTTTGTTTGCTCTCCGCGTACTGTGTTTGCTTTCATAACAGTTCGTTTTGCTTTACGCACTGTTTTGTTTGTTCTCTGCGCAGTTTGTTTGCTGTCTTTGCTGAGTGCAGTCCTCGCCACAGCTCTCCCAGAAGTTATGACTGTGGAAGATGTGCAAAAAAAAAAAAAAAAAAAAAAAAAAAAACGAGAGTAGTTTTGGAACCGGCGACAAGATATCTATTTAGTACACCAACAGTTAACTATCTCTGGTGATTTTTGTTGACCATTGTTATTTTTTGTTGTGGACAAACAATTAAAATTTTATTTCATGTAAAATTACCAAAATTTATTGACTAGGTAAATCGTATATGACCTAACTTATAATCTTGACAGATAGTTATATTTCTCCTCCGTGTATAGTGCTTGTCGTGTACAGTGCTTGTCGTGTACAGTGCTTGTCGTGTACAGTGCTTGTCGTGTACAGTGCTTGTCGTATACAGTGCTTGTCGTGTACAGTGCTTGTCGTGTACAGTGCTTGTCGTGTACAGTGCTTGTCGTGTACAGTGCTTGTCGTGTACAGTGCTTGTCGTGTACAGTGCTTGTCGTGTACAGTGCTTGTCGTGTACAGTGCTTGTCGTATACAGTGCTTGTCGTGTACAGTGCTTGTCGTATACAGTGCTTGTCGTATACAGTGCTTGTCGTGTACAGTGCTTGTCGTGTACAGTGCTTGTCGTGTACAGTGCTTGTCGTGTACAGTGCTTGTCGTGTACAGTGCTTGTCGTATACAGTGCTTGTCGTGTAACATTTTATTGTGACAACGTTTCGCTCTCCAGGAGCTTTATCTTACTATTTAGTTGATACTGGAGATCTGTGTGGTGAGTTCTTTATTTTACTGATCCTCCGCTCATTGCTGGCGTCAAGAGGCGTCAGTTTATGCATGAAAGTCGATGTTAGTGATACCGATTTCTGACTGAGGAGCCGAGGATCAGGAGTCGGTGTTAAAATCGAACTTCTCATCGGGTGATTCTCACGAGAGTCACTACTATGTCAGTGTCTGATTAAAGAACAAAAAGGCACAATACTGTGACTGGAACAATACTGTGACTGGAACAATACTGTGACTGGAACAATACTGTGACTGGAACAATACTGTGACTGGAACAATACACAACTAACCCACACACAGGAGAGAACGACGACGTCTCGGTCCGATTTGTACACTCATTAATTAACTAACAACCTGACAGCGAGACGGTGGACTCTCAAACGGGTAAATAAGAAGAGAAAAATCACTTTGAAAAGATATATTCAAGTACGTTTTCATCAAACACTATAATATTACACTTCGTGTAAGGTTGTGTTCACATGAACAATTACACAGTGAGTTTGGCATATTAATTTCACTTTCTGTTCTTGTTATGTTTTCTCAACTTACACTCAAGACATCTTCGCTACACGTCTGTTTGAATGTCTAGTCTTTATTTACGTGGAGTTTACCTGGAGAAGGTTTTCCCCTCGTGGAAGGTTCCTTGATGTTGGTGAGGGGCTCTTGATTTAGGGAATTGGATCTGTGCTCCAGTTCCCCGAATTAAGCCTGAATGCCTTCCACATCCCCCCTCCCCTGGGCGCTGTATAATCCTCCGGGTTTAGCGCTTCCCCCTTGATTATAATAATAATAATGGAGAAGGTTCCGGGAGTCAACGCCCCCGCGGCTCGATCTGAGACCAGGCCTCATGGTGGAATCAGGGTCTGAGCAACTAGGCTGTTACTGCTGGCCGCACGCAAACTGACGTACGAACCACAGCCTGGTTGGTCAGGTGCTGACTTTAGGTGCTTATGTTGTAATATAATTTTCCAGGCACGAGCACACGTCCTCTCCCCATCCCCCCCCAAGTCTCATTCTCTTCTGTTATGTTTCTCGTTTTATTCGTAATCTTGTATAATAGTCTTGTGTGTTTTTTTTGCTAACACGAGGACTGGTAATATCCAGGTCAGCCTCTGTGTCGGTCACTGATACTATCTTAGAAAGCAAATTATGATGGAGGATGCTGACCGATCTCTGATATCGTGAATTCAGCGCAGACTGACCTCAGAATAACGACTCTCGCTCTGAACTAACATGTATCTCCAAGTACTAGATCAAACAGGCTGTGATGGATATGTGGGCCAGTGAGCCGCCAGCAGCAACAGCCTGGTTGACCAGACAAACACCAGACAAGCGTGACCCACAGCAGGGCTCCGGAAATACATAAAACTTGAAATTTATCAAGGTATATTACAATCGTGTATGATCTCAATGTGTTGAGTTTAACTTTGAACTGTCGAGTATACCTTAGAACTGTCTAATATAACTTTGAACTGTCGAGTATACCTTAGAACTGTCTAATATAACTTTGAACTGTCGAGTATACATTAGAACTGTCTAATGTAACTTTAAACTGTTGAATATACCTTAGAACTGTCTAATGTAACTTTAAACTGTTGAATATACCTTACAACTGTCTAATATAACTTTAAACTGTCGAATATACCTTAGAACTGTCTAATGTAACTTTAAACTGTTGAATATACCTTAGAACTGTCTAATATAACTTTAAACTGTTGAATATACCTTAGAACTGTCTAATATAACTTTAAACTGTTGAATATACCTTAGAACTGTCTAATGTAACTTTAAACTGTCGAATATACCTTAGAACTGTCTAATATAACTTTAAACTGTCGAATATACCTTAGAACTGTCTAATATAACTTTAAACTGTCGAATATACCTTAGAACTGTCTAATATAACTTTAAACTGTCGAGTATACCTATAATTCCTACTGTATCTTCTAGGAGCATGCAACGCAGTTCGAGGTAAATTAGGTGCCAATATCTCCAACAGTTTTATAGACGCAACAGAAAGAAATCTTTACTAGTAACCTGATTTACCATGTACTCTGTTGCTAGAGTCACCTGTCTGTGGTTCATCCATCTTACTCAGCAGACTTTATAATATCACAGCCTGGGATCGACTTCAGCGGTGAAGATTATTCTCCTGCCATATTACAATGATGGACACATCATTATACAGTTGGATGTGAAATACTGTAATTCACGAACATGTCTTGCCCAGATATTTATGAAATTCAATTCCTGTTTTTCTTATTGACATAAAAAATCGAAAGTATGCATTTATAAATAACTCGTTATCTTATTACTGGATGAAGAATATAAGGGACGTAACGCCGCTCAAGAGATGAAAAAAAAAATATTCCTACGCATACGCACTATGCAAATTAAGAAGCACTTCTTGAACAGGCTTAATACAAACGAAAAAAAAGGAGCGGCATCTTTAAAAACCAATATAAATCAGTGCTTAGTGATTCTGTAAACAAAGAAAGTAGAAGATCCATAAAGTTTTTCATTATCTCTGCCAACTTTAATCATTAAAATGCATGCTATAGGCTACCTAACCTAACTAACCTAGCTAACCTAACCTAACCTAACCTAACCTAACCTAACCTAACCTAACCTAACCTAACTAACCTAGCTAACCTAACCTAACCTAACCTAACCTAACCTAACCTAACTAACCTAGCTAACCTAACCTAACCTAACCTAACCTAACCTAACCTAACCTAACCTAACCTAACCTAACCTAACTAACCTAGCTAACCTAACCTAACCTAACCTAACCTAACCTAACTAACCTAGCTAACCTAACCTAACCTAACCTAACCTAACCTAACCTAACCTAACCTAACCTAACCTAACTAACCTAGCTAACCTAACCTAACCTAACCTAACCTAACCTAACTAACCTAGCTAACCTAACCTAACCTAACCTAGCCTAACCTAACTAACCTAGCTAACCTAACCTAACCTAACCTAGCCTAACCTAACCTAACCTAACCTAACCTAACCTAACCTAACTAACCTAGCTAACCTAACCTAACCTAACCTAGCCTAACCTAACCTAACCTAACCTAACCTAACCTAACCTAACTAACCTAGCTAACCTAACCTAACCTAACCTAACCTAACTAACCTAGCTAACCTAACCTAACCTAACCTAACCTAACCTAACCTAACCTAACCTAACCTAACCTAACCTAACCTAAAAATAAAAATAAATTACATCTAATATGAAATATGCATATATTTGGACACAAATGTCCGGCACGCAAAAAAAAAAAAAAAAAAAAAAAAACGGGCAGAAATGACCAGGTGCGCCAATGACCGGGACGCTGTTGTCCAGGACGTAATTGTCCTCTCACGCTTTTCAACTGCTGGAAGTGCCTAAAAGAACTTAAAATGTTTATGGAAAGGAGAGATATGCGATAATATACCTTTCGAAAATACTGAAGGGCCTGGTCCTAGATCTGCACACGTAACACATGAGCAGTGGAAGTTATGGAGGAAGTATGAAAGAGACCCATTGGAAAGCAAGGGAGCCAGGGGCACAATACGAGAACACTGTATCAGTATCCGTGGGCTTAATGTAGACCTTTCAGACTGCTTCCATCAGATAGAAATATTTCTGGAACCAGCGAAGAACCCTCAAGAGGAAACTAGATCACTAAGGCTAATCAACCAGGTTGTTATTAATATGTGGGATGACGGGCCGCCAACAGCAAGAACCTAGTTGACCAGGTAGTCAGTAGGGAGTAGGAAAATTCCTGAAATAGGTCACAGGTAAACCACAGGTTATTATACTCATGGGAAATCGCTAAACTCGTAAGGGTTATGCAACACCAGAGGAATGGGAGGCAGTCAGGTTTGATCTGGAGAAGGGAAGGGTAGCACTTGTTTCTCGAATTATAATATTCCCTAGATTATTATATTGCCTAGAAGAACAGATCGCTAAAAATACTTCTTTTCTGACGGTGAATCGACCTTGTCTTGTTAATGTTACGTACTTAATGACTGACAACTAAACTCTTGTAGCTACCGGAGACTATAAGTAATAGTCTAACATAACTGACGTATTTCTTATACAGCTAAAAGCCCAACCTATAATGTTTGGGATAGGTTAAGCTAAGTTGGTGAAAACACATCACTTACAAAAGTTAACTAAAGCTAACTTGGTTAAATGTTAAATGGAAAATATTACTTGTACATGAAGCTACACTGGTATGCCAAGATATTACAGATATTTACCTGGAGAGAGTTCCGGGGGTCAACGCCTCCGCGGCCCGGTCTGTGACCAGGCCTCCTTAGGTCAGTGTCCCAGGATGCGACCCACACCAGTCGACTAACACCCAGGTACCCATTTTACTGATGGGGAACATAGACAACAGGTGGAAAGAAACACGTCCAATGTTTCTACTCTGGCTGGGAATCGAACCCAGGCCCTCACCGTGTGAAGCGAGAGCGTTAACCACCAGGCCACCATGTGCATGGATATGATGCAACAATGTAACAGGAGCTAGGCTTTCTTTTCATCTCCATTTTCTAGGTGGCGCAGCTAATGCCGTGCAGGACAAACGAAAGACTTGGTCACAACTTATCACCCGATAACTGTTCTAAGCGAATACTGGAGCGAGTGGGAGTCAAGTTTTATTTATGTATTAAATAATTAACATACATTTTTTTAACAGTAGACTGAAGGGTACACAGGTGTTTCTGCTTTACATAAATCTTACATGACGTTAATTTTACCTAAGGTAACCCAATTAAGTAAACCAATACCTGTCCACTGGTACTTACAATAGCAGTGGTTTCCTTTGCGTTGTTTTATGTGAGAGCTGCACGACTTGATGACCAAGACAGGGAGCTACATCTGTAGCAGTGATCTTGCTACATCTACCCCAAAATAAGATAGAATTAAACAACACTTCGGGGGTAACTTCCCTATGTTAATCACTAGCATTTTAAACTTCAAGGTGACTCCAGTACCTAGTAATCTTACATCACTTGTGAAGAGAACACTCTCCCTGTAGAACGTTTGACCTGAGACAACACCTCGCTACGTGTAGAGCTTTATCAATCACACCTCGCTACGTGTAGAGCTTTATGAATCACACCTCACTACGTGTAGAGCTTTATCAATCACACCTCGCTACGTGTAGAGCTTTATCACTCACACCTCACTACGTGTAGAGCTTTATCAATCACACCTCGCTACGTGTAGAGCTTTATCAATCACACCTCACTACGTGTAGAGCTTTATCAATCACACCTCGCTACGTGTAGAGCTTTATCACTCACACCTCACTACGTGTAGAGCTTTATCAATCACACCTCGCTACGTGTAGAGCTTTATCAATCACACCTCACTACGTGTAGAGCTTTATCAATCACACCTCGCTACGTGTAGAGCTTTATCAATCACACCTCGGTACGTGTAGAGCTTTATCAATCACACCTCGCTACGTGTAGAGCTTTCTCAATCACACCTCACTACGTGTAGAGCTTTATCAATCACACCTCGCTACGTGTAGAGCTTTATCAATCACACCTCACTACGTGTAGAGCTTTATCAATCACACCTCGCTACGTGTAGAGCTTTATCAATCACACCTCACTACGTGTAGAGCTTTATCAATCACACCTCACTACGTGTAGAGCTTTATCAATCATACCTCGCTACGTGTAGAGCTTTATCAATCACACCTCACTACGTGTAGAGCTTTATCAATCATACCTCATGTGGTATAATTTATCTAACCAAAACTATGGGCAAATAACTTGTAGAGCAAATAAAGGTACACTTAGTTTTGTCTCTGTCTCTGCCTACCGCAGCCTCTCCCAGTAGGCACCTTCGATGGGAGACAGTTGTTCTACGATCACGTGGCTGAAGGAGAAAGGTATTATGAGTATAATTACCCCTAGGGGGTGTTGTGTCAGTATTTTCATAACTGAATACTGACGGGAATCTATACTCACGTCTGTTGGGCTAAAAAGCCCGCCCATAACTGAGAGTATTGTAATAAGTCTAGAGACAAATGAACCAACCATCTGCTGTGCAGCTGATCTAACTAGTCTCATTAATTACTAGACTTACCTGAGTATCTGTATCGAACCCATATAATCACTCGGGTATCAGTGTCTTGATTGAAGCAGACGTGTTTCATCAAGTATTGTTTATAATTCACAGTCATATCACTAAAGAAGCTGATCACACTTCTCTGTAAGTGTGTTGCTGTGTTCTTTGAGAGACTTTTATGCACAAAAAACACGCGGATCAGTGTTCTTTGCTCGTTATCCCGGCGTCAATGCGTCCCTTGGCAGGGTTAAAAGCAATCTAAGCTAAGACGCCCCTCGCCGCACCTCTCTTGCCCCCAGCTACAAAGGAAAAGCTAACAGCCTATTTCCACTGCTTGCCAAACTTCCACCAGGAAGCGAAGCAGAATGTTTAACTTCTTGATATATCTCAATCACTGAGAGTTCATTATGTCCCACATGTGAATAAAGTGAGGTCGAAGTTTCTCTGTACCTTTCCTGTTGCAGTGCAGAGGTTATTTACTCACACTGGTTGCAACACCGGTCTCTTGCAAGGAGTCACATGACCTAAGACTGGTACACACTGGTGTTGAAGTAAACAAGATGCCCCTTCTGAGAGGGCTGGGCCCCTCAAGGTTGAAAAGGGCTGAAGGGGGCTGATAGCCCCTCCTGGAAAAAATTTCCCAACACCTCACTATGTGTAGAGCTTTATCAATCACGCCTCACTATGTGTAGAGCTTTATCAATCACGCCTCACTATGTGTAGAGCTTTATCAATCACACCTCGCTACGTGTAGAGCTTTATCAATCACACCTCGCTACGTGTAGAGCTTTATCAATCACACCTCGCTACGTGTAGAGCTTTATCAATCACACCTCGCTACGTGTAGAGCTTTATCAATCACACCTCGCTACGTGTAGAGCTTTATCAATCACACCTCGCTACGTGTAGAGCTTTATCAATCACACCTCGCTACGTGTAGAGCTTTATCAATCACACCTCGCTACGTGTAGAGCTTTATCAATCACACCTCGCAAGGGAAATCGCACAATCACAATCAATTTCCCTCATTTATTGCATATAGAAATTTTCACACAACAATTGCTATTAGTAAGTTTATTCAGGTACACAACTACAGTTACATACATCATCATACACAGCAGCGCATGTGTACACAACATCATACACAGCAGCACATGTGTACACAACATCATACACAGCAGCACATGTGTACACATCATCATACACAGCAGCACATGTGTACACATCATCATACACAGCAGCACATGTGTACACATCATCATACACAGCAGCGCATGTTTACACATCATCATACACAGCAGCGCATGTGTACACATCATCATACACAGCAGCACATGTGTACACAACATCATACACAGCAGCGCATGTGTACACATCATCATACACAGCAGCGCATGTGTACACATCATCATACACAGCAGCACATGTGTACACAACATCATACACAGCAGCGCATGTGTACACATCATCATACACAGCAGCGCATGTGTACACATCATCATACACAGCAGCACATGTGTACACATCATCATACACAGCAGCACATGTGTACACAACATCATACACAGCAGCACATGTGTACACAACATCATACACAGCAGCACATGTGTACACATCATCATACACAGCAGCACATGTGTACACATCATCATACACAGCAGCACATGTGTACACATCATCATACACAGCAGCACATGTGTACACAACATACACAGCAGCACATGTGTACACAACATCATACACAGCAGCACATGTGTACACAACATCATACACAGCAGCACATGTGTACACAACATCATACACAGCAGCACATGTGTACACAACATCATACACAGCAGCACATGTGTACACAACATCATACACAGCAGCACATGTGTACACAACATCATACACAGCAGCACATGTGTACACAACATCATACACAGCAGCACATGTGTACACAACATCATACACAGCAGCACATGTGTACACAACATCATACACAGCAGCACACGTGTACACAGCATCATACACAGCAGCACATGTGTACACAGCATCATACACAGCAGCACATGTGTACACAACATCATACACAGCAGCACATGTGTACACAACATCATACACAGCAGCACATGTGTACACAACATCATACACAGCAGCACATGTGTACACAACATCATACACAGCAGCACATGTGTACACAACATCATACACAGCAGCACATGTGTACACAACATCATACACAGCAGCACATGTGTACACAACATCATACACAGCAGCACATGTGTACACAACATCATACACAGCAGCACATGTGTACACAACCTGGGATAACCAAAAAAAAATCAAAGTGACCTATTTCCATTTTTTTTTTAGCCTAAAACGACTTTCTTCAGTTTTTTCACTGCTATTTTTGGTCTAGATTTGATAATAACATTTCAAGTGGGATTTATATATATATATATATATATATATATATATATATATATATATATATATATATATATATATATATATATATATATATATATATATATATACATATATATATATGTATGTATATATATATATATATATATATATATATATATATATATATATATATATATATATATATATATATATATATATATATTTATATATTTATATATATATATGTAGTTCAGAAAATGAAAGATATATAAGAAGAAATTACTGATTTTTTTTCTGGTGAATTAGAAAGTTAGAGATATATTTAGCCTGGATCAAGGACTCCAGGGAGGGTTTTTAAAGTGAGTAAGTAAAGACCTTGAGTGAGGTGTAGTGGACCCCGCCAGCACACACACGCTAGGAGCTGTGACTCGACACCTGCAACCACAAATAGGTAAGTACACACTCTATATACACCAATAAATGAAAAAAACGTGCAGGAAAATTCAGAGGGTCTTGTTTGCCGGTAAGGGGCTCTTGATTCCAAGAATTGTGGCTACCCTCTGATTCCTTGGATCGGATCTGATTACATGCCATTCACATGGAGTTATATGGCTCCTACGGGTTTAACGCTTCCTAATGAATATGGTAATAATGAGAGGAAACGTCTTGCGGCTTATTGAAAAGCTAAAAACTTTTTAAGTAACAATTCAAGATGTGTTGATGAGACATTATTGATGATCCGTATGATCACTCTTGTTGAGACGTTATTGATGATCCGTATGATCACTCTTGTTGAGACGTTATTGATGATCCGTTTGATCACTCTTGTTGAGACGTTATTGATGATCCGTATGATCACTCTTGTTGAGACATTATTGATGATCCGTATGATCACTCTTGTTGAGACATTATTGATGATCCGTATGATCACTCTTGTTGAGACATTATTGATGATCCGTATGATCACTCTTGTTGAGACGTTATTGATGATCCGTATGATCACTCTTGTTGAGACATTATTGATGATCCGTATGATCACTCTTGTTGAGACGTTATTGATGATCCGTATGATCACTCTTGTTGAGACGTTATTGATGATCCGTATGATCACTCTTGTTGAGACGTTATTGATGATCCGTATGATCACTCTTGTTGAGACGTTATTGATGATCCGTATGATCACTCTTGTTGAGACGTTATTGATGATCCGTATGATCACTCTTGTTGAGACATTATTAATGCACCGTATGATCACTCTTGTTGAGACATTATTAATGCACCGTATGATCACTCTTGTTGAGACATTATTAATGCACCGTATGATCACTCTTGTTGAGACATTATTAATGCACCGTATGATCACTCTTGTTGAGACATTATTAATGCACCGTATGATCACTCTTGTTGAGACATTATTAATGCACCGTATGATCACTCTTGTTGAGACATTATTAATGCACCGTATGATCACTCTTGTTGAGACATTATTAATGCACCGTATGATCACTCTTGTTGAGACATTATTAATGCACCGTATGATCACTCTTGTTGAGACATTATTAATGCACCGTATGATCACTCTTGTTGAGACATTATTAATGCACCGTATGATCACTCTTGTTGAGACATTATTAATGCACCGTATGATCACTCTTGTTGAGACATTATTAATGCACCGTATGATCACTCTTGTTGAGACATTATTAATGCACCGTATGATCACTCTTGTTGAGACATTATTAATGCACCGTATGATCGTCCTTGATGGAACGTTATCGTAGGAATAAACGATATTTATTTTGCCTCTCTATTAATCAACAGACAGTTGCAAGGTTTGAGCACATCAGACGTCACAAGACACGCTAAATATCTTGCATGCAAATGATGTGCTGCCAACAATACCGTAGAAAAGTTATATTGCAGAACAAACTTCCACTAGGGAAATATTTCTGTGTTTTAGAGCATTATCAAGTGTACACTGCTAATATCTTCCCGAGTGAGTGTTGATAACTTGACTAGTCTCGGGCAACCCTGAACTTTAGATGAAAATGACAGCACGAAGCAGTTTATCGGAGCTGTGTAAAGTCACACGGTGCTAGTGTGCCAGAGAGCTAGCTGGGCCCGACGAAGGCACGGCTCTTGGGTTCTTTTGGTGTGACCTCACGTAGTAACGAGTAACAGCAATACTCCTGACGTTTAGTCATGCTTTCTGCTGGTCTGCCAGGTAGCAGTGTAGCGCTTTGCACACTTAAGAAGCTTCAGGCAACAGCAGGAAGCCATGCTTACTCTGGAAGGTGCAGGCAGCAATGCTGTATTGAGAGTATCACTGGAGGTGCGATTTGTGCTTGGTGCGAGGGTGTAAGGTGTTTCCTAAGGTGACGCTAATGAATTAAGTTCACCACCAGAAGGCCAGAGAACACAATGTGTATTTGCAAATAACATTAGTGTATATTATATGTGTAGGAGGGTGTGTTGAACTCCCAAAGTGGGTGTAGATAATGGAAAACTGTTACACTTGCTTACAGCCATCCATAAACAACGTATATGTCATGTTCACCATGTTGCTTTGAACATCTTGCCCACTTCAGTCTGTTCAACTTTCACTGAAAGAGCTTTCAATTTTGGCACTTGGTACTGGGTAAATAAAACGTTTAATAATATTACTAGCCTTAAAATATGTGAAACTTCCAAAATTGTTATGTGTACAAAACGAAAGAAAAGTTGAAATAATTCAGACATTCCGACGGCAAAATATAAATAATTTTCACCATGATCTTTTGAAATAAAAGTTAAAAAAAAAAAATTTGGCTATTGTCTCCGACATCGACGCCACCACGACCACCACATTCTTATTATATTGTGGCTGGGCAACTGTGGCAGCTTCTTGTGTTGTTGCTGAGAACCTGAGACTTCTTGTGTTGTTGCTGAGAACCTGAGACTTCTTGTGTTGTTGCTGAGCACCTGAGACTTCTTGTGTTGTTGCTGAGCACCTGAGACTTCTTGTGTTGTTGCTGAGCACCTGAGACTTCTTGTGTTGTTGCTGAGCACCTGAGACTTCTTGTGTTGTTGCTGAGCACCTGAGACTTCTTGTGTTGTTGCTGAGCACCTGAGACTTCTTGTGTTGTTGCTGAGCACCTGAGACTTCTTGTGTTGTTGCTGAGCACCTGAGACTTCTTGTGTTGTTCCTAGGTAACCGGATTTCTTGTGTGTGTGTATATATATATATATATATATATATATATATATATATATATATATATATATATATATATATATATATATATATATATATATATATATATATATATATATATATATATATATATATATATATATATATATATATATATATATATATATATATATATATATATATATATATATATATATATATATATATATATATATATATATTATTTTTTTTTTAACACATCGGCCTTCTCCCACCGAGGTAGGGTGGCCCGAAAAATAAAAACTTTCATCGTTTATTGCATTACTATCTTACCAGAGGCACGCTTACAGTACAGTTATAAAACTACAACATAAATGTTACGTTGCTTACACTCCAACAGCACGTTAAGTCTTAGAAATCATTTTTCTCCATTTGCTCTTATCTAACACGATTACACAAGATTGCTGGAAGTTCAAGCCCCTTGTATACAAAACCTCCTTTACCCCCTACCTACAACCTTTCCTAGGTCGACCCCTACCCCGCTTTCCCTCCACAGATTTATACACCCTCTACATGACCGAACTACCGTAATAACCTCTCCCCAGCCCTTAGGATAATAGTTTTGGTAATACCTCACTGCCTCCTAATTACGGATTCTCTGCCTTATATTCACACCACACATTGCCCTCAGACATAACATCTCCACTGCCTCCAGCCTTCTCCTTGTCGCAACATTCACAACCCATGCCTCATACCCGTACAAGAGCGTTGGTGTAACTATACTCTCATACATTCCCCTCCTTCCTTTCATGGATAAAGTACTTTGTCTCCACAGACTCCTAAGAGCACCGCTCACCTTTTTCCCCTCATCAATTCTATGATTCACCTCATCTTTCATAAACACATCCGCTGACACGTCCACTCCCAAATATCTGAATACATTCACCTCCTCCATACTCTCTCCCTCCAATCTGATATCCAGCCTATCATCTAATTTTTTTATCCTCATCACCTTGCTCTTTCCTATATTCACTTTTAATTTCCATCTTTTACATACCTTACCAAACTCATCCACCAATATATATGGTTTTAACTCACAATACTGCGATTGGCCGGGAATCGAACCCCTAGGCTTCTCACAAGGCGTGCCAAAGGATCGGGAGTTCGATTCCCGGCCAGTCACAATATTGTTAATTCCTTGAAACTGTTTACTCGTAGATGCATTAACATGTGTACTTCTCGTGAAAACTGGTATTCCAAAAGGGAGGTGAATGAAATTAGTCTTGTAGCTTCCATGGCGACGTATGTGCTCACATCAGGGGTGACATGTGGTTCTGGCCACCTGATGTCTGAAGCATTGATTGCCGAGTGGACTCTTAGGAACCAATGCTTAAACAATAAAATTCAAATTCAGTTTTGGAATCTCGCTTATTATTGGTAGCCATTTTAATTTTAAGGATAATTTTGCAGCCACTCTGTGCTAAAACGTAGTGCACCGGCTCACTTATTCCGACTGTAGTAACAGATATGTAAGTCTCAAATTTTAAGATTAGAATTTGTAAACGTAAAGAGTTATAATATAGAATCTCACTCCTCTGGTGAAAAACCACCTCACTCACCACCTCACTCACCACCTCACTCACCACCTCACTCACCACCTCACTTACCACCTCACTTACCACCTCACTTACCACCTCACTTACCACCTCACTTACCACCTCACTTACCACCTCACTCACCACCTCACTCACCACCTCACTCACCACCTCACTCACCACCTCACTCACCACCTCACTCACCACCTCACTCACCACCTCACTCAACACCTCACTCACCACCTCACTTACCACCTCACTCACCACCTCACTCACCACCTCACTCAACACCTCACTCACCACCTCACTCACCACCTCACTCACCACCTCACTCACCACCTCACTCACCACCTCACTCACCACCTCACTCACCTGTGAGAATTAATCCTGACTCATTATCTTACACTATGGATATTACTATTATTATTATAATCAAGGGGGAAGCGCTAAACCCGGAGGATTATACAGCGCCTGGGGGGGGGATGTGGAAGGCATTCAGGCTTAATTCGGGGAACTGGAGCACAGATCTAATTCCCTAAATCAAGAGCCCCTCACCAACATCAAGGAACCTTCCCTGAGGGGTTACACTATGGATAGATAACTTTACAGTTAATTATAATAATGTTAATTTCTCTATGTCATAGAAAAAATATAGTTTACATGAAACAGAACAATGGAAGGCACCAAAGAATGCCACTGAGGCTCCAGTGCTCATAACACTATATACAATTCTTGTACTACTACTACTACTACTACTACTACTACTACTACTACCACCACCTCTTCCTGCCTATATATAGCCGTCCTGCTCCACCTCTGTTAGTGTGACTTTGTCAATGGTCCAAGTCGGACCGAAACGTCGTCGTAAGCTTCTCTCTTTTATGTGCGGGTTATTTGTGTATAACACTATGCATTTAAGAATTAAGGAAAGCTTATTTATCAAACAATTTAAAGTTAAGACACATGTGCAATATGTGTGTGATGAATGGTTTGAAAAACCGACAAGTTGAAGATTGAGACACTTATGCAGCATATGGGAATCTTTATTCAGGAAACGTTTCGCCACACAGTGGCTTCATCAGTCCAATACAAAGAGGAAGGCGTAAGGAGAGGAGGAGAATGAGGTAATCAGTCCCTCAACCTGGAGTCGATGTGTTCAGTCCATCAATCTTGTAGAATGTACAGCATAGGGCCGTAGACGTGGCTTATATACTGTAGTGAGGTGACGTGAAGCAGATGGAGGCGGGGTCATAGTGGTACCATCCACTAGTCGAAGTAGGTCTTCGTCCAAAGGTTGAACAAGTGTTGAAGAATTCTTTGTAACAAGATCCCATGATGCTAAGTGTCTCAATCTTCAACTTGTCGGTTTTTCAAACCATTCATCACAACTGTCAGACACTGCAGCATCATGGGATCTTGTTACAAAGAATTCTTCAACACTTGTTCAACCTTTGGACGAAGACCTACTTCGACTAGTGGATGGTACCACTATGACCCCGCCTCCATCTGCTTCACGTCACCTCACTACAGTATATAAGCCACGTCTACGGCCCTATGCTGTACATTCTACAAGATTGATGGACTGAACACATCGACTCCAGGTTGAGGGACTGATTACCTCATTCTCCTCCTCTCCTTACGCCTTCCTCTTTGTATTGGACTGATGAAGCCACTGTGTGGCGAAACGTTTCCTGAATAAAGATTCCCATATGCTGCATAAGTGTCTCAATCTTCAACATGTGCAATATGTTGCACATGTGTCTTAACTTTCATATTGTCGGTATTTTATACCTTTCTTGCACAAACAATTTAAACCTGGACTCAGTGTTAATGTTTCTGCAGCTAACTGATTTACTCTGAAATAATTATAGTTTACCCTCGTTTGATGAGTTCAGTTTTCTGTTAAAACAGATAATGTTTTGGTTTATGTTAATAACCGCCTGATTTATGCACAACTTGAAATTAACATCTCTCTAATTTACCTCGAGAGTTTACCTGGAGAGAGTTCCGGGGGTCAACGCCCCCGCGGCCCGGTCTGAGACCAGGCCTCCTGTGAGACCAGGCCGTGTTAACCTAAATGGTTTGTTAATGTCATTGTATTTTCTATTGCATCGTATATTTACACATTAATAAGTAACATTCCTGAAAATTTCTAATGTTTATTTAACATTTATGTTAGAACACCAATAATATTTGAAATGTTTCTTATATATGTTTATCAGCCATTATAATAATAATAATAATAATAATAATAATAATAATAATAATAATAATAATAATAATAATAATAATAATAATATTAATAATATTTTTGTTGTTACTGTTTGTCGTTGTTAAATTTATGAGCCATCTCCAGGATCCCAAATCCTCGGTGTAAATCCCACTCCCAGAACCTTGTTCCCGCGTCCCAACAATGTTTCCACGCCTCCAGTATTATTCCCATGCCCACAGCCTTGGATACACGCCCACAATAACGTTCCCACTCCCTCAGAATTATTCCAGCGCACACAATCACTTTATTTACAAATCCACACGAACTTCCCACACCTCTCAGTCCAGATCCCACGCCCATAACCTTGTTCTCACGCCCATAACCTTGTTCTCACGCCCATAACCTTGTTCCCGCACCTGCAACCTTGTTCCCACTCCCACAATCTTGTTCCAATGTTCACAGCCTTGTTCCCACGCCTACAACCCTAATCCTACTCCCACAACCTTGTTCCCACACCTACAATCTTATTCCTATTCCCACAACCTTGTTCCTACGCCCACAACCTTCTTCCTACGCCCACAACCTTGTTCCCACGCCCACAGTCTTGTTTCTACTCCTACAATCTTGTTCAAATTTCCACAATCTTATTCCCAATCTCACAATCTTGTTCAAACTCATACAATCTTGTTCCCATTCCCACAGTCTTGTCCCCACTGCCATAATATTGTTCCCATTACCACATTCTTTTTCCCAGTCTTACAATATTGTTACCACTCCCACAATATTATTCCCACTCCCACAGTCTTTCTCCCACTGCCACAATATTGTTCCCACTCCCACAGTTTTGCTTCCCCTCTCCCACTCTCCATGTCTTCAGTATTGTTCACACACCCACAATCGCGTTCCCACGCTCACAATCTTCCTATGTTCGCTATCTTCCCTTATTCAGAATGTTCCCATGCTCACAATCGCGTTCCCACGCTCACAATCGCGTTCCCACGCTCACGGTCTGGTTCCCACGCTCTCAATCTCGTTCCCACACTCAGAATCTCGTCTAAGTAAGTGACCTCTCCCGAGACTGTGTAGATGCTGTCTAGCCTAGTAAACTGTACTGAATAAATGTCACAACCAGGGTACCACTAGTACCTACAATCAGGGTACCACTAGTACCTACAACCAGGGTACCACTAGTACCTACAACCAGGGTATCACTAGTACCTACAACAACGGTATCACTAGTACCTACAACCTGGGTACCACTACAGCCTACCAGTAGACTACCACTGAACACATACTAGCAGGCTGCTACCACTACACTAACAGACTACCACTCAACGCATACTAGCAGGCTGCTACTACTCAAAACGTACTAACAGGCTACTAACACTCACACCTGGTAGTTCGGATCTGTCAAACTTTAACATTATATTAAGTAGTTTATTTTGGTTTAACTCTGGTGAGATTCTTTTGGTGGTAGTAGTAGTAGTGGTAACGGTAGTTTTAGTAACAGTAGTAGCAGTAGCAGCAGCAGTAGTAGTAGCAGCAGCAGCAGCTGTAGTTGTAGTATCTGCAGCAGTAGTAGTAGTAGTAGTAGTAGTAGTAACAGTAGCAGTAGTAGTAGCAGTAATAGTAGTAGTAGTAACAGTATCAGTAAAAGTAGTGGTAATAGTAGTAGAAGTAGCCGTAGTAGTAGTAGTAGTATTAACAGCAGCAGTATTAGTAAGAGTAGAAGTAGTTTTATTATTACTAGTAGTAGTAGTAGTTGCAGTAGTAGTAGAAGTAGTAGTAGCAGTAGTGGTAGCAGTAGTAGTAGTAACAGTAGCAGTAGATGTAGTAGTAGCAGTAGCAGTAACAATAGCAGTATAAGTAGTAGTAGTAGCAGTAGTAGTAGTAGTAGTAGTAGTAGTAGCAGCAGCAGCAGTAGCAGTAACATTAGCAGTAGTAGTAGTAGTAGTAGTAGTAGTAGTAGTAGTAGCAGCAGCAGCAGCAGCAGTAGCAGTAACATTAGCAGTAGTAGTAGTAGCAGTAGTAGTAGTAGTAGTAGTAGTGGTAGCAGCAGCAGCAGCAGTAGCAGTAACATTAGCAGTAGTAGTAGTAGTAGATGTAGTAGAAGCAGCAGCAGTAACGATAGCAGTATAAGTAGTAGCAGTAGTAGTAGTAGTAGTAGTAGTAGTAGTAGTAGCAGCAGCAGCAGTAGCAGTAGCAGTAACATTAGCAGTAGTAGTAGTAACAGTAGTTGTAGTAATAGTAGTAGTAGTTTGTTGTGGTGTTGGAGGTCAGGAAGCGTCGTGGTGAACCTCACCTCAGATGACTGACTGTAAACTTGACTTAGTAACTTGTGGCTTAATATGTTATTACTCCGCTTTTGCTGAGTTTTGAATTTTCTGCCGCCAGATTTATTGCCATGTCGTGCTTATATTCCGGTTGATGTAATTTTGATCGTAATGTTTTTGATATGATGTTAAATGTTACTTTTAAAATGAAAGTGATTTGTTTTATGTTATTTTTTAAAGTTTGAAACTGATGTATTCGTTGTTTGCAGGTTGGGAGCAAGAAGGCACTATGTGACCATCAACAATGACCACTGGACATTATTTCCATCTCCCGCTGACACGGTCATCAAGAGGATGAGATAACAACAATGTCTTCTGCTTAGGCCTTTTGCTGTCTGTCTCCACTGAGGTTTTCTTTTACAAGGCAGTTCCTGGCCAGTCAAAATAATTTGGCACCTGAGCATTACCATTATCTTAATAATTTCTTGATCAACTGATACTGATTCTCGTAAAGTCAAAAAAGGAACCCTGAAGTCATCGCCTCGTGATTGGGCGATTATGCCCGTTGTATCCTCACCAGTTAGCAGCCTTGAGGTTATCACCTCTTGATGATTTACCAGCCAATCAAGAGCAGAACTCACAGTATTTTGGTAGGTGAGCAGCCAGAGTAGCCGTGACCAGAGCAGACCATGGGGAACCACAGCAGCAGCAGCAAGGTGGGCGTCTCGCAGCCCTCACTCACCTGGACACAAAGTTTTCCCAGGGAAAACAAACGACTTAAGAAATATGGCGCCACTTCTGACACTAAGGTGAGCAGCAACTTAAAAATATTTCTTATTCTTTTAAGAACTTTACCATTTTCAAAATATATAGAGTTTTAATAAAGGCTACATCTTCTAGGACAGAAGGAGAGAGTTACTTGCATTACAACTAATTAAGAAGCTTATAATGTATATACTGAAGATATACCTTACGGAAGTTGTGTTTTTTTCTTTGTGATAAGTGTATATACTGAGTGGTAGCAAGCATGTTTGGTTATTAGCAGACGAAGGATCGAGCCTTCATTGTCCCTTACACTGTAAAACCAACACTCTAAACGAGATATAACATATATCTTGACTCAGGAAATCGCAATAACACGAGTGCAAAAAAAAAAAAAAAATGTCACAGGTGAGGTTCGATCCCATGGCAAGTAAATCCTAAAATTCAAACTAGCAGTGCTAAAAACCACTGCAAGTGAGGAGGCAGTGGTGCTATAACTACTGGAGATGTGGAGGTAGTGGTACTACAACAACCGGAGACGTGACGACACGAGCAGAGTTCTGCTGCTGTACACAAGCAGAGTTCTGCTGCTGTACACAAGCAGAGTTCTGCTGCTATACCTATAGATAAATTTGAAACCTAGAAAAGTTATACATGATCAGAACATAAATGATTCTACTGAAACATGGCTCAGAAGCTCCTCTGATGCCGCTTAGAAAACCAATAAACTGGTTAGTTGGAGAAAACCCAGCTGCGCCGTAGCCTCAATATATAAATAAATGAACAATCGCTACGCGATCCGAGGATGGTATCCCAGTATTCCTTAACCCCAGTCCCCTGTGTCTCAGTGGATGCGACTGGAATAGTGCAGAGTGCGGTATATGTTGGTAATGTAATTAAATGTTATCGTTAAAGATTTGAAAGGAGTCGAAAGAGGTATTTACAGTCATCATACGAACACAAATATTTAAATTTCTGTAATAAAAATAGGATATATACACTCACCAAATCTAATTCAAATCTTTCAGAGGGGTCAAAGAGAGCAATATCCTAAAGTACACAAGCACATTAAGCTTGAAGCCACTCAGATGTTACTTTATCAAGTGATGATCATAGGAGGATGAAGAGGGTCACTTGCCATACCCAGAAATAATCGCATGAAAAATACTTAAAATTTTCCAATTTCTTAAAAAAAAAAAAAATAGCAAATTAGGCCTAAACAGGCCAAAATCAATCCTAACTTCTCTTTAAGTAAGACTGGCCAGCTTTTAATAAAGTAAATAAGTACTATAAGTAAGTAATAAGTTAGTAAATAAGTCTGAGGGTACTTAGATGTTATAGTTACATAAAAAATATTAATCTGATGTAACCCAGGATAACCAAGTCAAAAACTGTGACTTAATTTCAGATCAGAAAAAAAACATTCTCCATTTATCTGACAGAAACCAATTTGATCAATAAAACTGTCACATGATAACTTACACATCAAGAAATTGTCTACCTTTGAGGAAAACACATCAACACAAAGTTTCAAGCTGACCTGAAGATTCATTTCCCAGTTATTGCACAGAATCTAACAAAATTTGTGCCCAGACAGCCTGTACCCGGACACTGAAGTTTGATGCTGTTCATAATGCTTACATTTTAATCAGAGGAAAGCGCTAAACCCGTAGGGGGTCATATAACGTCCGTGGAATGGGAGGCATTCGATCCAAGCGATGTGGAGATAAGTTCAGATCCTTGGATCAAGAGCAGTATAATGCAACACTGTAAAATAATAATATATAATTTTGAGAGCACAGGTGTGGGAGGACACAGGTGTGGGCAGACACAGGTGTGGGTGGACGCAGGTGTGGGTGGGTACAGGTGTGGGAGGACACAGTGTGGGCGGACACAGATGTGGGCGGGCACAGTTGTGGGCGGGCACAGGTGTGGGCGGGCACAGGTGTGGGTGGGTACAGATGTGGGCGAACACAGGTGTGGGCGGGCACAGGTGTGAGCGGGCACAGGTGTGGGTGGGTACAGGTTTGGGCGGGCACAGGTGTGGGAGGACACAGGTGTGGGCAGACACAGGTGTGGGCGGTCACTGGTGTGGGCGGGCACAGGTGTGGAAGGGCACAGGTGTGGGCGGGCACAGGTGTGGGAGGGCACAGGTGTGGGTGGGCACTGGTGTGGGCGGGCACAGGTGTGGGTGGGCACTGGTGTGGGCGGACACAGGTGTGGGCGGGCACAGGTGTAGGTGGGCACTGGTGTGGGCGAGCACAGGTGTGGGCTGGCACAGGTGTGGGTGGGCACTGGTGTGGGCGGGCACAGGTGTGGGCGGGCACAGGTGTGGGCGGGCACATGTGTGGACGGACACAGGTGTTGGCGGGCACAGGTGTGGGCGGGCACAGGTGTGGGTGGGCAAAGGTGTGGGCGGGCACAGGTGTGGGCGGACACAGGTGTGGGCGGACACATGTGTGGGCGGGCACAGGTGTGGGCGGGCACAGGTGTGGGCGGGCACAGGTGTGGGCGGGCACAGATGTGGGCAGGCGCAGGTGTGGGCAGGCACAGGTGTGGGCGAGCACAGGTGTGGGCAGACACAGGTGTGGGCGGGCACAGGTGTGGGCAGGCACAGGTGTGGGCGGGCACATGTGTGGGCAGGCACAAGTCTGGGCAGGCACAGGTGTGGGCGGGCACAGGTGTGGGCAGGCACAGTTGTGTGCAGGCACAGGTGTGGGCGGGCACAGGTGTGGGCGGACACAGATGTGGGCAGGCACAGGTGTGGGTAGGCACAGGTGTGGGCAGGCACAGGTGTTAGCAGGCACAGGTGTGGGCAGGCGCAGGTGTGTGCAGGCACAGGTGTGGGCAGGCACAGGTGTGGGCAGGCACAGGTGTGGGCAGGCACAGGTGTGAGCAGGCACAGGTGTGGGTAGGCACAGGTGTGAGCAGGCACAGGTGTAGGCAGGCACAGGTGTGAGAAGGCACAGGTGTGGACAGGCACAGGTGTGAGCAGGCACAGGTGTGGGCGGGCACAGGTGTGGGCGGGCACAGGTGTGGGCGGGCACAGGTGTGGGCGGGCACAGGTGTGGGCGGGCACAGGTGTGGGTTGGCACTGGTGTGGGCTGCCACAGGTGTGGGCGGGCACAGGTGTGGGTGGGCACTGATGTGGGCGAGCACAGGTGTGGGCTGGCACAGGTGTGGGTGGGCACGGGTGTGGGCGGGCACAGGTGTGGGCGAGCACAGGTGTGGGCTGGCACAGGTGTGGGTGGGCACTGGTGTGGGCGGGCACAGGTGTGGGCGGGCACAGGTGTGGGCGGGCACATGTGTGGACGGACACAGGTGTTGGCGGGTACAGGTGTGGGCGGGCACAGGTGTGGGTGGGCACAGGTGTGGGCGGGCACAGGTGTGGGCGGACACAGGTGTGGGCGGACACATGTGTGGGCGGACACATGTGTGGGCGGACACAGGTGTAGGCGGGCACAGGTGTGGGCGGGCACAGGTGTGGGCAGGCACAGGTGTGGGCGGGCACAGGTGTGGGCGGGTACAGGTGTGGGCAGGCGCAGGTGTGGGCAGGCACAGGTGTGGGCGAGCACAGGTGTGGGTAGACACAGGTGTGGGCGGGCACAGATGTGGGCAGGCACAGGTGTGGGCGGGCACAGGTGTGGGCGGGTACAGGTGTGGGCAGGCACAGGTGTGGGCGAGCACAGGTGTGGGTAGACACAGGTGTGGGCGGGCACAGATGTGGGCAGGCACAGGTGTGGGCGGGCACAGGTGTGGGCAGGCACAAGTCTGGGCAGGCACAGGTGTGGGCGGGCACAGGTGTGGGCGGACACAGGTGTGGGCAGGCACAGGTGTGGGTAGGCACAGGTGTGGGCAGGCGCAGGTGTTAGCAGGCACAGGTGTGGGCAGGCGCAAGTGTGGGCAGGCACAGGTGTGGGCAGGCACAGGTGTGGGCAGGCACAGGTGTGGGCAGGCACAGGTGTGAGCAGGCACAGGTGTGGGCAGGCACAGGTGTGAGCAGGCACAGGTGTGGGCGGGCACAGGTGTAGGCGGGAACAGGTGTGGGCGGGCACAGGTGTGAGCAGGCACAGGTGTGGGCGGGCACAGGTGTGGGCAGGCACAGCTGTGAGCAGGCACAGGTGTGGGCAGGCACAGGTGTGGGCAGGCACAGGTGTGAGCAGGCACAGGTGTGGGCAGGCACAGGTGTGGGCAGGCACAGGTGTGAGAAAGCACAGGTGTGGGCAGGCACAGGTGTGAGCAGGCACAGGTGTGGGCGGGCACAGGTGTATGCGGGCTCAGGTGTGGGCAGGCACAGGTGTGGGCGTGCACAGGTGTGGGCGGGCACAGGTGTGGGCGGGCACAGGTGTGGGCAGGCACAGGTGTGGGCAGGCACAGGTGCGGGCAGGCACAGGTGTGGGCAGGCACAGGTGTTGGCAGGCACAGGTTTTGCAGGCACAGGTGTGGGCGGGCACAGGTGTGGGCAGGCACAGGTGTGGGCAGGCACAGGTGTGGGCAGGCACAGGTGTGAGCAGGCACAGGTGTGGGCAGGCACAGGTGTGAGCAGGCACAGGTGTGGGCAGGCACAGGTGTTAGCAGGCACAGGTGTGAGCAGGCACAGGTGTGAGCAGGCACAGTTGTGAGCAGGCACAGGTGTGAGCAGGCACAGGTGTGGGCAGGTACAGGTGTGAGCAGGCACAGGTGTGAGCAGGCACAGGTGTGAGCAGGCACAGGTGTGAGCAGGCACAGGTGTGAGCAGGCACAGGTGTGGGCGGGCACAGGTGTGAGCAGGCACAGGTGTGAGCAGGCACAGGTGTGAGCAGGCACAGGTGTGAGCAGGCACAGGTGTGTGCGGGCACAGGTGTGAGCAGGCACAGGTGTGAGCAGGCACAGGTGTGAGCAGGCACAGGTGTGAGCAGGCACAGGTGTGGGCGGGCACAGGTGTGAGCAGGCACAGGTGTGAGCAGGCACAGGTGTGGGCGGGCACAGGTGTGAGCAGGCACAGGTGTGAGCAGGCACAGGTGTGGGCGGGCACAGGTGTGAGCAGGCACAGGTGTGGGCGGGCACAGGTGTGAGCAGGCATAGGTGTGGGCGGGCACAGGTGTGAGCAGGCACAACCCTCATTATTAATGAAACAATATCCGGAAAATTTCTCAATAATTTTTTTATTTAAGTTTTAATTGAGATTTTTTATGTTTTTAATTATCTTAAGACTCTAAAAACTTGAAACACAGAATAATGATGATACGATGACAAAAATGATAATTGGTGATGATGATGATGATGATGATATCATTGTAAGGTGTCGTACTTAATATAGCACAGTAGTTATTCCCCGAGAGATGGGCACTAGTTTCTTCGGTAAACAATGCTTTTGTTCACAGGTATTGCCCCAGAGAATTCCCGGGCAGCGTCTGCGCCCTACGGAGAACGGTCACATTCTACAGACGAAAGGTACCATCTCCGCCCGACGGATGGCGGAGTTCCATCCTCCGCCCCACCCTGCCTTCCCGCCGCCCCTGGTTCTGCAGCAGCAGCAACAGCAACAGCAGCAGCACTCTGCCTCCATGACCACTCTACATTACCCACATCCGCACGACGAGCGCACAGCTGCCATACACGACCTCCGGTTTGGTCGTCCACCCTCTAAGAATTATGCCAGTGAGCCAGACTTGAGAGGGTCGTCCCCTCCCACCAGCGTTCCTTCGCCGCTTTCCCATACTATAATTAGTCAGTCGCCGACTAAGGGCAGAATAAAGTCAAAGAAAAAATATAAAGCTCCTCCGGTCCCTATCGGAGGGATAGGCGACTCCCATTCTCTTCCCCGTGGTGCAGAAAGGTCACATTCATTGGGAAATGTGGCTGTTCAGTCGAGCCAGGGTCAGTGGCCAGCCCCTTGTGCAGTTCATTTCGCTGATCACATTGCAAGCAGTCCTGAGCCGCTGAAACCCAAAGCTCGTAAAATGGGTCTCTTCCGGAAAAAGAACGAGTCTCGGCGATCTGCTATTGTGGATGACCATCGCAGTTCAGGAGAAGAACAGGAAAGAGTCCGAGCAGCTAGCGAGGACAGGCGTGCAGCCTCTCCAGCACGCTCCTCTCCACGAGAGGAGCTTCGCGAGAGAGCTCGGAGTTTAGACTCCCTTCAGCATGAGCTTCGTCGCTCCCCCGTATCTTCCACAGTGCCAGTTGCAACAACGAGCCTAACTCAACTTCACCAATCTCACGAACCTCGCTTGTGGACAACCATCGAAAGAGATTCCAGACGAGTAGTTTCCCAAGAGAGTGATTCAAGGCGAAGCAGCACCATCGAACGAGAATCTAGAAGGTCCAGTAGAGATTCCAAAAGGAGCAGCACATTGGAGAGAGATCCACAGAAAAGTTTCCGCAGGGTGAGCACCCTGGAGCGAAAAGTCGTGGAACGCAAGAATGGTGGAGGGGAGGGACGCGATAACTCCACTCCTTCGTCTTCCAGACGTGCCTCCCGCCTCGACTCCTATCGAGACAGCTCAACCCACCGTCGCTCGTCGTCTAGCGGGTCTCATCATGAATTAATTCCTGAAGAAAGTGAGACACGCAATGTTGCCGACGAGTGGAATGAGAATGAAGCAGAAATGATCAGTCAGAAAAAGAAAGGAAGTGCAAAGGAAACTGGTGATGACTGGGACAAAGTTGGACAAATCAACCAACGGAAGAAAATATCAGCAAGTCTTCAAGCCGAACTCTTGCAAACTGTGAACAATTTAAAGAAAACTTCTCCCGAACAAGAACCTAATCCATCCACACTAACAAGAAAAGGCAGAGAAAGTGAAAAACGCTCGTCTAAACCCACTCTGCTACCTTCCAAAAGCAATGATATTATTGAACACAATGAACAACCCAAAACTTTTTTTTTCGGAATGGAGCCAGAGGTGTTACGTGGCTCCCGAGGTGAGGCTAATTCAGGCCTTCATAAAATCAAGAACCAAGAAGAAGCAGTCAAGAATAAAAATCGGGAAGAAGTCCACATTACTGGCCAGGCTGTAGAATATACACGCCGCACGCTAGAACGTATTCAGAGGAGCCGCAGCCGCAGTGCTCGCAAGGAAGCTCAGAGAGGAAGCGATTCTCAACGCAAAGCCGTTGATGAGGCTGATAGTCGTAATTCTTCAAGTCAAATTGATCAGCGTAAGCTGTCTAGGGATGTAGAAGAATTTGCAGTAGCCATAGAACGTCACAAGATGCGACGGGCAGATGGCGAGAGATCAGCAAGTGGATCATCACGCCGTGAAGATGGAGGTTACCATTCCAGACAGAATTCCGGGAGTCTTTACTTGGATAATGAGCACGACGTTAGAGGAGAAGGTGAACTGTTTATGAACTTGAGACCGATACTCCCACGTCGCCAGCTTGAAATACCAAGATTTAGCCCAAATGCTGCCTGGCGGTCCCTGAGTCTTGAGCGTGCCAGTAGACACCAAGAAAAGCCTGACGAGAAACGAAGTAATGAAGAGCCAGATTCAGTGCATGAGGCAAGAATACAACGGTTCACTCGACCTACAGCTCCCCCTCGAGGCTCTGGTGAAAAATCTGCTGATTCTGGCATCTCTGGTGATGCTGGCAGCCCTGGGCCCACACATGAGTTTGAGCCTCTGATATCTACAGATAAAACAAAAAGCTCATCTGGTCCACTAGCAGCATCCTCTCCTGTAGCTTCAGGTCTGCCTGAGGTGAGGCGTACCTGGACACCCGCTCAAGACCTAGATGACAATAGTCTCGACAGCCACGGAGAGCACACTGATCTCCCAGAAGGACTTTCCACACCGCCAAAACTTACATCACGTTCAAACATGTTTCCGAAAACACTAGACCGGACACCTGAGGTAGAAACGGAAGCTGAATCACCAATTGAAATAGAAACTGTGTCGGAGCTCGTGTCTCCTGATAAGAAAGATCTCTGGCAAAAGCGTAAGAAGCGAAATGGTGTTGATATAATTCCTCAAAAATTCAACAGCTTACGTAAGCTGAAACGCACTGTAACAGGTGCCATCACAGGCCTGGGTCTCAAGAATCCTGTAGTGGAGGATTACCTTGAAAGCAGAACTCCAGATGAGCCCCAGATTCAGCAACATGGAGACGACCCCAACTGGCGAGACAACTGGTCCATGTCTCGTTCCATTCCAAACTCGCTTAACACATGCGAGGAACATGACACAGTCAGCAACTTATCCAGTACCAGGAATCCCAGGAGCAGATCAGAGTCTCGTCTGGTTAATGGAGGGGGCGAGAACTCTAACGAGGAAACACGGTCTCGAACTCCGTCTTACCTACAATACGGCAACCCGGGTCACATTATGTACCTCCCTGAGTATAACTCCCGACGGATGAGTCGCGGGGAGATGGGAAGTGAAGACGAAGCTGATCTTCGCCACAACACCTCACAGCATCACAGCCTCATGCGTTCCGTCAGACCAACAACGCCTGATCATGAACGCAAACCTCCGTCAGGTTGGTCCTTGGCATGAAGCATGAGTGTGGTTCCTATATACAAAGGAAATTGGGGCACGAGCTTATGAATATTATATGTTGGATAAAGTAAATAAAAATGACGGAAAATATAACAGCAAAAAAAACTAGAATGAAATTAGATATATAAGCATAGGGAAAAGATTGTTAAAATGGTGATGATATATATATACATATATATATATATACATATATATACATATATATATATACATATATATACATATATATATATATATATACATATATATATATACATATATATACATATATATATACAGTGGACCCCCGCTTAACGATCACCTCCAAATGCGACCAATTATGTAAGTGTATTTATGTAAGTGCGTTTGTATGTGTATGTTTGGGGGTCTGAAATGGACTAATCTACTTCACAATATTCCTTATGGGAAAAAATTCGGTCAGTACTGGCACCTGAACATACTACTGGAATGAAAAAAGTTCGTTAACCGGGGGTCCACTGTATATATATATATATATATATATATATACATATATATAGGAAAGGTTGGAGGGAGGGGGTAAAGGAGGTTTTGTGTGCGAGGGGCTTGGACTTCCAGCAGGCATGCGTGAGCGTGTTTGATAGGAGTGAATGGAGACAAATGGTTTTTAATACTTGACGTGCTGTTGGAGTGTGAGCAAAGTAACATTTATGAAGGAGTTCAGGGAAACCGGCAGGCCGGACTTGAGTCCTGGAGATGGGAAGTACAGTGCCTGCACTCTGAAGGAGGGGTGTTAATGTTGCAGTTTAAAAACTGTAGTGTAAAGCACCCTTCTGGCAAGACAGTGATGGAGTGAATGTTGGTGAAAGTTTTTCTTTTTCGGGCCACCCTGCCTTGGTGGGAATCGGCCAGTGTGATAATAAAATAATATATATATATATGTATATATATATATATATATATATATGTATATATATATATATATATGTATATATATACATATATATATATATATGTATATATGTGTATATATATATATATGTATATATATACATATATATATATATATGTATATATGTGTATATATATATATATGTATATATATATATATGTATATATATCTATATATATATATGTATATATATATATATATATATATATATATATATATATATATATATATATATATATATATATATATATATATATATACTTCCCACTTCCACCCCTCCTTCAGAGTGCAGGCACTGTACTTCCCATCTCCACCCCTTCTTCAGAGTGCAGACACTGTACTTCCCACCTACAGGACTCAAGTCGGGCCTGCCGGTTTTCCTGAATCAGTTCATAAATGTTACCTTGCTCACACTCCAACAGCACATCAAGTCCTAGAAACTACTTGTCTCCACTCTAATGTACTCACGCATGCTCGCTAGAAGTCCAAGCCCCTCGCACACAAAATCTTAACCCTCCCTCCAACCTTTCCTAGAACGATCCCTACCCAGCCTTCCTTCTATTATAGATTTATATGCTCTCCAAGTCATTCTATTTTTTCCACCCTCTCTAAATTCCCGAACACCTCAATAACTTCTCCTTACCCTCTGGAAAATACTTGTAATAACCCCGCACCACTTCTTAATTTCCATTTCTCTGCATTACATTCACAATGCACATTACCCTGAGCCACATCTCCACTGCTTCCAACCTTCTCCTTGTTGCAACATTTATCACCCATACTTTACACCCATATAAGATCGTTGGTAAAACTATACTCTCATACATTCCCTTCTTTGCTTCTATGGATAACAGACTCCACAGACTCCTTAGTGCACCATTCACCATTTTTCCCATCGTCATTTCTATGATTCACCTCGTCTTTCATAGACCTGTCTGCTGGCAAATCCACTCCTAAATATCTGAATACATTCACTTTCTCCCTCTTCCGTCCGTCTAATCTGATATACAATCTTTCATTACCTAATTTTTTTATCCTTATCACCTTATTCTTTCCTATGTTCACTTTTAATTTTTCCACTTTTACTGACCCTCCCAAACTCGTCCATCAAACCTCTGCAACTTCTCTTCAGAATCTCCCAAAAGCACAGTGTCATCAGCAAAAACATCAGCGACAACTCCCATTTTGTGTTGGATTCTTTATCTTTTAATTCTGCACCTCTTGCCAACACCCTGAGGTCTACTTTTACTGGGAAACAATCTCCCCTCTCTCCTACATATTCTAACCTGAGCCTAACCATTGGAGCATTTGGCTCGCAATCGAAGGGACCAAGTTCGATTCCCAGGCGGTAGGAGAAACACATTTTTATTTTACGTTTGCTGCCCCTGTTCACCGAGAAAGTTAATTGGTACCCAGGTGTTAATCGACTTTTTCGGGTCCAATCAGGAGTGGTGGTGGTAGTATACCTTATATAGAGCTGGGTTTTAAAATGATCTGAACTTGGATAAAATTACATTATACTGTGCATAAAAGAAACTTATTTGGGAATCTTTCTGCATTGTACCTGAAGGAGACATGCTGTTCTAGTGTTTAGCTTGGCTGTAGCACTGTCTAATATTGTTTGTGTTACAGATTACCATGATACCAGTGTATAATGGTCTGTAAAACTGATTCAGGTGACGAGGATCCACCACTCCCAGAGACCTACCACGGACCAACATCCTTGCCACCTTCCACACACAGCACCCACGCCGCTCTGGCTGCCGCCAGAAAGGCCAGAGGCAAGAAGTTTTCCTACCAAAGCACTGTCAGAGTCCTGGAGAAGAGGAAGCTGGAGGAGAAGTTGGCTAGGGAGGTCGCTGAGAAGGAGACACAGAGGCTGAAGGAAACAGAAGCCATGAAAAAGGTTAGAATTGATCTAGTGTGCTCACTGTTCAACGTCCCTACGACCAGTTCATCAATGTTTTGTACAAACTTCACATATCAGCTTGTTCAAATCACATTTATATCACAGTTTCTTGCGTGTGTTAAAAATATTCTTTTTTTTTTCATTTCCATTAAGGAATAATTATTATGGACCATTTCAAACTTCAAGAATCAAAGTTACAGTGTAGCAGCATGCTGTACACACGAGTGACAGTGTAGCAGCATGCTGTACACACGAGTGACAGTGTAGCACCATGCTGTATACACGAGTGAGTGTAGCAGCAATCTGTACACACGAGTGACAGTGTAGCAGCATGCTGTATTCACGAGTGACAGTGTAGCAGCATGCTGTACACACGAGTGACAGTGTAGCAGCATGCTGTACACACGAGTGACAGTGTAGCACCATGCTGTATACACGAGTGAGTGTAGCAGCAATCTGTACACACGAGTGACAGTGTAGCAGCATGCTGTATTCACGAGTGACAGTGTAGCAGCATGCTGTACACACGAGTGACAGTGTAGCAGCATGCTGTACACACGAGTGACAGTGTAGCACCATGCTGTATACACGAGTGAGTGTAGCAGCAATCTGTACACACGAGTGACAGTGTAGCAGCATGCTGTATTCACGAGTGACAGTGTAGCAGCATGCTGTACACACGAGTGACAGTGTAGCAGCATGCTGTACACACGAGTGACAGTGTAGCACCATGCTGTATACACGAGTGAGTGTAGCAGCAATCTGTACACACGAGTGACAGTGTAGCAGCATGCTGTATTCACGAGTGACAGTGTAGCAGCATGCTGTACACACGAGTGACAGTGTAGCAGCATGCTGTATTCACGAGTGACAGTGTAGCAACATGCTGTACACACGAGTGACAGTGTAGCACCATGCTGTATACACGAGTGACAGTGTAGCACCATGCTGTATACACGAGTGACAGTGTAGCAGCAATCTGTACACACGAGTGACAGTGTAGCAGCATGCTGTATTCACGAGTGACAGTGTAGCAGCATGCTGTATACACGAGTGACAGTGTAGCAGCATGCTGTATACACGAGTGACAGTGTAGCACCATGCTGTATACACGAGTGACAGTGTAGCAGCAATCTGTACACACGAGTGACAGTGTAGCAGCATGCTGTATTCACGAGTGACAGTGTAGCAGCATGCTGTATACACGAGTGACAGTGTAGCACCATGCTGTATACACGAGTGACAGTGTAGCACCATGCTGTATACACGAGTGACAGTGTAGCAGCAATCTGTACACACGAGTGACAGTGTAGCAGCATGCTGTATTCACGAGTGACAGTGTAGCAGCATGCTGTACACACGAGTGACAGTGTAGCAGCATGCTGTATACACGAGTGTTCATACTGTACACACCTGTTCATGCTGTACACACAGATATTCATGCTGTGCACACAAGTGTTCATGTAGGGTAAACTACAACATAGCCATTTATAAATAATATTACATAACAACATAACATTGCAAGAACACTAATGATCTGTTGTGTGAGATCAGTTACTCTTGTTGAGCAGCTGATGAACGAATAGTGCACTGAGAGCCCTCTGGCACTCATGTGCGAAACATCTGCGCTTCCTCTCACTGGCACTGTGTATGACGCTGGCACTGTGCATGACACCAGCACTGTGTATGACACCAGCACTGTGTATGATGCCAGCACTGTGTATGACACCAACACTGTGTATGACACCAGCACTGTGTATGACACCAGCACTGTGTATGACACCAGCACTGTGTATGACGCTGGCACTGTGCATGACACCAGCACTGTGTATGACACCAGCACTGTGTATGACACCAGCACTGTGTATGACACCAACACTGTGTATGACACCAGCACCAGCACTGTGTATGACACCAACACTGTGCATGACACCAGCACTGTGTATGACACCAGCAGTGTATGACACCAACACTGTGTATGACACCAACACTGTGCATGACACCAACACTGTGTATGACACCAGCACTGTGTATGACACCAACACTGTGCATGACACCAGCACTGTGTATGACACCAGCACTGTGTATGACACCAACACTGTGTATGACACCAACACTGTGCATGACACCAGCACTGTGTATGACACCAGCACTGTGTATGACACCAACACTGTGTATGACACCAACACTGTGTATGACACCAGCACTGTGTATGACACCAACAATGTGTATGACACCAGCACTGTGTATGACACCAGCACTGTGTATTGCACCAGCACTGTGTATGACACCAACACTGTGTATGACACCAGCACTGTGTATGACACCAGCACTGTGTATTACACTAACACTGTGTATGACACCAACACTGTGTATGACACCAGCACTGTGTATGACACCAGCACTGTGTATGACACCAGCACAGTGCATGACAACAACACTGTGTATAACACCAGCACTGTATATGACACCAACACTGTGTATGACACCAACACTGTGTATGACACCAGCACTGTGTATGACACCAACAATGTGTATGACACCAGCACTGTGTATGACACCAGCACTGTGTATTGCACCAGCACTGTGTATGACACCAACACTGTGTATGACACCAGCACTGTGTATGACACCAGCACTGTGTATTACACTAACACTGTGTATGACACCAACACTGTGTATGACACCAGCACTGTGTATGACACCAGCACTGTGTATGACACCAGCACAGTGCATGACAACACCACTGTGTATAACACCAGCACTGTATATGACACCAACACTGTGTATGACACCAGCACCGTGTATGACACCAGCACTGTGCATGACACCAACACTGTGTATGACACCAGCACTGTGTATGACACCAGCACTGTGTATGACACTAGCACTGTGTATGACACCAACACTGTGTATGACACCAACACTGTGTATGACACCAGCGCTGTGTATGACACAAGCACTGTGTATGACTCCAGCACTGTGTATGACACCAGGACTGTGTATGACACTAGTACTGTGTATGACTCCGGTACTGTGTATGACACCAGCACTGTGTATGACACCAGCACTGTGTATGGCACCAGCACTGTGTATGACTCCAGCACTGTGTATGACTCCAGTACTCTGTATGACACCAGCACTGTGTATGACGCCAGCACTGTGTATGACACCATCACTGTGTATGACACCAGCACTGTGTATGACTCCAGTACTGTGTATGACACCAGCACTGTGTATGACACCAGCACTGTGTATGACGCCAGCACTGTGTATGACACCATCACTGTGTATGACACCAGCACTGTGTATGACTCCAGTACTGTGTATGACACCAGCACTGTGTATGACTCCAGCACTGTGTATGACTCCAGCACTGTGTATGACACCAGCACTGTGTATGACTCCAGCACTGTGTATGACTCCAGCACTGTGTATGACACCAACACTGTGTATGACTCCAGCACTGTGTATGACTCCAGCACTGTGTATGACACCAACACTATGTATGACTCCAGCACTGTGTATGACTCCAGCACTGTGTATGATGCCAGCACTGTGTATGACACCAACACTGTGTATGACTCCAGCACTGTGTATGACACCAGCACTGTGTATGACTCCAGCACTGTGTATGACTCCAGCACTGTGTATGACTCCAGCACTGTGTATGACACTAGTACTGTGTATGACACCAGCACTGTGTATGACACCAGCACTGTGTATGACTCCAGCACTGTGCATGACTCCAGCACTGTGTATGACACCAGCACTGTGTATGACACCAGCACTGTGTATGACTCCAGCACTGTGTATGACTCCAGCACAGTGTATGACACCAGCACTGTGTATGACTCCAACACTGTGTATGACTCCACCACTGTGTATGACTCCAGCACTGTGCATGACACCAGCACTGTGTATGACTCCAGCACTGTATATGACTCCAGCACTGTGTATGACTCCAGCACTGTGTATGACTCCAGCACTGTGTATGACTCCAGCACTGTGTATGACACCAGCACTGTGTATGAATCCAGCACTGTGTATGACTCCAGCACTGTGTATGACTCCAGCACAGTGTATGACACCAGCTCTGTGTATGACTCCAGCACTGTGTATGACACCAGCACTGTGTATGACTCCAGCACTGTGTATGACTCCAGCACTGTGTATGACTCCAGCACTGTGTATGACACCAGCACTGTGTATGACTCCAGCACTGTGTATGACTCAGCACTGTGTATGACTCCAGCACTGTGTATGACACCAGCACTGTGTATGACTCCAGCACTGTGTATGACACCAGCACTGTGTATGACACCAGCACTGTGTATGACACCAGCACTGTGTATGACTCCAGCACTGTGTATGACACCAGCACTGTGTGACACCAGCACTGTGTATGACTCCAGCACTGTGTGTGACACCAGCACTGTGTATGACACCAGCACTGTGTATGACACCAGCACTGTGTATGACTCCAGCACTGTGTATGACACCAGCACTGTGTATGACTCCAGCACTGTGTATGACTCCAGCACTGTGTATGACACCAGCACTGTGCATGACTCCAGCACTGTGTATGACACCAGCACTGTGTATGACTCCAGCACTGTTTATGACACCAGCACTGTGTATGACACCAACACTGTGTATGACTCCAGCACTGTGTATGACACCAGCACTGTGTATGACTCCAGCACTGTGTATGACACCAGCACTGTGTATGACACCAGCACTGTGTGTGACACCAGCACTGTGTATGACTCCAGCACTGTGTATGACACCAGCACTGTGTATGACTCCAGCACTGTGTATGACACCAGCACTGTGTATGACACCAGCACTGTGTATGACTCAGCACTGTGTATGACTCCAGCACTGTGTATGACACCAGCACTGTGTATGGCTCCAGCACTGTGTATGACACCAGCACTGTGTATGACACCAGCACTGTGTATGACACCAGCACTGTGTATGACACCAGCACTGTGTATGACGCCAGCACTGTTTATGACACCAGCACTGTGTATGACACCAGCACTGTGTATGACACCAGCACTGTGTATGACACCAATACTTTTAACTGTTCTGTAACTTTCATGATGAACAGAAGTCAGAATATCGTAGCATAATCTATCCTTATTAAACTCCAAAAATAATAATTATTGTTCCTATTACACATCTCAAAAGTGCAGTAAACCCGTGTTCATAATACGACACAAACTGGAGAGAAAATTAACGAGTCTCTGTCCGTTCCAAACTTGATAATGATCTAAGACGGGTGAAGTCATCATCTAAGGGTGAAGTCATTATCTAATGTCACCTGTGACTGTTGAATTCGTTGCAAATGCAACCTGGACGTCTATGGAATGCGGTATATGAGCCGTAATGATATACTGATTTTATTATACACATTTTGGGTGAACAGTTCAGTTTTAAATGATTAAGATGAGTGTGCAACAGTTTGGTATCTTTATTGTCGAAACATGTCGCCTGGGCAGCAGGCTTCTTCAGTCGAAATACAAAGACAACAGAAGTAGTGAAGTAGATACGAAGTGATCAGTCCGTCACCCTAGGTGTGTTCAGCTCATAGTTTCGATCAGTGAGGTTGAGGAATGATCACCTGAAACCTATCTTTACCATTTCTTCTGCTGTTTTCTGTTTTCCGACTGAAAAATCTTGCTAAGTAGGCGAAATACCTCGCCAGTACGAGTTGTCTTACTCACTAACGTATCGGTATTGTATACCTTCAAAATAATTTCGGTGTTAGTTACAAGACTGTTACTGCAGGTGGAGGAAGAATTCCAGAAGAAGAGGGAGAGAGAGAAGAAGAAAGTGAAACAGCAGCTAAAGCTGTTCCAGATGCAGCAGCAGCAACAACAGCACACCAACAGAGACACACACAACCACTCTTACTCCAGTGACGACCACGCCCCCTCGTCCTACTCCTCAGAGCAGAACGAAGTGTCTAGCCAGGCCTCGTCCCAGCCGCCTCCCGTACCTCGCTCCCCACTACCTCAGGTTCGTCCTTTCCTCCCTGTCTCGCTCCCCACCACCTCAAGTTCATCTTCTTTCTGCCTCGCACTCTCTACTTCCGGTTCTCCCTTATGCCTTGTTCCTTATGCCTTGTTCCCTACCCAAGATACATCCTAGCCTTTCTGGCCTCTATCCTCACCACCCGAAATATCTTGTTTACTTACCTGCTTCCATCCTGTCCACCCCAGATACCTTCTTACCTCCTACCTAGTTTCTCACCATCCTAGATACCTCGTTGCCTCCTACGTAGTTTCCCACTACCCCAGGTGTATCATTACCTCCCTACCTCGTTTCTTACCACCCCAGATACCTCATTACCTCTTTGCCTTGTTCCCCATCGCCGCAGGTACGTCCCTAAACCACCCCTGCCTCGCTCTCCTCCACCCCAGGTACATTCTTACTTTGCTTTCTTCTACTCTTTTGTCTTTCTGTTAATAATTTTATATATAAATGTCCCATCCTACATATAATTTATAACATAATTTTTGGCCAGCTGTCAAGCTCACAGAGTGGAAGCTGATTCCAATGAATCAGGAGAGCTTAGTCAGGGAAGATTCTATAAATACAGTATTCTGTAAATATTACGTGTGTTACTGATGGAGAGAAATAACATAACATACCGACACATGGAAAAGCCCATTGAGTTGGCAAAACCTTGTCCATTTCCACTGTTTAAAGCTCTTTCGTAGGCATTTAGTAACTATAAGCAATAAGTAATTAGGAAATGTGCTGTGTTTGACAAATTAATTGTTGATGGTGATATTTAATTTACAGGTGTACTCTCCCTTCACCTCTCTCCCTCCCGAGTTACCTATGGAGGCTTCTCCTGGTCTTCTCTCTGGTCTTAAGAACTGGGTTCGAGGGAGGAAGGAGAGTCGTTCCTCCACCTCTTCTACAACCCTCACGTCCGCTCCAAGGCAGGAGCCTGACGGTGCCCCAGCCTCCTCTTCGAGAAGTACCAGTGATGACTGTAGCGGCTCTGGGTCCTCATCGCGAAAAGATATTCCAGAACACAGTGAACAAAAGCAAAAGTTTCGCTCCGAAATCATCGCTGCCTCTAGAAAACGCAACGCAGACAACCCCATCATCCAAGGCAGCCCCGCTGCAACCAAACACATCTCCGGCATCCAAGGCAGCCCTAGCCCTTCTACCAAACACAACTATTCTGGCATACAAGACAGCCCATCTACAAAACACAAAAACTTGGGTGTGCAAGGCAGCCCTGCTGCCAAGCACATCAACTCTGGTGTCCAAGACAGCCCTGCTTCTAGGCATAGCAACAAACAGAGGAAGAACATATATAACCACCTCAACGAAATAGCTGAACGTGAGGCAAAACGATCACTGCACAAGAATTACCAACAGGAAACACAGTTACACCACCAGAAACACAAGAAGCATCGGAACCAGAAGGATGAACTGCGGCGCTCCCAGTCTCCTGATGTCCGCAGGCTGATGCAAGAGCTACCAGAACTGCATCAGGAGCGGCGAGAGTACAGAGAATACCGCAGTCCTTCACGCCATTCCTATTCACCAACTGTTAACATACCCAACAGTGAGTATCTCTTCACCATCTATCACATTGTCAGTGCCACTGAGTTATTTTTCTAGGCCATTTTTGACGAGTTCAATTTCACTGAAAGAGGCCATGTGATATGAAACAGTGATGCTAGGTTTACCCCTAAACTTTCTCTTTTACTGGGTCACTTAGGTCCCCCTGCCTCTATCAGCCCCAGTAAGAGTAGCAGCAACTATCGTCGAGAGTTTTGTCACGGCAACACCCAGGTGCTGGGTCCCACTGTGGTGTCGGTGACGGTCAAGCGCACAGACCAGAGTGACAGACATTCTAGGTGAGTGTGCCCATGACGGGCCATTACCGTCATCCTTGTTATGTCTGCTCATGTATAGATGTGTGAAAATAGTATACTACTCTCTAACCAGGATCAGTTTCAACTAGGATTTAGGAATGATTTAAAGATATCGACAACACTGTTTTGCTTCTGTGGGTTGGGTCATTAAGCAATTGACGAGTTATTTATGCATCGTTCCAGTCACGGTATTGTGCTTTTTTATTCTCTCTATTCGGGTTACTGTGTATAACGACTCCTCTCTAGAGCGTACACTGTCTTAGGTTGTATCTCTTGTCCTGTTTCAGTAATAGCATTCATAAGATACAGGAAAATCCATTCTTACTGAGAAGAAAATATTTTTAAGCTGATGACAATGAAATTGTGGCAGAACATTTTATTTTTAAGAATAAAAGTTAAAATTCAGTATGTGACTGTAATATCAGCAGGAAAATGTTTCCTTGCTGGAATGGGTTGTGCTTTTATGTTTAAGTTCTAAATGCAACGAACGTGACTGCAGGCACTCTAGTGACGACCGACGGTCAGTGGGAAGCAGCGGCGTCCACCGCAGCGCCTCCGTCGACATCTTGGAGACAGGTTCCTGTTCCTCCTCCTCCACCGCTCGCCACCACCACCATTCTTCCCAACATCTTGCTGACGCCTCACTCAGTCACAACTACGGCAGGGTCAGTATACAGTCAAAATGCTCTTTTTAAACGACTTTGTTCGTGTCAGTGTATCTGTTTGACTTGGTTCTTGCCAACAAAGATTCACTAATTAATAATCTTGAGGTTAATGATGAACTTGGGGAAAGTGATCACAAATCACTTAGTTTCAATATATCATGGGATTACCTAGATAACTGCAGTCAAATCTGTCCCAGATTTTCGCTTGGCCGACTTCATGGGACTGAAAAATTACCTGGGTGGGCTAAATTGGGATGACCTGACTATGGGTCAGGTAAGTGATCTTGGTTGCCAATATGTCGTTTTTCAGAGCATAGTTCTAGCTGCCCAGACAACTTTTGTTCCGAGTAGGGAAATTAGATCTAACAAAAATGATCCCAAATGGATGAACAATAGATTAAAACATCTCATTGGTCAAAAGAGAGGCACATATAGGAGTATCAAAATAGGAGATGGACAGTTAAGAAATCAATATATTCAGTTAAAGAGAGAAATAAAGAAAGGAATAAGAAAAGCAAAAAGGGATTACGAGGCTAAGGTCGCAAGGGATTCAAAGGGTTCTTTCAGGTAAACAGAATTAAGATTAGGGGCAAGACTGGCCCACTTAAGAGTAACTCTGGTCAGATCACTGACAGTGATAAGGATATGTGTGAAATTCTCAATACCTACTTCCTCTCAGTTTTCACCCAGGAAAATACTAGAGATATTCCTGAAATAATAGATTATGTAGAACAGGATGATAATAAACTATGCACGATTACGGTAACTAGTGACATGGTCCTCAGACAAATAGAGAAACTAAAACCTAACAGATCCCCAGGCCCTGATGAACTGTTTGCAAGAGGAACTTAGCATACCTTTGGCTAATCTTTTTTAACATATCACTACAAACTGGCATAGTGCCTGATAAGTGGAAAATGGCAAATGTAATACCTATTTATAAGGCAGGTGACAGGTCCTTGGCTTCGAACTATAGACCAATAAGCTTTACCTCCATAGTGGGGAAATTTATGGAATCAATAATTGCCGAAGCAATTCGTAGCCATCTTGATAGGCACAGACTGATTAATGAATCTCAACACGGTTTTACAAAGGGGCGTTCCTGTTTTACGAATTTACTAACTTTTTTCACTAAGATGTTTGAGGAGGTAGATCATGGTAATGAATATGATATTGTGTATATGGACTTCAGTAAGTCTTTCGATAGAGTTCCACATAAGAGGCTATTGAGGAAATTTAAGGCACACGGAATAGGAGGAGAATTTTTTTCCTGGGTAGAGGCATGGCTGACAAATAGGCAGCAAAGAGTTTGCATAAATGGGGAGAAATCAGAATGGGGTCACGTCACAAGCGGTGTTCCTCGGGGGTCAGTGTTGGGCCCATTGTTGTTCACAATTTACATAAACGACATAGATGAGGGAATAAATAGCGACATAAGCAAATTTGCTGATGACACCAAAATAGGCCGTCCAATTCATTCTAATGAGGACACTAGAGCACACCAGGATGATTTGAATAGACTGATGCACTGGTCGGAGAAGTGGCAGATGCAGTTTAATATAGACAAATGCAAAGTTCTAAATGCTGGACAGGAAAATAACCATGTGACATATAAACTAAATAATGTAGATCTTAATACTACTGATTGCGAAAAGGATTTAGGAGTTCTGGTTAGCAGTAATCTGAAAACAAGACAACAGTGCATTAGTGTTCGCAATAAAGCTAACAGAATTCTTGGCTTTATATCTAGAAGTATAAATAATAGAAGTCCTCAGGTTGTTCTTCAACTCTATATAACCTTGGTTAGGCCTCATTTATACTAGGCTGCTCAGTTTTGGTCACCGTATTACAGAATGGATATAAATGCTCTGGAAAACGTACAGAGGAGGATGACAAAGATGATCCCATGTATCAGAAATCTTCCCTATGAGGATAGACTGAGGACCCTGAATCTGCACTCTCTCGAAAGGCGTAGAATTAGGGGGGATATGATCGAGGTGTATAAATGGAAAACAGGAATAAATGAAGAGGATGTAAATAGCGTGCTGAAAATTTCCAGGCAAGACAGGACTCGCAGCAATGGTTTCAAGTTGGAAAAATTCAGATTCAGGAAGTATATAGGAAAGCACTGATTTGGTAATAGAGTTGTGGATGAGTGGAACAAACTCCCGAGTACAGTTATTCAGGCTAAAACGTTGTGTAGTTTTAAAAATAGGCAAGATAAATACATGAGTGGGTGTGGGTGGGTGTGAGTTAGACCTGACTAGCTTGTGCTGCTGGGTCTGGTGCAGTACTCCTTCCTTGAGCGGAGGTGACCAGACTGGGTGGGTCATTGGGCTTATCCGGGGCGGGGGAGACATGGACCTGCCCTGCATGGGTCAGTAGGCCTGCTGCAGTGTTCCTTCTTTCTTATGTTCTTATGTTACAGTAAATCAATATTCAACGTAAATCTGTAAAATTATCTCTTTGTTTTGTATTTGCAGACTCTAGAACATTGAGAAGTGCAAAATAACCCTTAAGATCTCTGGTAATTATAATGATTATGAAAGCAGTAATCTCACTAAGATCCCCATTGGTAACTGTAGGTTACCAGTAGTCTCTTTCAAGGGTCGCCGCCCCCTTTGGTCTGGTCCCAGACCAGGTGTCTTGTGGTCTGGTCCCAGACCAGGTGTCTTGTGGTCTGGTCCCAGACCAGGTGTCCTGGTTGCTGGCCTAATCCATCAGGCAAATAATTTCATTAAATAAATAATTTTCAGATCATCCCTTGAACTAAAGGACACTGATGAACACTGAAGGACACTGATGAACACTGAAGGACACTGATGAACACTGAAGGACACTGATGAACACTGAAGGACACTGATGAACACTGAAGGACACTGATGAACACTGAAGGACACTGATGAACACTGAAGGACACTGATGAACACTGAAGGACACTGATGAACACTGAAGAACACTGATAAACACTTAAGAACACTGATAAACACTTAAGAACATTGATAAACACTTAAGAACACTGATAAACACTTAAGAACATTGATAAACACTTAAGAACATTGATAAACTCTTAAGAACACTGATAAACACTTAAGAACACTGATAAACACTTAAGAACACTGATAAACACTTAAGAACATTGATAAACACTTAAGAACATTGATAAACACTTAAGAACACTGATAAACACTTAAGAACATTGATAAACACTTAAGAACACTGATAAACACTTAAGAACACTGATAAACTCTTAAGAACACTGATAAACACTTAAGAACACTGATAAACTCTTAAGAACACTGATAAACACTTAAGAACACTGATAAACTCTTAAGAACACTGATAAACACTTAAGAACACTGATAAACACTTAAGTACACTGATAAACTCTTAAGAACACTAATAAACACTTAAGAACACTGATAAACTCTTAAGAACACTGATAAACACTTAAGAACACTGATAAACACTTAAGAACACTGATAAACACTTAAGAACACTGATAAACTCTTAAGAACACTAATAAACACTTAAGAACACTGATAAACACTTAAGAACACTGATAAACACTTAAGAACATTGATAAACACTTATGAACACTGATAAACACTTAAGAACATTGATAAACACTTATGAACACTGATAAACACGTAAGTGCACTGATAAACACTTAAGAACACTGATAAACACTTAAGAACACTGATAAACACTTAAGAACATTGATAAACACTTATGAACACTGATAAACACGTAAGTGCACTGATAAACACTTAAGAACACTGATAAACACTTAAGAACACTGAAGAATACTGATAAACACATAAGAGAACTAATAGATTCTTTAAGTAAAGTACAAAACCCGTGTTGTTCATACAGTACGGCTGCCTGATGAACACTGATGAACGTTGATGAATACACTAAAACACGAGAAACCAAGTGTTTTTAATCATTCGCTCAACAGACAGTTTGATAAAGCAATTTATATTGGTCTATTTGCATATTACCATTCATCAGTTACATATTACCATTCATCAGTTGCATATTACCATTCATCAGTTACATATTACCATTCATCAGTTACATATTACCATTCATCAGTTACATATTACCATTCATCAGTTGCATATTACCATTCATCAGTTACATATTACCATTCATCAGTTACATATTACCATTCATCAGTTACATATTACCATTCATCAGTTACATATTACCACTCATCAGTTACATATTACCATTCATCAGTTACATATTACCATTCATCAGTTACATATTACCATTCATCAGTTACATATTACCATTCATCAGTTGCATATTACCATTCATCAGTTACATATTACCATTCATCAGTTACACATTACCATTCATCAGTTGCATATTACCATTCATCAGTTACATATTACCATTCATCAGTTACATATTACCATTCATCAGTTACATATTACCATTCATCAGTTGCATATTACCATTCATCAGTTACATATTACCATTCATCAGTTACACATTACCATTCATCAGTTGCATATTACCATTCATCAGTTACATATTACCATTCATCAGTTACATATAACCATTCATCAGTTACATATTACCATTCATCAGTTGCATATTACCATTCATCAGTTACATATTACCATTCATCAGTTGCATATTACCATTCATCAGTTACATATTACCATTCATCAGTTGCATATTACCATTCATCAGTTACATATTACCATTCATCAGTTGCATATTACCATTCATCAGTTACATATTACCATTCATCAGTTGCATATTACCATTCATCAGTTACATATTACCATTCATCAGTTGCATATTACCATTCATCAGTTACATATTACCATTCATCAGTTACATATTACCATTCATCAGTTACATATTACCATTCATCAGTTGCATATTACCATTCATCAGTTACATATTACCATTCATCAGTTGCATATTACCATTCATCAGTTACATATTACCATTCATCAATTGCATATTACCATTCATCAGTTACATATTACCATTCATCAGTTACATATTACCATTCATCAGTTACATATTACCATTCATCAGTTACATATTACCACTCATCAGTTACATATTACCACTCATCAGTTACATATTACCATTCATCAGTTACATATTACCATTCATCAATTGCATATTACCATTCATCAGTTACATATTACCATTCATCAGTTACATATTACCATTCATCAGTTACATATTACCATTCATCAATTGCATATTACCATTCATCAGTTACATATTACCATTCATCAGTTACATATTACCATTCATCAATTGCATATTACCATTCATCAGTTACATATTACCATTCATCAGTTACATATTACCACTCATCAGTTACATATTACCACTCATCAGTTACATATTACCATTCATCAGTTACATATTACCATTCATCAATTGCATATTACCATTCATCAGTTACATATTACCATTCATCAGTTACATATTACCATTCATCAGTTACATATTACCATTCATCAATTGCATATTACCATTCATCAGTTACATATTACCATTCATCAGTTACATATTACCATTCATCAATTGCATATTACCATTCATCAGTTACATATTACCATTCATCAGTTACATATTACCATTCATCAGTTACATATTACCATTCATCAATTGCATATTACCATCATCAATTGCATATTACTATTCATCAATTGCATATTACCATTCATCAGTTGCATATTACCATTCATCAGTTACATATTACCATTCATCAATTGCATATTACCATTCATCAATTGCATATTACCATTCATCAGTTACATATTACCACTCATCAGTTACATATTACCATTCATCAATTGCATATTACCATTCATCAGTTACATATTACCATTCATCAATTGCATATTACCATCATCAATTGCATATTACCATTCATCAATTGCATATTACCATTCATCAGTTGCATATTACCATTCATCAGTTGCATATTACCATTCATCAGTTACATATTACCATTCATCAATTGCATATTACCATCATCAATTGCATATTACTATTCATCAATTGCATATTACCATTCATCAGTTGCATATTACCATTCATCAGTTACATATTACCATTCATCAATTGCATATTACCATCATCAATTGCATATTACCATTCATCAATTGCATATTACCATTCATCAGTTACATATTACCATTCATCAGTTGCATATTACCATTCATCAGTTACATATTACCATTCATCAGTTGCATATTACCATTCATCAGTTACATATTACCATTCATCAGTTGCATATTACCATCATCAATTGCATATTACCATTCATCAATTGCATATTACCATTCATCAGTTACATATTACCATTCATCAGTTGCATATTACCATTCATCAGTTACATATTACCATTCATCAGTTGCATATTACCATTCATCAGTTGCATATTACCATTCATCAGTTACATATTACCATTCATCAGTTACATATTACCATTCATCAGTTACATATTACCATTAATCAATTGCATATTACCATTCATCAGTTACATATTACCATTCATCAGTTACATATTACCATTCATCAGTTACATATTACCATTCATCAGTTACATATTACCATTCATCAGTTACATATTACCATTAATCAATTGCATATTACCATTCATCAGTTACATATTACCATTCATCAGTTACATATTACCATTAATCAATTGCATATTACCATTCATCAGTTACATATTACCATTAATCAATTGCATATTATCATTAATTAATTGCATATTACCATTAATCAATTGCATATTACCATTCATCAATTGCATATTACCATTCATCAGTTGCATGTTACCATTCATCAGTTACATATTACCATTCATCAGTTACATATTACCATTCATCAGTTGCATGTTACCATTCATCAGTTGCATGTTACCATTCATCAGTTGCATGTTACCATTCATCAGTTACATATTACCATTCATCAGTTACATATTACCATTCATCAATTGTACATTACAATTCATCAGTTGCATATTACCATTCATCAGTTACATATTACCATTCATCAGTTGCATGTTACCATTCATCAGTTGCATGTTACCATTCATCAGTTGCATGTTACCATTCATCAGTTGCATGTTACCATTCATCAGTTACATATTACCATTCATCAGTTACATATTACCATTCATCAGTTACATATTACCATTCATCAGTTACATATTACCATTCATCAGTTACATATTACCATTCATCAATTGTACATTACAATTCATCAGTTGCATATTACCATTCATCAATTGCATATTACCATTCATCAATTGCATATTACCATTCATCAATTGCATATTACCATTCATCAGTTGCATATAACCATTCATCTATTGCATATTACCATCATCAATTGCATATTACCATCATCAATTTTAAAGTTATCTCTAAAATTTTGGGGCTCGTGGATTAATGTTAGCGCCTTCGACTCAAACCGAAGGACCAAGGCTCGATCCTGAGGCGAGTAGAAGCGTTATGTATGTTTCCGTCTACCTGTTAACCTTTTCCACTTAACAATAAGTAGGTACCTTGCTCTTAAGTGACTATTACGTATCCCATCCTGTCATGGAGGGAGCGACGACCCCGGTGGAACTAACCTACGCTGATTTGCTTTACCGAGTTATCCTGGGTTACTAACTCTATGGTCAGTAACGGGCGGGGACTGAACCCAGGGAGAGTCGCAAAAATGCGTCGGTCTGCAGTGTTACAACTCACCGCGGGTTCAATCTCCGCCCGTTCCGTGGTTTGTTTGCAATCGTGTCATTACAATTTCTCAAGTCATTCATCATCATCCTAGGTAATTTACACATATGCGTCTTCGTATAATGTACTCTAATACACAGCTTCACTATAATGTAAGACGTTTTCTGAAAGGCTGGATAAAATAGTCTTCAGTAATAAAGACTTCTCAGTCAGTATTTACCTTTTTGATTAAGAATTATTATTATGCAAGACAGATGTCAATCAATAATTTTATAGCATTCTCGACGTTAATTATTATTCCATTCATGGGAGGAGTGCTAAACCCGTAGGGGGTCATAGAGCACCTGGGATAATAAGAGGCACTCGGGTTCAGTCGATATTAATAGGGGACAGGGGAGGAGCTCTTAATCCAAGGAACTGGATTTGACCTTCCCATCTTTTGGATCGAACCCGAGTGCTTCCCTGACGTTCTATGATCTTACGGGTTTAGCGCGTTGTTGTGATTAAACTGAATAGATTGACCAGGCCAAGGCTCTCGCTTCACACGGCAAGGGTCCGGGTTCGATTCCCGGCGAGGGTAGAAACATTTGGAGTGTTTCTTTACACCCGTTGTCTATGTTCACCAATCATTAAAATGGGTACCTGGGCATTAGTGGACTGGTGTGGCCCGGTGGTGGCCCGGTGGTGGCCCGGTGGCCTGGTGGCTAAAGCTCCCGCTTCACACACGGAGGGCCCGGGTTCGATTCCCGACGGGTGGAAACATTTCGACGCGTTTCCTTACACCTGTTGTCCTGTTCACCTAGCAGCAAATAGGTACCTGGGTGTAAGTCGACTGGTGTGGATCGCATCCTGGGGGACAAGATTAAGGACCCCAATGGAAATAAGTTAGACAGTCCTCGATGACGCACTGACTTTCTTGGGTTATCCTGGGTGGCTAACCCTCTGGGGTTAAAAATCCGAACGAAATCTTATCTTATCATCCTGGGATAAAACTGACCTAATTTGCGGGAAATGCTCTGCATAACAAGCGGCTTTCTATACAGTAGTATGTCATTGATGTCAGCTAGACCTGTATACCTTGTACATGTACTTGTAGAAATAAAGATATTATTATTATTATTATTAACTGTATAAGAAGATATTAACTGGATTATTTTCTTCAACAGAGGGGCGGCTACTCACCAGTCGACAGCAGCCCAGCGAGGTTTGCTCACAGCATCCTAACTCCCTTCACTCCTGTCAAAGGTTATAAGCCTGTATCCTTCAGTCCCCCACCTCCAACTAAGATCCTTCCTGTAAACTAACGATCATAAGTAAAGGTTCAAATGTACACAACTAATTTGATATAGTTTATGACTAACGGCAACAGAAAACGATGCCATAATTCTTTACATTAAAGAAAATGGTGTCAGCTTTAGTTCCTGGAGCAGTGACTAAAGAAAATAGAGAACTTTATAGTTACTGTAAAGTCCTGCTGTTAGCAAGAGAATAGCTAGTAAGTAATAGCTATAAGAGAATGAAGAATGGAATCAGTGTGCCAAAATGTAAACCGAGAGTTAGTTAACATGGATGGATACAAAATTGTCTATAGGGGGTTTAATGTAAAATAAAAGTGGGGACTGTACACTGGTGCAGTTTGTCTCTTGCACATACTGGCCTCGTATTAGCTTCATGTATGAACACCGCCGTGTTCACCTCATGACAGCTGACTTTTGAAGGTTCTAAGCTTTAATGTTTCCGTCCAGTATGAGTGAGAAAAATATGTCTATGCTGACTTTGCGTACAGTGTTTAGGGTTATGTATGAGTGTGTACTCACCTCCCTGTGTTTGCTGGGATTGTTCCATCACTGCTGTGTGTGTGTGTGTGTGTGTGTGTGTGTGTGTGTGTGTGTGTGTGTGTGTGTGTGTGTGTGTGTGTGTGTGTGTGTGTGTGTGTGTGTGCCCACGCTCATATGTGCGCTCTCGCTCGCTGAATAAGCAAACTTATGTAAATTAATAAATAATTTTATGTCGGTATCTCTGCGTGCAAATTAATAGATATATATTGATAGACGTAACTGTATATTTTGTTAAGTTTCGTAATATATATATGTCGTGCCGAATAGGAAAAACTGGTCAACTAACAATAAATCAATTAAAATTCAGTCCTTTCTAAAATTTTCTCTTATACGTTTAAAGATTTTTTTCATTTATGTTAATGTAAAAACTAATAATTTTGTACCAAAAGAGCCTTAGAAAACTTACCTAACCTTATTATAATAAGCGTAATTTAATGTAGCCTAATCTAACTATATATATTTTTGATAAGTTTACAATAATTTAGGTTCAGAAAGATTTTTGCCAAATTACTGCATACACAAATTTTTGCTTGCCTTATTCGGCAAGAAGAGTTTTGCTATTTAAGCCAAAATAGCAAGTTTTACCTATTCGGCACGACGTGTATATATATTTATATATACACTAGAGGCCAACTAGTGTTGGCCACTAGAGGCCAACACCTGTTTAATAAATTAGTGTTTCGAGATACTGAGATGCGCCTTGCACTCTTGTATTATGTTCCCCATATAAACTAGATCTTAGGAAGAACGAAAGTTTGTTTTATATACGAATAACTCGAATAACTGCATTTCGTGTTTATGCGTGCGTAACCCATTAGTGTATGGTCCATTTAAATGGGGTTATTTTGGTAGCCATATTCTGAAGGCTGATTTGTGAGCAATAACAAAATAGTTAATGATCTTTAGTTAGCAAGTTTGTTTCACTTCAGACGGTCATGCCTCTTGTTTATACAGATTTTTAGTAATAAATATTACAAATATTACAAATAAACATCGCATAAAAGAATTATTTTTGCGCCATTTGACAGATTTTCGGGAGACATCGAAGTTAATTTTATAATTATACAATTTAATAGAAGTAATTCATTTAGCGAATCAATATTCAGAACGCGGCTGCCAGGGAGCGTTGAAAGCCTAGATCAGCCTCAACAGGGAGCGTTGAAAGCCTAGTTCAGCCTCAACAGGGAGCGTCGAAAGCCTAGTTCAGCCTCAACAGGGAGCGTTGAAAGCCTAGTTCAGCCTCAACAGGGAGCGTTGAAAGCCTACTTCAACCTCAACAGGGAGCGTTGAAAGCCTACTTCAACCTCAACAGGGAGCGTTGAAAGCCTAGTTGAACCTCAACAGATTTAGGTAAGGTTGGTCATAGATTCAATACCCGAGAAAGTCTAACATATCAATTATATTTTGTATATTTTCATAGGGTTCTATGCATAATTAATATTTTACTCTGGGAGAGATATTTTAGGATCTTACTGATCACGAACATTGTATATTTGTACTATAAATAATATTGTTTTGTATTAAAAGATCCTAACATTTGCTTTGGTATCTAACAAAATAAAGAAATATTTAAGAAATAAATAGTTTTAATGCTTTCCTTCAGTTTTTATTTTATGTAATTAGGGGAAAAAGGTAATTAGGTAGAGGTTGTTTGGTGTTGCTGGGAAATGAGAAATATTCTGCCTCTATCATAGGGGAGGATAAATATAGTCCAGTGGATCAACAGCGCCTCCTTATTTAATTATTTTTTAACCTCAAGGGGGAAGAATAACGATTAAACAATTTTTTGGAGGATATATTGATATATGTTGTCTTTGGTCTGTGTTAGTGGTCTTTATGTCAGGGGCAGTGTAGCGTGCAGAGGGGGGGGGCATGGCTCCTGGCGTCCAGTGGGGGGGGGGATTCAATTAGAGAGGGAAATAAGATAGAGATTTCGAAATTTTAGCGGTGATAAATACATTTTTGAGGCTTACTGCACTACAGAGGCAGTGGTTAGCCCTTCATTCCTTTAATTAACATGGTGTATCCTCTCTGTCCAGAGAAATTGGTGCCTCCACACGCACGCGCATGACGTACGTGGAACGAACAGCGGTTTGTCCACGTTACCAGAAACAGAGAAATTGTGGAGAGATACACAAATAACCCGCACATAAAAGAGAGAAGCTTACGACGACGTTTCGGTCCGACTTGGACCATTGACAAAGTCACACTGAGACTTGTGACTTTGTCAATGGTCCAAGTCGGACCGAAACGTCGTCGTAAGCTTCTCTCTTTTATGTGCGGATTATTTGTGTATCGTTCCAGTCACGGTATTGTGCCCTTTTGTTATTTATAAATTGTGGAGAGAAAATGGTTGTTTTATTCTCCATATCGGAAAGCATGCAAATGTTATTTTATTTTTTATTTGTTTATTTTTTTGATTTTCAAAGGAGCAGTTGTCATCTGTGTCAGACTTTGGAAAGGAAGACGGTTTCTCCACTTGGAGAAAATTAAATCCATAGTAAATGTCTGCTGAAAAGAAAAAAATTGAAAGCTATAACTGAACGGATTGTCGAGGTTATATCCTTTCTGGCAAAATAGAATCTGGTCCATCGTGGACATTGAGGAGAAGGAATGTCTAAGTTATCAGAGCCCGAGGAGACAGTTGGTGAAAATACAGGAAACTTTCTAGCAACACTCAGACTTACGGCCAAATATGATGTAATCTCAGCAGAACACTTGGAGAGAGGGAAAGAGAAACCAAAAAGTGTCACCTGTTTGTCCAACAGAATTGAAAACGAAATAATCGATTTTCTAGGTGAAACTGTCAAGAAAAATATAATTTCCGACGCAAAATATTTTAGCATAATGCTGGATTCAACTGCAGATATTGCCCATGCGTCTATGCAAGTGAGGCTCAACCTGTTGTTACATTTCTTGGCAGTCTAGAAAAAGTCTTTACTTTTTTCTTCATCTACTTCTCGTTGGGAAGTGTTAAAATCATTTGTCACTCGGACTGTGAAAATACAGTGTGACACAAGATGGAGTTCCAGTCACGATGCTGTACAAGTAATCCACGAAGAGTGTGACAACGTTATTGCAAGCTTTCAGCACCTGCTGGGAGGAGAATTTTCAAGGGAAACCAAATCTGATGCAGGATCACTACTGAACTCTCTTCAACAGCTCCCGTTTATAGGTTTATTAAAATTTTGGTACCCAGTTTTATTTCATGTTTCCTCTGTGTTTACATATTCAAAATATCTCCATTTCTCATATTTCTCAATACTAGGCCTTATATTTGAGTGTTTGGGGCATACAGTCAAAGAGTTGGCCCCGGGCATCACCAGATCTCTGCACGTCACTGGTCAGGAGTCGCTGATGCAGTTCTCCACAACGGGGCCAAGAGCCCCGTTGTTAACACCTCTGTTGTAAAGTTAGTGTAAATGTAACCGTAGATAACCCAGTTAAGTCAGTTGTATGGTTTATTTACTCACTAATTCTCACATTTTTCAGGCACATACTGTTATTATTAATTTGGTTGCCAAGTTATCAGCTGATTGTTAAGATGTAGTTGCTGAATAAACTTATACCTTACTCATAGTCTCATTAAAACTTTTAAGACATACAACAGTTGCTTGTATGTCAGCGTCATACAACATATTTATGTCAGTTTACTACTGCAATACTGACTCTTAAAAGTACATGATTATATTACAATACAAAAATAAATTTCCCTTTTCTCTGAAACTTGTGTTATTAGGCAGTTTTAGTTCTAACGTTGAAGTGTGAATACAATGACTGGCTTTTACATCAACTGATAACCCATTCCATTCCTTTATCGTTAACTAAAAGAAAAGGTTTGAAGCCTGGCAACTTACTTCTTTAGAACTGGATACCAGGAAAGAAAAGCATATAATTTACCTATTTATAAGTTCTAGATACCTCCTGGTGGCCAAGAATATTAGATCAGTATGCTTGTTTCGGGGCCGCATCCCTAAGAACACTTGGTATTACTAACTGCATAAACGAACAATCTTTCAGGTCTGCTGGCTGCTACAGTAGACCTTTCATCCCAAAATTCACAAATAGGCTACGTAAATTTACGGTTCTCAGATTTATTTATTTCCAAGTATTCAGTAAATTTTCTAAGACTGTCATCCTTCAGTTGACATTTCCTCAGTTTTTTTTTCATTCCCATTAAATGCACCTACATTATTACTCAAGGCATTATTACTCAGGGCAACGAACTTTCTTTATGAGGTGGTGCCTTCCTATATAACAGCCGCACTGAGCCGCTGGAACAGAAAACTAGCTGCCCTGGGATCCCTAGTTACCCTGATGAGTCTTTTTCCCAGCTCCTTAAGGAATTTAGATGCACTCTTTCCCCATGAGGAAAGGGTCTCTGAGCCTATGGGAACAAACATATAATGATGGGCAAGTTCTCCATATTTTCTAGACTTTTGGGACTCCCTGAAGCTGGCAGCTGCCCCTCCTTCCTCCGTGGTGTATTGGAGATAGGTATCAGCCAAGGTAGATGCACATGTATAGTCCCACACCACCTGCTTCCCATCTGTCCAGGCTTGAAGGGTGATACCATCTGAACGCTTCTGGCTGCCATCAGATCTGCATAGTTGGGGTGGCTCCCTTACTGCTGGGCATCCAGCTGTTGTGAGGCTCCTCTTGATAATGTTATTAACCTCCTCATGTCTTGCAATCTTTCCCTCGGATTTACGGCACACAAGACCATGGTACCCGAATCAGTCTGTTGCTTCACTGCCACAAATACACCTGTGTTCGGCGAGAATAGGGGCGGCAAGTCGAAGGGCAGCACCGATGCGGATGGTCTGTGGGTCGAGACGTGTGCCAAGGCTGGAGTTGGGAACAGCCAACAGAAAGTCCCCAGCATGAGGGGCTCTCACTGCCAGGAGGCGGGCTCTATCCTTCCCTGACACACTCTGAAGCATTGTTGAGGCAATATTTTCCACTATTGGACCATCCCAGTGCGATTGTTTGTAGTTGTTTGGGGGAGCAGGTCTGGCTCCAGAGCCCGTTAGATTATCCCAGATCATTGCTCCGTCAATGAATTTTTGGTCCTGGACTCCTATCTTGTCCCTAAGATGTTCAGGGAGAATCGCTGCTACAAGCTCTCTGGATGCAATACACGAGGACAGAAAAGCAGGTAACGCAATCTGTGATGACTTGCGGACACCAATGCCTCCTAGTCTGACAGTAGTAGGTTGGTAGACAGCAACCACCCAGGGAAGTACTACCGTCCTGCCAGATGACTGTGAAACAGAAACCTGTAACTGTTTTGCATGATGGTAGGATTCCTGGTTTTCTTTTTCTGTCTCATAAACACGCTAGATAACAGGGATATCTTGCTACTCCAACTTACACTTTGGTCACACTTCACAGACACGCACATGCATATATATATACATACATCTAGGTTTTTCTCCTTTTTCTACATAGGTCTTGTTCTTCTTTATTTCTTCTATTGTCCATGGGGAAGAGGAAAAGAATCTTTCCTCCGTAAGCCATGCGTGTCTTATGAGGCTACTAAAATGCCGGGAGCAATGGGCTAGTAACCCCTTCTCCTGTAGACATTTACTAAAAAAGAGAAGAAGAAAAACTTTATAAAACTGGGATGCTTGAATGTGCGTGGATGTAGTGCGGATGACAAGAAACAGATGATTGCTGATGTTATGAATGAAAAGAAGTTGGATGTCCTGGCCCTAAGCGAAACAAAGCTGAAGGGGGTAGGGGAGTTTCGGTGGGGGGAAATAAATGGGATTAAATCTGGAGTATCTGAGAGAGTTAGAGCAAAGGAAGGGGTAGCAGTAATGTTGAATGATCAGTTATGGAAGGAGAAAAGAGAATATGAATGTGTAAATGCAAGAATTATGTGGATTAAAGTAAAGGTTGGATGCGAGAAGTGGGTCATAATAAGCTTGTATGCACCTGGAGAAGAGAGGAATGCAGAGGAGAGAGAGAGATTTTGGGAGATGTTAAGTGAATGTATAGGAGCCTTTGAACCAAGTGAGAGAGTAATTGTGGTAGGGGACCTGAATGCTAAAGTAGGAGAAACTTTTAGAGAGGGTGTGGTAGGTAAGTTTGGGGTGCCAGGTGTAAATGATAATGGGAGCCCTTTGATTGAACTTTGTATAGAAAGGGGTTTAGTTATAGGTAATACATATTTTAAGAAAAAAGAGGATAAATAAGTATACAAGATATGATGTAGGGCGAAAGGACAGTAGTTTGTTGGATTATGTATTGGTAGATAAAAGACTGTTGAGTAGACTTCAGGATGTACATTTTTATAGAGGGGCCACAGATATATCAGATCACTTTCTAGTTGTAGCTACACTGAGAGTAAAAGGTAGATGGGATACAAGGAGAATAGAAGCATCAGGGAAGAGAGAGGTGAAGGTTTATAAACTAAAAGAGGAGGCAGTTAGGGAAAGATATAAACAGCTATTGGAGGATAGATGGGCTAATGAGAGCATAGGCAATGGGGTCGAAGAGGTATGGGGTAGGTTTAAAAATGTAGTGTTAGAGTGTTCAGCAGAAGTTTGTGGTTACAGGAAAGTGGGTGCAGGAGGGAAGAGGAGCGATTGGTGGAATGATGATGTAAAGAGAGTAGTAAGGGAGAAAAAGTTAGCATATGAGAAGTTTTTACAAAGTAGAAGTGATGCAAGGAGGGAAGAGTATATGGAGAAAAAGAGAGAGGTTGAGAGAGTGGTGAAGCAATGTAAAAAGAGAGCAGATGTTATCAACAAATTTTGTTGAAAATAAGAAAAAGTTTTGGAGTGAGATTAACAAGTTAAGGAAGCCTAGAGAACAAATGGATTTGTCAGTTAAAAATAGGAGAGGAGAGTTATTAAATGGAGAGTTAGAGGTATTGGGAAGATGGAGGGAATATTTTGAGGAATTGTTAAATGTTGATGAAGATAGGGAAGCTGTAATTTCGTGTATAGGGCAAGGAGGAATAACGTCTTGTAGGAGTGAGGAAGAGCCAGTTGTGAGTGTGGGGGAAGTTCGTGAGGCAGTAGGTAAAATGAAAGGGGGTAAGGCAGCCGGGATTGATGGGATAAAGATAGAAATGTTAAAAGCAGGTGGGGATATAGTTTTGGAGTGGTTGGTGCAATTATTTAATAAATGTATGGAAGAGGGTAAGGTACCTAGGGATTGGCAGAGAGCATGCATAGTTCCTTTGCATAAAGGCAAAGGGGACAAAAGAGAGTGCCAAAATTATAGGGGGATAAGTCTGTTGAGTATGCCTGGTAAAGTGTATGGTAGAGTTATTATTGAAAGAATTAAGAGTAAGTCGGAGAATAGGATAGCAGATGAACAAGGAGGCTTTAGGAAAGGTAGGGTGTGTGTGTACCAGGTGTTTACAGTGAAACATATAAGTGAACAGTATTTAGATATGGCTAAAGAGGTCTTTGTGGCATTTATGGATTTGGAAAAGGCATATGACAGGGTGGATAGGGGGGAAATGTGGCAGATGTTGCAGGTGTATGGTGTAGGAGGTAGGTTACTGAAAGCAGTGAAGAGTTTTTACGAGGACAGTGAGGCTCAAGTTAGAGTATGTAGGAAAGAGGGAAATTATTTCCCAGTAAAAGTAGGCCTTAGACAAGGATGTGTGATGTCACCGTGGTTGTTTAATATATTTATTGATGGGGTTGTAAGAGAAGTAAATGCGAGGGTCTTGACAAGAGGCGTGGAGTTAAAAGATAAAGAATCACACATAAAGTGGGAGTTGTCACAGTTGCTCTTTGCTGATGACACTGTGCTCTTGGGAGATTCTGAAGAGAAGTTGCAGAGATTGGTGGATGAATTTGGTAGGGTGTGCAAAAGAAGAAAATTAAAAGTGAATACAGGAAAGAGTGAGGTTATGAGGATAACAAAAAGATTAGGTGATGAAAGATTGGATATCAGATTGGAGGGAGAGAGTATGGAGGAGGTGAATGTATTCAGATATTTGGGAGTGGACGTGTCAGCGGATGGGTCTATGAAGGATGAGGTGAATCATAGAATTGATGAGGGGAAAAGGGTGAGTGGTGCACTTAGGAGTCTGTGGAGACAAAGAACTTTGTCCTTGGAGGCAAAGAGGGGAATGTATGAGAGTATAGTTTTACCAACGCTCTTATATGGGTGTGAAGCATGGGTGGTGAATGTTGCAGTGAGGAGAAGGCTGGAGGCAGTGGAGATGTCATGTCTGAGGGCAATGTGTGGTGTGAATATAATGCAGAGAATTCGTAGTTTGGAAGTTAGGAGGAGGTGCGGGATTACCAAAACTGTTGTCCAGAGGGCTGAGGAAGGGTTGTTAAGGTGGTTCGGACATGTAGAGAGAATGGAGAGAAACAGAATGACTTCAAGAGTGTATCAGTCTGTAGTGGAAGGAAGGCGGGGTAGGGGTCGGCCTAGGAAAGGTTGGAGGGAGGGGGTAAAGGAGGTTTTGTGTGCGAGGGGCTTGGACTTCCAGCAGGCGTACGTGAGGGTGTTTGATAGGAGTGAATGGAGACGAATGGTTTTTAATACTTGACGTGCTGTTAGAGTGTGAGCAAAGTAACATTTATGAAGGGGTTCAGGGAAACCGGCAGTCCGGACTTGAGTCCTGGAGATGGGAAGTACAGTGCCTGCACTCTGAAGGAGGGGTGTTAATGTTGCAGTTTAAAAACTGTAGTGTAAAGCACCCTTCTGGCAAGACAGTGATGGAGTGAATGATGGTAAAAGTTTTTCTTTTTCGGGCCAACCTGCCTTGGTGGGAATCGGCCGGTGTGATAATAAATAAATAAATAAATAAATATATATATATATATATATATATATATATATATATATATATATATATATATATATATATATATATATATATTATTGTGCCCTCGAACGAGTGGTATTGATCAATAACAACACTGCACTAGCCAAGGACTCGAACCCATGCTGTTTTGGTCTGCCTCATGGTGGGCGAAAACTCATGACGCCTTAATCTACTGGACCATTCAATCCTTAAGAGTAGCCTGTTATGGTATCACAATGGATGTCAAATTCGTTTGAAAAATCAGGAACACGTAACACTTGTTTACTTACAAGTTCTGCTTTTACATTTTAATATGCCTATCAAAATATCCCTCTACTTGGAACTTTTGACTTTTTGACATTTTTATTCAAAGTAGTAAACTGACTAGTGTGGTTTTCATAAGTGAATATAAATGATTACTAAGAAGTAAGGTTTCTACACACACCTTTGTAACTTAACTGAGTTTCAGGTGTCGAAATATTTAAGCGGCCACTTAACTGGTATTTACTAAATGGAGAGTAATTAACTTTAACGAAGGTAATGAAGCTGACTCGTTCACCCCTGGAATTACTAGGTTAAAGATAGACAAGATATATTAAGAAATTTAAAAAATAATTTCCATTTCTGATTCATTCAAAATTTTTAATTCAACATGTCGTAGAATAAAATCTAATTCAACATGTGAAGACCTTACTCAGCATATACAGCATTTACGATTTTTAGCTCCGCATATCTAAAATTAAATTTTCTAAGCATTAACACAACTCCGTTATACATTACATAAATTAAATTATCCAGACGCTATCATCTTGGACTCTTGGTAATACATGTCGTCACTTTCATAATTTTTAACTCGTTTCAACCTTTTTCAACAACACTGTTATTCAAACTTTAAAACACTTAAAGGTTGAGCATTAAGAGAAAATTAAACTTTCTCTAGCCTTCTCTTTTATTTCTCCGAGTCTCCCAGATTTTCTCGCGTGGAATCGAAACATCTGCTACAGGATATGGAAGATCCGGTGCTTCCTTGACGTGGGATTGGAATCCTTTGGTACACTCTCGCTATCCCCTTGTAGCAATTCCTGCCTTAAGTCTCGTGTATTTTTCAGTAAAGACAAATTCCAGGATTGACAGAACACTAAAGACTAGCTGTATATTTACGTTGTGTTGTGTGTTGTGAAAAGGATCTGTTGTCCAACTGGTCAATAGGTGGCGCCGTGTGGTGGGTGCGGCTTCAGACTTAATCAGTGATATATTTCAAAGTGACGCCGAAGAGAAACTTGGTGGAAACTCTGAATAACCTTGAAAAAATTGGAAAAAACTGGACATTGCAAAATGGCGTTGTTGGGCAAAAAGTGAGGTCCAAAAGGATCAAATGTTCCCCATCAGGAATGACAGATTTTACCGAGACAAGAGCTACTTCATCGAAAGTTTTTCATATACGATCCACCAGCCACCTCCAACCGAGAAAGACTGGTCCGAAAAAGAAGAAACAATTTCACTATCATTTACTCCATCACTGTGTTGCCAGAGGCGGGTCAACATTACATCTCAGATGCCCTCCACAGTGTAATATCCGCACCCCTTCTTCAGAGTGGAGGTACTGTCCCTCACACTCCTAGGATTCAAGATCGACTAATCGGTTTCCCTGAATACCTTCATAAATGTTGCCTTACTCATACACAAGCAGCACGTAATGTCATGAAAACCATTTGCTTCCATTAATTTCTATCTAACCCTCTCATACACGCCTGATGGATGTCTGAGCCTCAAGCGTAAAAAACCTTTACCCTTTCCCTCCAAACTTTCGTAGAACGATCCCTATCCCGCCTTCCCTCCACTACAGATTTATACACCATCCAAGTCATCCTATTTTGTTCCATCCTCTCTAAATGTCCAAACCACCACAATAACCCCTTCTCAGCCATCTTGATAATACTTCTAGTAGCCCCGCACCTCCTTCTGATTTCGAAACTACGAATTCTCGGCATAATATTCCCATCACACATTGCCTTTAGACACATTTCCAGTGCCTCCAGCCTTCTCCTTGCTACAATGTTTAAAATCCCACGCTTCACACCCATATAAGAGTGTTGGTACTACTATACTCTGACACAGTTCCCATTTTGCTTCCATTCATAACATCCTTTGCCTCCGTGGATCACTCACTTGTTCCCCCTCGTCAATTCTATGATTCACTTCATCTTTCATAGACTCGATCGGCGACAAGTTCACATTTCACGTCTTCTATATTAATTCCAATCTCAAATGCAATCTTTCGTTACTTAATTTTTTTGCTACTTTCGTCACCTTTCTCTTCCTACATTCACTTTATATTTTCTTCTTGTACATACTTTTCCAAATTCGTCATTCTCTGAATAATTTGTCAATTGCTTCGTTCCCACTGGTCAGCCATGTTTGATGCAAAAGTCTGGTATCTGAGAATAGCGGAGACATTCTGATCCGTCAGTGTCATCTGCCCTTCCCACTATTTTTTGCTTGGCTATTTTACGGGAGTATCATGTTATAGAAGCTACTTATAAAGGTAGTAGAAATAATTTCTAAAGGTTCTTATTAAGGTCATACAAAGAAGCAACAATTTTCACTATCACTATTGGAAAACTAAAGGTTTTCTCGCCTATTGTTAAATTATTTAAAGGAAATGTTAACTCGTATTTTTGTGCTAATCAAAGAATTTAAATTTTTTTTTAACTCGTAGTTTGTAAAAACCCAATTGGAATAATGAGAAACTGAGGACTGAGGAGAGATCGAACGTCTGTTCAAACATCGGGTCCTTCTGCAGCCCCATACTAGTTACTAGTTATTAAGTAAACAAAATAACCGTTGTATTTGTGATGAGTCCTAGTGTTAATTAGAAACATATATACTTTCCAAGAATGATGGTGCTGCTGCTGATCTGAGGAACTGTAACAGTGCTGTCAATACCACTTGCCGAGTAGGTAAAACTTGCGATTTTGGCTTCAAAAGCAACGCTTTTCTTGCTGAATAAGGCAAGTGAAAATTTGTGTATGAAATAATTTCGCAAAAATCGTTCTGAACCTAAGGAATAAAAATAATTAAGTAGATTTATTCAAGCTTAGCGTACATGGTATATAAATTTTTAAGAATGGTCTTAAGGGCACACGGATGTTGAAGACTTAAAAATATATTAAAGTTAATTAACCCAGCATAAACAAATAAAGTCAAACACTGGGACTTATGAAGATTGAGACACTTATGCAACATATGGGAATCTTTATTCAGGAAACGTTTCGCCACACAGTGGCTTCATCAGTCCGATACAAAGTTCAGATGGACTGAACACATCGACTCCAGGCTGAGGGACTGATTACCTCAAACTCCTCCTCTCCTTACGCCTTTCTACTTTGTATCGGACTGATGAAGCCACTGTGTGGCGAAACGTTTCCTCAATAAAGATTCCCATATGTTGCATAAGTGTCTCAATCTTCAACTTGTCGGTTTTTCAAACCATTCATCACAACTGGGACTTATTTTTGATCAGTAGGAATATTCTTTAATTATTTCACAGAAACCAATTTGATTAATATAACCTACACAACCTCATAGGAGAGAGGAGCTTACGACGACATTTCGGTCCGACTTGCACCATTTACGAAGCCGGGCCGAAACGTCGTCGTAAGCTCCTTTCTCCTATGTGTGGGTTATTTGTGTATTGCTCCAGTTCTTTACACAACTGAACTTCAAGAGAGTTTCCACTGAAGAAAAGACATCAGTACTAAAAGTCTGAAGCTGATAAGACAGATTTTCCAGTAAATGCACAGAATCCAACAAAATTTGTGCCTAAACAGCCTAAAGTCATGAAATGACCGAACCATTTCATACATTCATCAGCCATTGAAGTTCGATATTGTTCACAGTTGTTTTGTCCCGGTCACAAGAGAGGCGCAGAGGTCGTATATCACATGTGGAATTAGAGGTATTCAAATTCAATCCATATATAGTGACTCCCGCCACTATATATGCATGTTCCTTAGTTGTCTCTGTACAAGCACTGTGGAACCCACTTGTGATACCTGGATACCTGGTGAGGGTTTCGGGGGGGTCAGCGCCCCCTCGGCCTGATCTGAGACCAATCCTTGATTTAATAGGTTTCATTTATATATTCAATCCTGTCGAGCCCTTCTCGGCAACCATAATAGTAGGAGCCATTGGTAATAAATGGCATAATGGAGGCATCCACTACTTGGCGAAACGATTCCCCAATAAATGTCTTCAACTGTACATGTGTCTCTGTCTACATACTGACGGTAGCACCTTATCTTTCCAGTCAATGTTTCGAGGTGTTAGTAGTGAAGACAAGGAGATTGCTACTAAGCAATTAACCTTCCAACCTACTCTACACTAATCTAACTTAACCTATTATACCCTACCATACCTACGCTACCCTTCCCTACCCTATCTTACACTATCCTACACTGTCCCTTCCTACCCCTACCCTATACTAACCTAAAACAGAAATATAAATTAAAATTATATAAACATGAAACGATTGTAAACAGAGGTCGGGTTATGGAATAAAAATAACTGAACGAACCATCAACTGAGGTCGTGTTTACATTTGAACCGCAGCTTAACATTCAAGAAAAAGCTGCTTTTCTCATCGTGTGAAATTATTTGTAACAAAAAATAAAACGTTTAAATCTCTAATATTGGAAGTACAGTTAGTACAACACTCCCCATAAATCAAGAGAGATGTAAGCTTGACCCTTTTTTATATTTTGCCAGTCAGCAATCAGTTACACCCTCACTGTGCTGCCGCTAGACTATTATTTTTCTTGTTAGAACGATGAGAGACAGAGAGAGAGAGAGAGAGAGAGAGAGAGAGAGAGAGAGAGAGAGAGAGAGAGAGAGAGAGAGAGAGAGAGAGAGAGAGAGAGAGAGAGAGAGAGAGAGAGAGAGAGGAAGTCGTCTGCATATGCAGAAGACTGTACACTGAATTCACTTATCCAAGAGAAGAAATGCGAGCTGTTCTAAGCTACATCAGTCACCAGCTGAGAGCTATATCAGCTTGGGGAAATAGATGGCAAGTAACATTTGCACCTGAGAAAACACAAATAATGATCGTCTCTAGGCACCATGATGGTTACGCCGGTGCAGTAATAAGGATGAGTGGGAGGGTGTTGGTACCTGTGGAAGAAGTTGATATCCTTGGGGTGAAATTTAACTCCAAACTGACCATGAAGAACCATGTTGTAAATCTTGCAAACAAGGCAGCCAGAAAGCTTGCAGCACTTTGCCCTATCTCGCATCTGCTTGACAGTAGGGGGTTGCAAGATTCTGTATGAGGCACAAGTACGCTCACACCTTGAGTATGCTCCACTTTCTTGGTTTGCCTGCCCCCCCCCTCTCATCTGCGACTGCATGACAGAGTAGAGAACAGAGCAAGACGTCTCATCTCTCGCCTGGACCCATCCTGGATAGATCTGTCATTTCAGCAGAGCCTTCAATACAGGAGGGATGTGGGTTGCCTTACTGTTATGTACAAGGCCAATATTGTCAAAGTACCACACTTGGATCCACTTCGAGGACAGCGAGAAGCAAGCGTCTGTACCACAAGACGGGCAGAAAGCAGCAACTTCACTCTGGCTGTACCCTTCTCCAGAACATCACTTCATCTGAGATCATTTATCCCCAGGATGACTCGAGTATGGAACACATTCGTACAGCATAATGATGTCAACGAGATAAAGTCAGTTGTTCAAATGAAAATGCTAGCCCAGAGATGGCTCCAACTTCATCCTGTTCCCTACTTGTACGTCTCATAACAATAAAAATGTTTTCAAATGAGCTGATGTAGGTAACAGCTCTGAGCTTGCCAATAAAGTTAGGAATCCTTAACCTGTAAATAGCTTGTCAATAAAGCTAGGGATCCTTAACCTTGTCAAACCCTGTGTAAAAGAGAGAGAGAGAGAGAGAGAGAGAGAGAGAGAAAGAGAGCAACCTGGGTGTTTTTGGAGTGACGCGAAAAAGGTTGCCAGGCACCAGGATAAGGCTGAAAAGAAATCTATGAACCTCAGTTTTCTCTCTCTCTCTCTCTCTCTCTCTCTCTCTCTCTCTCTCTCTCTCTCTCTCTCTCTCTCTCTCTCTCTCTCTCTCTCTCTCTCTCTTAAGCAGGGCCATGGATGAAAGAAATATAATCATATCATATTTTAATAAACAATTGTATTAATTTTAATATGAATATTAATTCAGGCCTATATAAATTAGATTCATATATAATTTATGAGGACTTTAAGCTATGCCTGACATGTCACTCATAGAGTTTTACTTGACTTGCGTCCTGACCAAATCTTCACTACATTCCCATACTCAGCATGCTGGGTTAGTTATAAGGTCAAATGTGAGGTGATATCTCAGCCTTATAAGCCTTCTGCTGTCCTATTATTTTTACACTCACGAAAATTTGCTATCTCACCGAGGCAGGGTGACCCAAAAAGAAAAACAAAAGTTCTCTTTTTAACTTTAGTAATGTATACAGGAGAAGGGGTTACTAGCCCCTTGATCCTGGAATGTTAGTCGCCTCTTACGACATGTATGGGTTATGGAGGAAAAATTCTGAGTGGGTGAGATGTTATCAAATTTTGTTGAAAATAAGAAAAAGTTTTGGAGTGAGATTAATAAGTTGAGAAAGCCTAGATGGAAAGTTAGAGGTATCAGGAAGATGGAGGGAATATCTTGAGGAACTGTTAAATGTTGATGAAGATAGGGAAGCTGTGATTTCGTGTATAGGGCAAGGAGGAATAACATCTTGTAAAAGTGAGGAAGAGCCAGTTGTGAGTGTGGGGGAAGTTCGTGAGGCAGTGGGTAGAATGAAAGGGGGTAAGGCAGCTGGGATTGATGGGATAAAGATAGAAATGTTAAAAGTAGGTGGAGATAAGGTTTTGGAGTGGTTGGTGCTTATATTTAATAAATGTATGGAAGAGGGTAAGGTACCTAGGGATTGGCAGAGAGCATGCATAGTTCCTTTGTATAAAGGCAAAGGGGACAAAAGAGAGCGAAAATTTTAGGGGATAAGTCTGTTGAGTATACCTGGTGAAGTTGAAGAATTGAGACACTTATGCAACATATGGGAATTCTTCAACACTTGTCCTACCTTCGCCACTGTGTGGCAAAACATTTCTTCAATGAAGATTCCAATATGTTGCAAAAGTGTCTCAACTATTTAACTCGTCGGTTTTTGTGGCATTTATGGATTTGGAAAGGGTGTATGACTGAGTGGTTAGGGGGGCAATGTGGCAGATGTTGCAAAGGTATGGAACAGGAGGTACGTCTTTGAAAGCAGTGAATAGTTTTTATGAGGATAGTGAGGCTCAGAGTATGTAGGAGAGAGGGAGATTATTTCCTATTAAAAGTAGGTCTTAGACAAGGATGTGTGATGTCACCGTGGATGGGGAGTATTCGAGAACTGAATGCTCGGGTGTTGGCAAGAGATGTGGGGTTAAAAGATAAAGAAACTAACACAAAGTGGGAGTTGTCACAAATGCTCTTTGCTGATGATGCTGTGCTTTTGGGAGATTTTGAAGAGAAGTTGCAGAGGTTGGTGGATGAGTTTGGTAGGGTATGTAGAAGAAGAAAATTAAAAGTTGGATATAGGAAAGAGTAAGGTGATGAAGATAACAAAAAAAATTAGGCAGAGAAAAACTGGATATCAGATTGGAGGGAAAGAGTATAGAGGAGGTGAATGTATTCAGATATTTAGGAGTGGACGTGTCAGCAGATGGGTCTATGAAACATGAGGCGAATCATAGAACTGGCGAGTGGAAAAAGGTGAGTGGTGCACTGAGGAGTCTGTGGAGACAAAGAACTTCATACATGGAAGCAAAGAATATAGTTATACCAACTCACTTACATGGGTGTGAAGCATGGGTGGTGAATGCTGCAACAAGGAGAAGGATGGAGGAAGTGGAAATGTGATGTCAGAGGGAAAAGTGTGGTGTGAATATAATGCAAAACTGTTATCCAGGAAACTATTATCCGAGGGCAGAGGAGGGATTGTTGAGGTGGTTTGGAGATGGAGAGAATACAGAAAAAATAGAATGACTTCGAGAGTATACAAATCTGTAGTGGAGGGAAGGCGGGGTAGGCGTCGGCCTACAAAAGGTTGGAGAGAGGGGTAAAGGAAGTTTTGTATGCGAGGGGGTTAGACTTCAAGCAAGCATGCACGACCGAGTTCGATAAGAGTCAATGGAGACAAATGGTTTTTAGGACTTCACGTGCTGTTGGAGTGTGAGCAAGGTAACATTTATGAAGGGATTCAGGGAAACAGGCAGGCTGGACTTGAGTCCTGGGAAGTACAGTGTCTACACTCTGAAGGAGGGGTGTTGATGTTGTAGTTTTATAACTGTAGTGTAAGCATGCCTCTGGCAAGACAGTGACGGAATGAATGATGAAAGTTTTTCTATTTCGGGCCACCCTGCCTTGGTGGGAGACGGCCATTGTGTTAATAATAAATAATATATATATATATATATATATATATATATATATATATATATATATATATATATATATATATATATATATATATATATTTATATATATATATATATTTATATATATATATATATATATATATATATATATATATATATATATATATATATATATATATATATAATGCATATATATATATATATATATATATATATATATATATATATATATATATATATATATATATATATATATATATATATATATAAAATATAGGGTGGTACCACCTCTAGAACTGTCCTGGGGACCCTCATCTTCAGAGAAAATAATAAACTTTCAGGGAAAACTCAAGGTTCTCCCTGAAGCTGTTTGAGAATTTTCTCCTAGCACCCCCTATATTTCATATACATTTTATTTAAAGACAAAATACATTGACAAAACATTCACAAAAAAAACAATAGAAAGTAAAACAACATAGATAACAACTCCGAGCTACATCTCGAATACTTCCTCCAGCTCCCCGGCGGTGGGCTGCGTGCCCAGAATGCTGCAGGCATTTCCTCACTGGATCGCAACACTGAGTCTCTGAAAGAGGAAGCTGGTCGTCCTGTGGTCCTTGGTTTCTATGATGAGCTTTTCACCTAGCTAGGCGAAGAGCAACACCAATTCGAATGGCCTGTGGGTCTAGTCGAGTGCCCAGGGAGGAATTAGGAACAGCTAGAAGAAAATCTCCTGAATGTGGTGCCTTCACTGCCAGGAGACGAGTTTTGTCCTTTCCTGAAGCATTGGTAAGCATTGTATTGGCGATTTTTTCCATGATCGGTTTGTCCCAGTGGGACTGTTTGTATTCTTTGGGAGGAGCTGGTCTACTGGAGGAGTCTACAAGGGTGTCCCACCGAATTGCTGTTTCAGTAAACCTGGGGTCTTGAGCTCCTACCATGTCTCTCAAGCGTACGGGGACAATCTTCTTGACTAATGCACTGGAAGCCAAACACAAAGACAGAAAAGCAGGTAAAGCAACATGCGTTGCTTTGCGCACCCCTATACCTCCCAGTAGCACTGGGAGGGTTGCCTGATCCCATTGCTGATCCTTTAGTGACAGGTTCAGTGCCTTCTTAAAGGTTGATCTCAGGTGTGTGTGTTATATTCGTCGAGTGTTGGGTTGTCAAAAGAGGGTGCACACCTCAGGAAGTAAGTGAGTCTTGGCATAGTAAAACACCTTGTGAGGAGATACAGAGCATCATGGGCATCAAGATCGCTTATTCTCTCCTCCATTCTCATCAGGACATTCAATTTGTCCTTGAGGGCAGTGTCGATGGCCTGGTGACCCAGCGGTGCTACCAAGAGGGTACTGTTGGACGGAGTGGTAGTAGAGACTTCTGGGAGGATTCTTCGCACTGCATTGATTATTCCCATGTTTGCTGTGATGATTTCACACTTGGAGGGATTGAGGATGAGTCCCAAGTCTTCTCCCTGTGTTTTCACCAGTTGTAGGTCCTCTAACACGGACTCTTCAGTACCCGCCAGAATGCCATCATCTAGGTACCAGATGTTGAGCTCGCATAACATATATATATATATATATATATATATATATATATATATATATATATATATATATATATATATATATATATATATATATATGTATATATATATATATATATATATATATATATATATATATATATATATATATATATATATATATATATATATATATATATATATATATATATATATATATATATATATATATATATATGCAAAACAACCACTCTGGAAGAATAGAGAAATTCCAAGCGCTTTCGTGACTACTCACATGATAATGTGAGTAGTCACGAAAGCGCTTGGAATTTCTCTATTCTTTCAGAGTCGTTGTTTTGCATATTCTAAAATCACCTGTTTACTGTGATCTTATTGCATATATATATATATATATATATATATATATATATATATATATATATATATATATATATATATATATATATATATAGATGCAAGGAATTCGCAAGAGCAGGCGAAATATACACAAACACTGATCTCTGGCTGAAGGAGACTCGAACCTACGAACCTAGGAACAAGGTACGCAGTGCTTTACCAATCTACCCACACTGGACCAATACCTTGGAGCTCAGCTTGCGCTAGACTTTGATCCAAGGCAGCCAGCTTTCAGGGAGAAGGCTTACAGCTTTTCATCTCATCCCCTGCATGCATCAGCCTTACTAGAGATATTAACAAAGCAAGGAATTCGCAAGAGCAGGCGAAATATACACAAACACTGATCTCTGACTGAAGGAGACTCGAACCTACGAACCTTGGAACAAGGTACGCAGTATTGGTCCAGTATGGGTAGATTGGTAAAGCACTGCGTACCTTGTTTCAAGGTTCGTAGGCTTGAGTCTCCTTCAGTCAGATATATATATATATATATATATATATATATATATATATATATATATATATATATATATATATATATATATATATATATATATATATATATATATATATATATATATATATATATATATATATATATATATATATATATATATATATATATATATATATATATATATATATATATATATATATATATATATATCCCTAAGGGGTTTGTTTTAGGAGTGTGGCGTGACTGCGTAATATAAAACAAACATGAATAAAATATTTTAATGCAAATTCGATATCCACAGATTCACCTAAGCTGAACATAGCTAGATCGTCCCTGAAGCCTTGCATCATGCTCCCTTCATTGCTCCAGGAATTGAAGCTCTGCTTCATGTTACCTTCATTCCTGCAGGACCTGAAGCCCTGCATCATGTTACCTTCATTCCTGCAGGACCTGAAACACTGCATCATGTTACCTTCATTCCTGCAGCAGGACCTGAAGCTCTGCATCATGCTCCCCTCATTCTTGCAGGACCTGAAGCTCTGCATCATGCTCCCTTCATTCTTGCAGAACCTGAAGCCCTGCATCATGCTCCCTTCATTCTTGCAGGATCTGAAGCTCTGCATCATGTTACCTTCATTCTTGCAGGACCTGAAGCCCTGCATCATGTTACCTTCATTCTTGCGGGACCTGAAGCTCTGCATCATGTTACCTTCATTCCTACCGGACCTGAAGCCCTGCATCATGTTACCTTCATTCCTCCAGGACCTGAAGCCCTGCATCATGTTACCTTCATTCTTGCAGGACCTGAAGCCCTGCATCATGTTACCTTCATTCCTACCGGACCTGAAGCCCTGCATCATGTTGCCTTCATTCCTGCAGGACCTGAAGCTCTACATCATGTTACCTTCATTCCTCCAGGACCTGAAGCCCTGCATCATGTTACCTTCATTCCAGCAGGAACTGAAGCCCTGCATCATGTTACCTTCATTCTTGCAGGATCTGAAGCCCTGCATCATGTTACCTTCATTCTTGCAGGACCTGAAGCCCTGAATCATGCTACATTCATTCCTGCAGGACCTGAAGCCCAACATGTTAGCTTCAATCCTGCAGGACCTGAAACTCTGCATCATGTTACCTTCATTCCTGCAGGACCTGAAGCTCTGCATCATGTTACCTTCATTCCTGCAGGACCTGAAGCTCTGCATCATGTTACCTTCATTCCTGCAGGACCTGAAGCTCTGCATCATGTTACCTTCATTCTTGCAGGACCTGAAGCCCTGAATCATGCTACATTCATTCCTGCAGGACCTGAAGCCCAACATGTTAGCTTCAATCCTGCTGGACCTGAAGCCCTGCATCATGTTACCTTCATTCCTGCTGGACCTGAAGCTCTGCTTCATGTTACCTTCATTCCTGCAGGACCTGAAGCTCTGCATCATGTTACCTTCATTCCTGCAGGACCTGAAGCTCTGCATCATGTTACCTTCATTCCTGCAGGACCTGAAGCTCTGCATCATGTTACCTTCATTCCTGCAGGACCTGAAGCCATGCTTCATGTTACCTTCATTCTTGCTGGACCTGAAGCCCTGCATCATGTTACCTTCATTCCTGCAGGACCTGAAGCTCTGCATCATGTTACCTTCATTCCTGCTGGACCTGAAGCTCTGCTTCATGTTACCTTCATTCCTGCAGGACCTGAAGCCCTGCATCATGTTACCTTCATTCCTGCAGGACCTGAAGCTCTGCATCATGTTACCTTCATTCCTGCTGGACCTGAAGCTCTGCTTCATGTTACCTTCATTCCTGCAGGACCTGAAGCTCTGCTTCATGTTACCTTCATTCCTGCTGGACCTGAAGCTCTGCATCATGTTACCTTCATTCCTGCAGGACCTGAAGCTCTGCTTCATGTTACCTTCATTCCTGCAGGACCTGAAGCTCTGCATCATGTTACCTTCATTCCTGCTGGACCTGAAGCTCTGCATCATGTTACCTTCATTCCTGCAGGACCTGAAGCTCTGCTTCATGTTACCTTCATTCCTGCAGGACCTGAAGCTCTGCATCATGTTACCTTCATTCCTGCAGGACCTGAAGCTCTGCATCATGTTACCTTCATTCCTGCAGGACCTGAAGCTCTGCATCATGTTACCTTCATTCCTGCTGGACCTGAAGCTCTGCATCATGTTACCTTCATTCCTGCAGGACCTGAAGCTCTGCATCATGTTACCTTCATTCCTGCAGGACCTGAAGCTCTGCATCATGTTACCTTCATTCCTGCAGGACCTGAAGCTCTGCATCATGTTACCTTCATTCCTGCAGGACCTGAAGCTCTGCTTCATGTTACCTTCATTCCTGCAGGACCTGAAGCTCTGCATCATGTTACCTTCATTCCTGCAGGACCTGAAGCTCTGCATCATGTTACCTTCATTCCTGCTGGACCTGAAGCTCTGCTTCATGTTACCTTCATTCCTGCAGGACCTGAAGCTCTGCATCATGTTACCTTCATTCCTGCAGGACCTGAAGCTCTGCATCATGTTACCTTCATTCCTGCTGGACCTGAAGCTCTGCATCATGTTACCTTCATTCCTGCAGGACCTGAAGCTCTGCATCATGTTACCTTCATTCCTGCAGGACCTGAAGCTCTGCTTCATGTTACCTTCATTCCTGCAGGACCTGAAGCTCTGCATCATGTTACCTTCATTCCTGCAGGACCTGAAGCTCTGCATCATGTTACCTTCATTCCTGCTGGACCTGAAGCTCTGCATCATGTTACCTTCATTCCTGCAGGACCTGAAGCTCTGCATCATGTTACCTTCATTCCTGCAGGACCTGAAGCTCTGCATCATGTTACCTTCATTCCTGCAGGACCTGAAGCTCTGCATCATGTTACCTTCATTCCTGCAGGACCTGAAGCTCTGCTTCATGTTACCTTCATTCCTGCAGGACCTGAAGCTCTGCATCATGTTACCTTCATTCCTGCAGGACCTGAAGCTCTGCATCATGTTACCTTCATTCCTGCTGGACCTGAAGCTCTGCTTCATGTTACCTTCATTCCTGCAGGACCTGAAGCTCTGCATCATGTTACCTTCATTCCTGCAGGACCTGAAGCTCTGCATCATGTTACCTTCATTCCTGCTGGACCTGAAGCTCTGCTTCATGTTACCTTCATTCCTGCAGGACCTGAAGCTCTGCATCATGTTACCTTCATTCCTGCAGGACCTGAAGCTCTGCTTCATGTTACCTTCATTCCTGCAGGACCTGAAGCTCTGCTTCATGTTACCTTCATTCCTGCAGGACCTGAAGCTCTGCATCATGTTACCTTCATTCCTGCAGGACCTGAAGCTCTGCTTCATGTTACCTTCGTTTCTGCAGGACCTGAAGCTCTGCTTCATGTTACTTTCATTCCTGCAGGATCTGAAGCTCTGCTTCATGTTACCTTTATTCCTGCAGGACCTGAAGCTCTGCTTCATGTTACCTTCATTCCTGCAGGATCTGAAGCTCTGCTTCATGTTACCTTCATTCCTGCAGGATCTGAAGCTCTGCTTCATGTTACCTTCATTCCTGCAGGATCTGAAGCTCTGCTTCATGTTACCTTCATTCCTGCAGGACCTGAAGCTCTGCTTCATGTTACCTTCATTCCTGCAGGACCTGAAGCTCTACTTCATGTTACCTTCATTCCTGCAGGACCTGAAGCTCTGCTTCATGTTACCTTCATTCCTGCAGGATCTGAAGCTCTGCTTCATGTTACCTTCATTCCTGCAGGACCTGAAGCTCTACTTCATGTTACCTTCATTCCTGCAGGACCTGAAGCTCTGCTTCATGTTACCTTCATTCCTGCAGGACCTGAAGCTCTGCTTCATGTTACCTTCATTCCTGCAGGACCTGAAGCTCTGCATCATGTTACCTTCATTCCTGCTGGACCTGAAGCTCTGCTTCATGTTACCTTCATTCCTGCTGGACCTGAAGCTCTGCTTCATGTTACCTTCATTCCTGCAGGACCTGAAGCTCTGCATCATGTTACCTTCATTCTTGCAGGACCTGAAGCTCTGCTTCATGTTACCTTCATTCCTGCAGGACCCGAAGCTCTGCTTCATGTTACCTTCATTCCTGCAGGACCTGAAGCTCTGCTTCATGTTACCTTCATTCCTGCAGGACCTGAAGCTCTGCTTCATGTTAACTTCATTCCTGCAGGACCTGAAGCTCTGCATCATGTTACCTTCATTCCTGCTGGACCTGAAGCTCTGCTTCATGTTAACTTCATTCCTGCAGGACCTGAAGCTCTGCATCATGTTACCTTCATTCCTGCTGGACCTGAAGCTCTGCATCATGTTACCTTCATTCCTGCAAGACCTGAAGCTCTTCTTCATGTTAACTTCATTCCTGCAGGACCTGAAGCTCTGCATCATGTTACCTTCATTCCTGCAAGACCTGAAGCTCTTCTTCATGTTAACTTCATTCCTGCAGGACCTGAAGCTCTGCTTCATGTTACCTTCATTGTATATATTTCTCTTTATTTTACCTTAATTGCATTTCTCTTCCTCTTACAAATATCCATATTTACATTCGATTTTGTTTGCTCTATATGAAATTATTTTGTCATATTAACAAGAACAGACGTGGATGCCTGAAGAGTACAAGCAACTCTCGGTGTGTGTGTGGCAGGTATACACTCTGTGATCAATGAAAAATTCATCACAAATCGTGTCATCATGATTGCAATCATGTTTGTATCTCTGTATTGACACAGTCATTGAAATGGGAAATGTATGTTAGTGTACATTAATGGTACACAATATCGACAGGATGAAGAATTTGACACATGTTTGACAACTGGGTATCTTAACTTGTAGATGTTTCGCTCTCCAGATGAGGTAATCAGTCCCTCAGCCTTGTCAAGATCACAGTCATAATAGGAAATAAAATCTGGGAGCTTTCAAGTACTCATTCACATCTTCAGAGGAATATAGGAAGAATATTCAAAAGGTTCACATTATAAATATTAATCCCTGAGGTTCAAATATGACAATACCGTAAAACAAAAATTAATTAAAAAATTCTCCCAAGGAATCTGTAGGTTGTGTATACTAATCCCATGTAAAGGTTGTGATAAGTTTTATTTAGGACAAACTGGCAAATCACTTGAGACCAGAGTTAAATAACATAAATATGAAATATCTAGCAGACAAGAGTCCAGTGAGTTGTTCATTCATGTAAGGGATACAGGCCATTTTGTACATTGTACTGATGCCAAAGAATTACTTACCTGTAATTCTATTGTTCAACGAAATATTGTGAAATCATCTCTTATTTTGCATGATGCATAATATATTGCAAATTTGTGTTCTGGAATGTATAAACCTGACAGCTTTAAAGTCCAGAATATTTTTCATATATATGTCGCATTCAGTAGGTAAAATTGGTTAGTTAGCAAGAACTCATTTAAAATTAGGTCCTTTCTAAAATTTCCAAAACAACCTTAGGAAACTTACCTAACCTTATTATAACAACGCAATTTAATTTAGCCTAATCCAAAAAAAAATATTTTAGATAAGTTTACAATAATTTAATAATAAACAAACAATGAAATATATTTTTTCCGTTAGGTTCAGAATGATTTTTATGAAATTATTGCATACACAAATTTTCGCTTGTCTTATTCGGCAAAAAGACATTTTCTAATTCAGCCAAAACCACAAGTTTTACTTTTATATATATATATATATATATATATATATATATATATATATATATATATATATATATATATATATATATATATATATATATATATATATATATATATCCTCTTCCATAGCATCAAACGAGTTAATAAGACAAATTCTTCCTGATAGCCTCAGTGACTCAGCAGGAATACAGAACCCTAACTGTGCCAGTGCCATCACTGAATGGGAGACTCTTGCTGCTCCAGCATCAAACCCTAGTGCAGCACTGGCTTATAAACAGTCAAGCTGGGATGGCCCCATCGCTGAAAAAGTGCTTGCCAACATGCACAGGGCTGCAACATCAGACAGGGAGACTGTCCATCTCCAAGCTGTGAGTGCACATCACTCCGGGGACTTCCTCCAAACAGTTCCCATATCTGCAATGGGACGCACCTCGACTCTGCACCTTGCTGTCACAATTCACACGGAATATACGTGTATTTGCGGAGATACGCAAGCCGACCAATATGATCTACATCGTCTTAACTGCTCCAAAACCAAGGGCTGGCATGCAAGACGCAATGAGGTAAACTACATCATAAAGAGAGCTCTTGCTACAGCTGGATGCCCAACCGAGAGGAAGCCCCGATCACTAGCAGCCAACAATATCACAACCCAGCAAACTGCCCTTATGGAATCATCTATCATTGAAACAATGGCAAGCTCTTAGCGTGCGACAGGGAAAAGCTGCTGATCACAGGGAGGTGTACAAGACTGCCAAGTACAGGGGCAAAGGACAACAGTATCAATTTGTCCCAGTGGGATCAGAGACCTTCGGACCATAGGGAAAACATGCCACACGTTTCCTTAAATAACTGGGTTCCAGACTCATCGACACCACCAGGAACCCAAGGGCAGCCACTTTCAATTTCCAGCACCTCAGCATGGCCATCCAAAGGGTAAATGCATGCTTCATACTGGGCTTGCGTCTGACTTCGGAGGAGCTGGAGGAGATTCATAACCTTTGATATATTGTACCAATATACTCATGTTTGTGTTTTCTGTCAATGTATTCTGGCTATTAATAAAGTACGTATATAATATAAATTATAGGGGGTGTTAGGAGAAGAAAATATTAAAACAGCTCCGGGAAGAACCTTGAGGTTTCCTTGAGATACGTTTATTGTCTTCTCTGAGGATGTTCCTCACCCTTCTTACGAATGTGTCTCCTCTGGGCCTCATAGAAATTTATACTGTTGGATCGCAGCTACAGTATTGTGAGAACTCTTATGTGTGAGTTGTGACTCGTGATATACTTAGTGTAAGACTGGAAATAGCTTTCCGTTTGATGCCTCTGCTGCCCCTCATCAACTACCCCTCTTCCTTACATTTAAATTCAGCCGTTCGCCTCTATCAACGTGCAGTGTAGAGGCGTATTTTGCTGCTCCTTTGGTACTCGAGTATCTGAGTTCCGTACAGCTAGTCGCCTCTGCCTACCTGAGAAATACGGACGAATCTCCCATCCTGCGTCAGTTGATCAGACCTGAGGCCTGCCAGATGAATCAGACTGTGCCACTTGTACAAAATGTGTTATATCTCTAACTGAGGAAGATGTACCTGTTATTCTTCTATGCACTGAGTGTTTCTGGGAGGAATGATGCATAGTTGGAACAAAACAAGAGTGGTTAAGAACAATTTAACGAGCATCCCAGTACCTGGTAACTCCTTTGGAGACGGCTTTTTAACTGTAACATGCCAGAGGTTCATCTATAAACATAGTAAGTTTGTGCTGATTTGTTTGTCCACAGAGTGAAAATTTGTCTGTCATTCCAAGACATGTGTGCTAGCTGTGTTAAGTGCTGCGGGTTTGGAGTAATTAACGAGTAGTGCAGTGTTGGTAACTCTCGAGACGACTGTGGCCCCGTGAACGACCTTGAAAATCGCACTGCGACCCGCAGGCCACTACACCCATATTGCCTGTGTCTAGCGAAGTGAATATCCCTTCCTTGTCCCTTCTATTCACCGGTATCCTTTAACCCATCGCCAGTGTGAAACTCCTGTCAGCTATAAGTATAGCTGATGGTGTTGACGTAGATGATGGTGAAGGCAGATTTGAAACATATTTTAGTAAACAGGCTCGGAAAAAAGAACGAGGCTTCCAGAGAAAGCTTGCTGAAAGCAACACAGTGGGCGCACACCCTCCCAAAGCTGTCAGGTTAGATTTCCCTAACAACACTGATCAAGAGACCAAGTGTAACTGGTTTCTCGAAGCTAATGTAGACAATCATGAGAAAACGATCAAGTTTCTCCACGATGAGGATAACTACGTATTTGTGCCTAATGATTCAGCATTTATAGACAAACTTCTCACTCACGAATATGCCAACATCAAACTCCGAGCTGCCCCACCAAGAGCACCTAAAGTGCTTATTGTCATCTACAACGTCAACAAGCACTTGAATCCTCAATATCTGGCGTCAGAGCAAGTTGCAAGCCCTCGTCGACTTTCCAACGGTCTGATATTTGCTGAGTGGACTGGCCAGGGGACTCTGCCACGCTATATTCACTTCCGTGCAGCCCTCAACAGACGCTATTACATTGCATTGTACAGACCTCCTCAACGTCGATGTTATAAGTGTCAACGCTGGGGCCACATTGCCAGGAAATGCCCATCTAAGTCACACTGGTGTGCAGTGTGTGCTAATGCTCATCCTTCTGAACGGTGTTATGATATGATCAAACAGCAACAGACTGTTGCTAAACAATGTATCAATTGTAAGACCTCAGGAGTTACAGCAGCTCATGCTGACTGCAGTGTGAGGGCTTCCCACATCGCAGCCAACCGCACCTCACCCTGTACCCCTCATTATGACCCCCCAGGACTACCAGATATCTCGAGTCAGAATACTGGCTCATGCCTGCCCTCAGACAATGGGGTTGAGCACCTGACCTGGGGAGCACGTCAACAGACTTCCATCACGTCGGCTGTCAATACCAGCCTAGCTGAGTCAGCTGACAGTCAGCCAACGAGCTCAGCTGACCGGGACTTCACGTCTCCAGATGTTCCAAGTCTTGCTCCTGTGGTATACAACTTGATGTCGCGCATAAGGGTACTGGAAATACAACAATTTCTCCTGAAACAACAACTTGAGCAACACAAGGAAAGATGTGTAGAGTGTACCAATAACAAGATTGTCACAATTTGTGAAAGCAAGTGTAAGGCTGCTGAACAAGGTGGTGGTGGTGTTCTTAATCACAGTAATGACGAATATAATACTTGTGTTGATAACTATAGTGAGCATCATAATGAAGGCTATGGTGTCAATGATGTTAGTAATAGTGATGACCGTAATATAAGTGGTGGTGAAGAGTGTGATGAGGTTAACCACACTGACATTAATGTTGAATACAATACTGTTGATAAATGTAATGAACACAATGTTGGTAGTGGTGTTGGTGATGACAGTTGTAGTGTTGCGTGTAATGTTAGTGGAGGAGGGAATGTGAGTGGTGGTGTCACCTATCATACATTCACACATGAACAGCGTCGTGCTCTGAGTAAACAAAGACTCCCACGAGGCCTTACAACTGGAAGTGCACTTACAAAACTCATGGACCATGGTAACACTGCTGACATTGATAACCTCTGCTATTTATATGAACAATTTTTTCATTATGCTGAGAAACTCAAGATGATCCCAGGACTACTATAATGGATCAAAACTCGTATAAACTTTCTATATTAAGCTGGAATATTGCATCACTTAGAAAAAGACTTCCTGACCTTCATCATAAAGTAACCACTGAACCCATTGATGTTGTGTGTCTACAAGAGTGCAGAGTCCCTGAAAAATCCCAACCCCGTAAATTACCATAATTTGTTGCATATAACCTCAAATCTACTAACTCTTGTGTTCTATATATTAAAAAATCACTTCCCCATCAACTTCTTGCACACAAGAAAACAAGAGGGGTTACAATACCACGGTGTTAGGATTTATATAGGGAACTCTGCTCTCAACATATTTAACTTGTACGCTCCTGCTGATAAGTTTAATTACTTGGAGCTCCCAACTTGTGCTCAGTCTGAGCCTACTCTTATTATTGGCGATTACAATGCGAGACACAAAAGCATTGGAAACTCACAGTTTGGTAATCGTAATGATAATCAACTGCTGTCACTCTTAAACAGTCATGATAATGTGCAAATTGTAGGTGACCTTGAACCCACACATATCTATGGAGGCGTCCTTGATCTGTATCTTGGCTTCAACATTACTTCTGCCAGCTGTGAGTCTTCCATTGTAACAGATATAACGTCTGATCATTTCCCTAGGCTAACCTCACTAGATATTGGTAATACTATCCTTCCTGGTGGGATATTCAAACGGAAACATTTTAAGGGTAACAATAATACGAAAAGAACTTCAACTGAATTTTATTGACTTAAGACTCAGGGAGATTGACACCAGTCAGTCCATCTATCATCATTCTATCATGCAGGAGGAGCCACATGTCTATGGTGCATCCAACAAGATAAGCAGACTCTTGGATGTCACTACCACCCGGCTCCGGCTGGGTTACAAGTATCTTTGGCAGGTTAAATCACCACCACCAGATGTAGACCAAACGAAATGTAAACTTTGCCAGATGGACTATTGTCACACCCTGCGTCATTATGTACTGGAGTGCGATAAAATTAATGAATTTAGAGACAACTCACTCAGAAATGTTCAAGAAATGGCAAAGTATTTTATCTACAGTGGTATATTACAGACCATTCTGGAGAAATACCCTGACTTTGCTAGCTGTAAATAAAGCATTACCACATGTGTGCTTGTGTGTGTGTGTGTGTACTCACCTATTTGTACTCACCTATTTGTGGTTGCAGGGGTCGATTCATAGCTCCTGGCCCCGCCTCTTCGCTGATTGCTACTAGGTCCTCTCTCTCCCTGCCCCATGAGCTTTATCACACCTCGCCTTAAAACTATGTATGGTTCCCGCCTCCACTACGTCACTTTCTAGGCTGTTTCACGGCCTGACTATCACTGAAGAAATACTTCCTAACATCCCTTTGATTCATCTGAGTCTTCAGCTTCCAATTGTGACCTCTTGTGTCTGTGTCCCATCTCTGAAACATCCCGTCTTTGTCCACCTTGTCTATTCTGCGCAGTATTTTATATGTCGCTATCATGTCTTCCCTGACCCTCCTGTCCTACAGTGTCGTCAGGCCGATTTCCCTCAACCTTTCTTCGTAGGACAATCCCCGTAGCTCTGCGGCTAGTCTTGTTGCAAACCTTTGCACTTTCTCTAATTTCTTGACGTGCTTGACTAGGTGTGGATTCCAAACTGGTGCTGCATACTCCAGTATGGGCCTGACGTAAATGGTATACAGAGTCTTAAACGAATCCTTACTGAGGTATCGGAACGCTATCCGTAGGTTTGCCAGGCGCCCGTATGCTGCAGCAGTTATCTGATTGATGTGCGCCTCAGGAGATATGCTCGGTGTTATATTCACCCCCAGATCTTTTTCCTTGAGTGAGGTTTGCAGTCTTTGGCCATCTAAACTATACTGTG